>NC_069499.1:1314748453-1315065421 GCF_027579735.1 Bombina bombina
GGATTTTTCACGTCTCTGCCCAGGTGCAGAATTCATGAAAACTTTATTGTGCTTGTGTCTTTTAACACCTTAATGACCAACGTACCCTGTACATTTGTTTAAGGGTTTAACTAGAGCAGCTGCTCTGACAGCAGAAAAGCTGTGATAGTACTGCATGTAACAATTCCGGAGGTATGCAGATATAGGGCATCTCCTGCGCTGTGTCTGGCAGATGTTTGGGGGTATGTAAACATGCAGGGTACGCCAGCAGTCGTTAAGGGGTTAAATTAATAAAGTTTTAGTAAATCTACATTAGGATTAAAATAAATGACCTCTAGTTAGAAAATCTTTCATTTTAGATTTATATGTTTGATACTATTATTCAAAGATTTATGGCAATTATAGTCTTTTGCAAATTTTATTAGCTGTAAAAAGAGAAATGAACGTAGAAAGATGCACAGTAGACGGTCAATGTCTGCTTAATAAAATGCAGTTATAGTATTTCATCATTAAGTTGAAGAAGATGTAAGAGAAATGGACCCTATACAGTTATTTTAGGCACCGATTATAAGACCATTCAAAATTATTGCAGTTAGTGATTGTTGTTAGTAGAGCACCGAGTACCATAATTCAATCTGATGTAAGAATTAGAAAGGGTAGTCTGGATATTTGGCATTTCACAAGGTTATCTTTTGAATAGCCTGGAGCTGTAACCACCAATGGCCAGTAAAATAGCAGTAGACCGAGGAGAGATACTCATTTCCTACTCCCAAACCTTTAATATTTCAACAGCTTGTATCTCCTGAACAAAACCACAGATACAATTAAAAAAAATCATTTAGAAAGAAACAATATATTTGATAGGAAATCATAAACATATAAAATTCTCATAATTAATGTTAGAGAGACTACTGCTTTATTACCTCCCTAAGCATTATATGATATTGCTTTGGCTTTCTTGAAGATTTAATACCCAACAAAAACCTTATGTACTTTCTGACACATTGCTGGAATACTGAAATCAATAAACACACAATATTTAAGCAGAAAATAAATGTAGGGATATGAAGTGAAGGGATTTTTGTGTTGTTTTACTGCCGGTATATAACGTGTAATAACTGTCCATGTGCATTCTGGGTTTTAGTGATTATCTGTGCTGTATTTTTCTGTAAAGACTTTATTAATGGTGTGCTGTGGATTCAAGTCTTCCTGAAATTAAAAAAAAGTGATTCTAAAAATGTTTACTGGCTATGTTTTATTGAGGTGCAAGTCTGCCATTTTCAACAATTCATAAAAATGGTTTATGCTATATTTGAAGATTCGATTTATTTTTATTGCAACTTTCCCAACATGTCTTAAAAAGTGAAAGATTTGCGTCAGGCATCATAAAATCCTATCTACAATGCTGATTTGTTTCTATTTTAATACCAATTAGGTTGAACTCTTCTGAACAAACTGCAACAGCAAAACTATTTAAAGAACAATTGCAGAATGTGCATAATTAATTGTATATTAAAAAAAAAAGAAAGAGAATAAAATATTTCTCTGACTTGCCGATTTCCCAGTTCATCAAATGAAACTACAGTATATTTTAATAATGGGAATTGTATAATGTTTTTAAACTTATAAATGCTAGAGAGGCGGCAAGAAGTAACTTCCCAGGGAATTGCAGCCCTCTATGTCATACAATAGATACAATAATGGTCAGACCTCTGGTTAATTTTGCCCCAAATGCCCTCAAAATACAGTGTAGTGTATTTATTAAAAAATAGAGAGAACTGCACTAGGAAGTATTTTGGGGCTAAAGTTGGCAGGAGTGGGGTGTTAGAAAAAAAAAGGCACTGAAAAGTGCCTTTACTTTGCGGTCTATGGGAACATTAGATGGCATTAGAACAAGGTTCCTATAGGAGCTTATGGAAGTGCACTCTCAGGAGTGCAATGCTTCCCAGCAATGTGAACGCGAACACGCGTTCACATTGATGACAACTTGTAAATACCAGCGCACATTAGCGTGCGCTAGTATTACACAGTGGAGCACAAATATCTATTTCATGAAAATGATATTTAGCACTTCACTTGTAATCTGGCTCTTAGGGGCCAAATTATCAATGTGCGAGCAGACATGATCCGCCACACATCTATAAATGCTAACAGCATAGAAATGCTTGTGCAATGCCGCACCCTGCACATTCGCGGCCAATTGGCCGATAGCAGGGGGTGTCAATCAACCTGATCTTATGCGTTCATGCGGATTTCTGTCCGCCGCCTTAGAGGTGGCGGACGAGTTAAGGAGCAGCGTTCTTAAGACTGCTGCTTCTTAACTTCTGCTTCCGGCGAGCATGAAGAACCGCACGAAAACAGCTGCATACAGCTCCATACGGAGCTTGATAAATCAGCCCCTTAGTGTTTAATGTCAGCAAGCAAGCCTGAATAATTAAGGCCCCCAAAGCTACATCCACAGTTAAATAAATGGGGCCCTATGCCCCATTTTCCCACGAAAGGTTTAAGTATATAAGTTATGTTCTACTCAGATGCTGCAAACCTTGCAGCTCCAGGGCAACACTCAGATGGTGATAGGCAGGGTCATGCAACTGCTTATTTTGATTTGCTCTCTGTTTGTGTCCTACACTCAGGAAATGAGGAGTCTATGGGAATGTTTTCAAATAAATGATTTAAAGGATTGTGGTTGACCCCATAGCTACCTAGGCTAACTAATGCAAGAGCTGCATTATTCAATAGATTAGAACATGTAATTCATGCATTAGACTGTTCCTTTAAGTAGCACAATGTTATTATTCTTCCCTGAACTAAATCCCCTGTTTAATTAATTATACATGCCATTTCCTTTTTTCTTTGTTTAGCACCAACAAATAATTACAGATGTACAGATACATATAAAAGAACAGGTTTTAGATCTTTTTTCATTTGCTGCCATGATTCCCTTAAGTCGTATACTAAATGAAAGAAATCAGACAGACAAGTGTTCATCAAGTGAAGATCACGATTTGACATTTTGTGTAAGTACCTGACTGAATTTGGCTGCCCGTAGAGGCTTTGTTACTGAATATGAAGCTTTATAATATGTATTGAACCTGGATGCTGAAACTCACACTTCAGTTTATTTCAATCAATAATCCTTTTTTTTTATGCCAAGTGCTCTTGTGCGTAGCTCCTCATCTCTGACAGCCGTTGATGTGAGCAGCATTATTAATGTTGGCATTTGGTTTGATTATTCTCTCAATCGAAGCAAAGACACACCAGACAGTTGTTAATCCCAGGATTCCACTGTAGGTTGGCTGCTATACGATTGCATCAGCGCTATTTATTTTTCTTCAACTTATTTAGAAAATGACATCTATTAACCAACTACAGAAAATGATGATTTATTATGGCTCTATCAACTGGATAGGATAGACTCATGAAAAAAATAACAAGAAAGAAAATTCCATGAAAAACTAATTGTCAATAAATGACTTGAAGACAGGTTAATGAAGGACTGAAAAAGTTAAGTCCCTTGAAAATTGGAAGGTAAAGTCTATGAAGTAGATCATCTATGAAGAAATTGAATAGTTAGTTTTGTGAAGAATTTACATGATCAAATCCTCGAAGAACCTGGACTGTAGAAAGACTGATGGCAGAGTAACAGGGCCGGATTGGTCTACCAGGATACCAGGACATTTCCCGGTGGGCTGCAGCAGTTGGGCCTGGAACTCTACAATTTAAAGGGGGATTAATGGATGAAATTGTGTTGTAGGGTGCCTTTATAAAATCAATCTGGCATTTTTATTTAATACAAATTAATACAATTTAATTCTGGGGAAGGAGTATCCCTGTAATCCCCTTTGAGAAAAATGGAGCATGTGCATTCTACCTACTCAATGGAAAATAGGGCTGGTCTTCATATTTTTCCAGGGCTGCTTTTTATTCCCAGTCCGGCCCTGCAGAGTAAGGATTAGATAACCAACTAGCAGACGAACAGACCGAGGATATTCTGTGTAAACCATAAGGTCCTTCATCTACTTTCTGCCTTATAGACCTTCCCTCTATGAATTAACAAGTTACAAGTATATATGAACATACATAAAAAAAATGTTCCCCTCCCTGTCTATGCTCAAAAAATCCCAAGTATTAGACACATAACCTATGTAGCATCTAGATAAGGATATTCTTGTAGACTCATAGGGGTTAATTTATTAAGAAGCAGTGGATGCTGTTTGGGAGCCCCAACTTTCAGCGTATGCTGTCGGTATTTAGCGAGGTTGAGCGGGCATGATTCGCTACAACGAATCATGTACGCTTGACCTTTAGTAAATCTACCCCATATTATACAGGTTGTAATATTAAAGATATTAGACTATATATGATCGGCTTGTGACTTTAGAATCTACCTCAAAGTTTTTTTTTCTTAATGCAAACATTATTTGTGTGCATTAATTGTGTTTGAAAATAAAGAAAAAAAGTTTTAGTTCAACAAGTTTGTAATAGGAAAATTGGTATCGTGGAAATCGACTTTTGTTTCAGTTATATACAGTATTGTGATATAGCATTTTCTTGATAGATATTCAAGGACTTTGGGTGCTGATACCCAAATGTTTTACTAACCCTAATGCTTATCTGCAATTACATATTATTTTGACATCTTTGTTGCATATCATATGATATTATGTATCTTTAGACTTTAATAAAGCTTGTTGGACAAAAAAAGGAAGACTGAATTCCTGAAGAATGTGTAAAACCTAAATATATCATTAATCCCTTCCCCACTGAGCCAATTTCCCCTGTGCTGAGCTGTTTTGGAGTTTTTAGATATTGCTTACTTTTAAGTCATACTTTAGAATATTTTTCAGTGAGAACCCCATACATATTATATTTTGTTTTTTTCCAGCAGACCTAGCAATGTATCCTCATATAAATTAGGGCCTCAGTATATTTATATAACTTAGATGTGTACATAGGGGCTCCTATGCACCTCTATTTGAAGGGTTTCAAACTCATTTGAGTTGCGGACCATTTTCCATAAATGTGCAACTCACATGGGCCGCACAATACCTACATAAACAAAGCAATGGTGTTTGTTTTAACTGTATACATTTCAAAAGGTTGTGTTATGTAACTTCTAAGTAATTTACTCTGGCTTGATGCAATACGCTCTAATGCTTATAAGAAGGTGTCACACAAGCTCTATCTGGTTGCTCTCCCAGATAAAATAAATATATATATAAAATATAAAGTATGTGATTTTAGTTAAAGAGAAAATTATAGAAAGGAATGGGCAAAAATGATGTGTGAAATCAGTGCTGTGATAGTAACGAACACATATGAAGAGTGCTGCATGTATCAAATAAATCATTATGCACTTATCTGTGTTTGCCTTCTTTTTAATAACAATGTGGCTCGTTAAAGTTTTATGATCTTGCTACCATATTGCAGCTGCTCACTATACAAGGAGTGAATTGCAATGCCGGAACAAAGGTGCACAGTCATTGTAATGGAGAGCTGAATGGATGTTGCACGCATGCGCAACCATAACAGTAAGCATTGCACTACTAGCAGCTACATGACCACATCTAGTTAGCCAATCACAAGAAACAAATGTGTGCATGCCCCAATCAGAAGCTAGCTCCCACTAGTGTAGGATATGATATTCTTTTTCAACAAGGAATACCAAGAGAACGAAGCACATTTGAAAATAGAAGTGAATTTAAAAATGTCTTAAACTCCCATGCTCTATCTGAATCATGCAAGTTTAATTTTGACTTTAAAATCCCTTTAAGATTAAAACTTATATATGGGCTTTATTTTAATGAGGGGTGTATTGGCTTTATAAGGGTCATTGGGGTCTCTAGGCCTTTTTGATAACCTATTGTATATGTTAAAACATTTATATTTTTTATGTTTTGCACTTAAATTTTATATACCCAAAATGGATAAGAGCAGGTTATTGCTTTTCAAACATTGGGTCATAAATATTTACCCCTCCATCCAGCTCCATTAAACTTTCAAACATTGGGTCATAATAACAAATATTACCCCTCCATCCATCTTCCTTAAGCTTTCTTATTGCATCCTGCAGCAAGTTTATGGGGGGGCTGCAAATAGCTCAGAATGCAAACTGCAGATGATAACAGGTGGTTATCATCTGCACTTAAGACAGAAGGCCAATTTATCATGGCCCGAATGGGGCTGTATACCCATGTTTCCACGCTGGCCTTCAGGCTCGCCGGAAACAGGCATTAAGAAGCAGCGGTTTAAGACCGCTGCTCCTTAACTCGTACGCCTCCTCTGAGGCGACAGACATCAATCCGTCCGATCTCATTTGATTGTCCGTGAATCTGCAGGGGGCAGCATTGCACAAGCAGTTCACCAGAACTGCTTGTGCAATGATAAATGCTGACAGCGTATGCTGTCGGCATTTATCAATGTTTGCCGGACATGATCACTGCAGCGGATCATGCCTGCCAGACACATGATAAATCTGCCTCAGAGCGTTTAAAGGGTTAAAGCTATATATTTTAGGATTTAACTACATTTATAAACTATGAAACTATGTAACAGTTGACGAAATATGAATTAAAAGACACCATTTTTACAGGTTTCATAAATCCAAACTTTTATTAAGTGAGATATACAAATGAGTCATCTAATAAATATACAATCATTGTGCTGAACTTGAGCCTGTTTAAAGCAAACAAAGAGTCATAACAGCTATTATTTATACTGGCTCCATTTCTGTGCCAAGAGCATAAGCAAATCACTAATATTTTATAACAGCTCTTTATTTGCAAGCCAATAAATAAAAGTGAAGTCTTATGGCTGGACTCAAAGATTAACCTGTTTTTTGTAATACTTGTAACCATATTTTATAGATAACAGTTTCACTTTCTTGTATAAATAAGCTACCAAGTCTAACTGCTGCCCCCACAAACTTCATAAACCCTAACTATGGGTCAATCCAATTAATCCTAAATGTGTATGCTCAGAACTATTTAAATCCTAACTGTGCCCCCCACACACTATTGCAATGAACACTAACCAAATGCCCCAGTTACAAAAAACTCTCTTGCCATGACCACACCAAAAGTCATTAATCCTAATGTCACTAATCCTATGGCAATTTACATACTCAAGATCCATTCAAAAGACCTCCCTACTATTAGACTTCTTCCATTACCCACAAAGGCCTAGATTATGAGTGGAGCACAATATTCCGATTTCACAAGCGAGATGTTTGCACTTCAATCATGCATGTAAATGTGCGCTGGTATTCGCATTGCCTGGAAGCCTTGAGCTCATGAGAGCATGTTTCCATAGGCTCCAATGGGATCCTTGTTCTCATGCCGACAGACATGGCAATACACCAAGTGCAGTGGGCAAATCGTGCAGTAAAAAAAAAATGTATATGTATATGAATACATACATATATACTTGTGTTAATATGTGTATATACACATATTAACACATAAATATATATGTATATAATCATTAACATATATATTTACAGTAAAAACACAGTCCGACATTCACCACAATGTAAAGGCACTTTCAGTGCTGTTTTTTTTTTTTCAAACACCCCACATCCACTCGCTTTAACCCCTTAAAACTGCTTTGTGCTGTTTTAGAAAAAATAAAAATAAATAAAGATGCTCATATTTTTAATTCATTTTAAATAAATGTCCTCTTTATTTTGGGGCAATTGGGGCAACATTTTTAATTAACCAGGGATCTCATTAGGCAATTACCAGCCACTTGTAATGGCTGGTTATTTAACGTGCGCCCGTAAAGATGCTAATTTTCCCCTTTACAGGCGCACGTTAAGATTTTGGCATCTATTTATCAAGCTGTCAACTTACGTGCATTCGACGGCACCAATGCGCTCGCCTAAGATCGCCTAACATCACTGCCGCGGACCTGAATATGTTCTCCAAAATTATCAAAAAAGCTGTCAAAAAGCTGCGCACCAAGTATGGTGCGATGAGCAGCGTAACTAACAGTCACCGATCTCACTGCTCTTTGGCTTTTTTACAGCTTTCTTGGTACCCTGTCACTAAACACCCACACTATACTATACTGTTTACCCCCTAAACCGCTGCTCCCGGAGCCTACCGCAACTAAATAAAGTGTTTAATACCTAAACCGCCGCACCCGGAGCCCACCGCCACCTACATTATACTTATTAACCCCTAATCTGCCCCCCCACACCGCCGCCACCTACATTATATTTATTAACCCCTAATCTGCCCCACCTACACTGCCGCCACTATATTAAATTTATTAACCCCTAATCTGCCCCCCTACACTGCCGCCACTACATTACATTTATTAAACCCTAAACCTAAGTCTAACCCTAACACCCCCTAACTTAAATATAATTTAAATAAATATAAATAAATATTCCTAGCATTAAATAAATTATTTATATTTAAAACTAAATACTTACCTATAAAATAAACCCTAAGATAGCTACAATATAACTAATAGTTAGTTGTAGCATCTTAGGGTTTATTTTTAATTTACAGGAAAGTTTGTATTTATTTTAACTAGGTACAATAGTTATTAAATAGTTATTAACTATTTAATAACTACCTAGATAAAATAAATACAAATATACCTGTAAAATAAAACCTAACCTAAGTTACAATTACACCTAACACTACACTATAATTAAATTAATTCCCTAAATTAACTACAATTAAATAAAATTAAATAAATAAGTACAAAACCCCCCACTAAATTACAGAAAATAATAAACAAATTACAAGATTTTTTAAATTAATTATACCTAATCTAATCCCCCTAAAACTTCAATCCTATTGGCTGATGTAATCAGCCAATAGGATTGAGCTTGCATTCTATTTGCTGATTGGAACAGCTAATAGGATTGAAGTTCAATCCTATTGGCTGATTGCATCAACCAATAGGATTTTTCCTACCTTAATTCCGATTGGCTGATAGAATTCTATCAGCCAATCGGTATTGAAGGGATGCCATCTTGGATGACGTCACTTAAAGGACCCGTCATTGTCGAAGAAGACTCCGGATGAAGAGGATGCTTCGCATCGGATGTCTTGAAGATGGACCCGCTCCACGCTGGATGGATGAAGATGGAAAATGCCGCCTGGATGAAGACTTCTGCCCGTCTGGAGGACCTCTTCTGCCCGGCTTGGATGAAGACTTCTGCCCGCCTGGAGGACCACTTCACCTGGCTTCGTTGAGGACTTTGGCCAGGTTGGGTGAAGACGTCTCAAGGTAGGGTGATCTTCAAGGGGTTAGTGTTAGGTTTTTTCAAGGGGGTATTGGGTGGATTTTAGAGTAGGGTTGGTTGTGTGGGTGGTGGGTTTTAATGTTGGGGGGGTTGTAATTTTTGTTTACTGGTAAAAGAGCTGATTACTTTGGGGCAATGCCCCGCAAAAGGCCCTTTTAAGGGCTATTTGTAATTTAGTGTAGGGTAGGGCTTTTTTATTGGGGGGGGGCTTTTTAATTTTGTTAGGGGGATTAGATTAGGTGTAATTAGTTTAAAAATCTTGTAATTATTTTATTATTTTCTGTAATTTAGTGTTTGTTTTTTGTACTTTAGATAATTTTATTTAATTTTATTTAATCGTAGTTAATTTAGGGAATTAATTTAATTATAGTGTAGTGTTAGGTTTAATTGTAACTTAGGTTAGGTTTTATTTTACAGGTACTTTAGTATTTATTTTAACTAGGAAGTTATTAAATAGTTAATAACTATTTAATAACTATTCTACCTAGTTAAAATAAATACAAAGTTGCCTGTAAAATAAAAATAAACCCTAAGCTAGCTACAATGTAACTATTAGTTATTTTGTAGCTAGCTTAGGGTTTATTTTATAGGTAAGTATTTAGTTTTAAATAGGAATAATTTATTTAATGCTAGCAATATTTATTTATATTTATTTAAATGATATTTAAGTTAGGGGGTGTTAGGGTTAGGGTTAGACTTAGGTTTAGGGGTTAATACATTTAAAATAGTGGTGGCGAAGTTGGGGGCGGCAGATTAGGGGTTAATAAGTATAATGTAGGTGGCGGCGGGGTAGGGGGGCAGATTAGTGGTTAATAAGTATAATGTAGGTGGCGGTGGGCTCCGGGAGCGGCGGTTTAGGGGTTAAACACTTTATTTAGTTGCGGTGGGGTCTGTGAGCGGCGGTTTAGGGGTTAATAAGTTTATTAGAGTGGCGGTGGGCTCAAGGAGCGGCAGTTTAGGGGTTAATAAGTATAATGTAGGTGGCGGCGGTGTAGGGGGGGCAGATTAGCGGTGATTAGACTCGGGGTACATGTTAGGGTGTTAGGTGTATACATTACCATAGGAATAAATGGGATATCGGGAAGCAGCGAACATGAGCTTTTGCTGCTTTCAGACCCCCATTGATTCCTATGGCATCCGCCACCTCCAGGGCGGCGGATTGAAAACCAGGTACTCTGGGCCGGAATAGTGCCGAGCATACCTGGTAGACTTTTGATAACTAGCAAAAGTAGTCAGATTGTGCCGAACTTGCATTCGGAACATCTGTAGTGACGTAAGCATCGATCTGTGTCGGACTGAGTCCGGCAGATCGTATGTTAGGTCACAAAATTCTACTTTTGTGGGTCTGTAGGGATTTGATAACTAAGGCGAATCAGGCTTGCCACAAATACGCTGCGGAATTCCAGCGTATTTGTGGTTGACGGCTTGATAAATAGATGCCATTGCTTCTTTCACAATCTAGCTCAAAATATTTACCTTTTTTATGATTCCAAACCCTCTAACATCCAAAAGCTACTAGTAAACACAAGACCATTATCTTAGAAGCAAAAAATAATAATAATTGTATTCTCAATTACCTAGTTCCCACCTTAAAGAGACAAAGGGGCCGATTTATCAAGCTCTGTATGGAGCTTGATGCCCCTTGTTTCCGGAGTGCCTTCAGGCTGTAGCGATCATGTCCACAGACATCGATAAAGACCGACAGCATACGCTATTGGCATTTATCATTACATAAGCATTCCTTATAAAATGCTTGTGCAATGCTGCCCCCTGCAGATTTTGGCCAATCGGCTGCTAGCAGGGGGTGTCAATAAACCCGATCGTATGCGATCAGGCGGATTGCTGTCCACCACCTCAGAGTTGGCAGACAAGTTAAGGAGCAGTGATCGTAAGTCCACTGCTTCTTAACTCCTGTTTCCAGCGAGCCTGATGGCTCGCGTGGAAACAGAGGCATTGAGGCGATACAGAGCTTGTTAAACCAGCTCCATAGGCTTTGACTACTGCAAAAACTCTCACCTTGACCTCCATACAGTTATCCATGGGAAGCAGCTTTCTCTTTATTAAATTATATTTCTACATTTCTTGCGGAATATGGAAACAACAAATTGTTTATATTTGTATACGTAGGTGTACATATGATCATACATATGATTATTACACTTGAAGGAATATGAAACAAGGTTTCTTTACTTAAAAATGTGTTAAATAAAGTAAAGATAAAATAAAACAGATTGTGTTAAAAAACAAAAACAACTTACTTGTTTTCTTGTAAAATGAGCACTAAGAAATTATTAATGTAGCCACAGCCTGTAGCGATATAAAGGGACTGACATGCTGAGAACTTAAGTTGCATTTTGTCTTTTTCTGTGCATGGGCAAGATACTGACTTCCTGTAAATGTTCAGTGAAGGCTAGAGAAAGCCACCGTAAGTTGCTCTCTAAAATTTATGACATCAATCTATATATGCCTCTTTTAGAGACCACAGCCCTCTAGTGGGGTTGTGACAAGAAATAATGGACCATGCATATATAAAAAAATTAAATAAATTAAATAAAAATAAATAAATAAAGGGTAAAATCCTTTTAAAATGTAGTTTTGCAATGCAAATTTAGTTTAGGGGTTAATAGTTTAATTTAGTGTTTTGCAATGTAGGGGGTGATGGTGTAGGGGTTAATAGGTTTACTTTATTAGTTACGATGTGGGGGGGTGGCGGTTTTATGGGTTAATAACTTTATTTAGGTGTCGGCGATGTCAGGGAGCGGCAGATTAGGGGTTAACAACTTTTATTAGTGTTGGCAATGTAGGGGAGCAGCGGATTAGGGGTTAATAACTTTCATTAGTGTCAGCAATGTCGGGGAGCGGCAGATTAGGGGTTAATAACTTTTATTAGTGTTGGCAATGTCAGGGAATGGCAGGTTAGGGGTTATTACTACTAAATAGCTAATCCATTCCCTAGTAATTTCCCGGCTAGATTACTGTAATAACCTACTAACTGGCCTTTCTCTCTCCTTCCTCTAGCCCATCCCCTAAGATCCAACAATGATCTACCCCTTGCATCTTCTACCATTACCTCCTCCCATGCTAGACTACAGGACTTCTCTCGCGCAGCACCAACCCTCTGGAACGCACTTCCACGTGCTGTCAGACTTTCCCCCAACCTTTCCTCCTTTAAACGCTCCCTAAAGACCTTCTTGTTAAGGGAAACCTATCACCAAATCAATAACTAAAGAATTCCACTTGTCAAATAGTTGCCCTCATCTAACTCCACACTAACATCATTCCCACCTTTGCAGTCCCCTCCTCCTGTTTCTCACCCTCCTACCCATCTAGATTGAAAGTTCCCATGGAAACAGGGCCCCCAATTCCCTCTGTATTTTGTTTGTTAAATTTTGTCTGGTGTCTAATATTGTACTGTCCTTTTATCTTTTCTACTCATGGACAGCGCTGCAGAATCTGTTGGTGCTTTCTAAATAAAGAATAATAACAATAATAAAATAATAACTTTTATTAGTGTCAGCGATGTTGGGGAGCTGCAGATTAGGGGTTAATAACTTTATTTAGTGTTGGCAATGTCGGGGAGCGGGGGTCTAGGGGTATTTGGACTAGGGTGTTAGGTTTAAATGTAACTTTATTTCCCCCATAGACATCAATGGGGTTGCATTATGGCGATTTGCCATTCTACGATCGCAGGTGTTTTTTTCTAACACTCTCTCCCCATTGATGTCTATGGGGGAAAGCGTGCTCAAACATGTAAACTCAGCCATTGGCTTTTGTGCGGCATGGAGCTTAACGCACCATAACGCACAGCACAAGGAGGTGTAATGGCAGCTCTATGAAAAGTGTGGTAACGCTAATTTTATTGCAGTCTTTACGCACCCTGTTTAGCACAAAACTAGTAATCTAGGTGTATGTATGCAACCCGCAGAGACTTTTTATATCCACAAAATAAACTTCTTTGAAAAAAAACATCACTGTAAACAATGCACCATTCAATTCCTTCAGAGTGTGTAATGCAAGAAAAATGCGAATTCATGAGAGCTTTAATTAGCAAGCTTGAGAGCCTCTGTCCATGACCCTGTCCCTATGAAAAAGAACTAAAATAACGCTGGAAGAGTGGTCTTTAAAAGGGACATTGTGCTCCCAACAATTACCTCATAAATATAAAAGATCAGTGCTTTAACTTTTTTTGACAGAAAATTGTGAAGTAATAGTTGTTTACATTTAACCCCTTAACCAATTATGACATATATATACATTCTGCAGTACTTTGCTTATCGTACCACACAACATATATATACGTCAAAGCTGCAGGAAGCTCCAGCAATCTCAGCTGTTAATTTACAGCTGAGGGCTGCTCTTCCGGAGCTCCAGGCATCTGTCTTCATATGGAACCAGAGCATGATCGGTGCTCCGGTTCCATTTGAAGACAGATGCCAGATTGTTACAGACAGTGACACTGTGTGTCACCATCTGTAACAATCATCTGCTGTAGCCGGCAAGAGGTGTGGGAGGTAACCCGGGAACAGCGGAGAGGGGGAGGGAGTAGGAGTATCCTACTTCAGAAAAAAATAAATAAAAGGAGAGGGAGGGATAAAGCTACACTACAGAAAAAACTAACAATCGCCCGAGGAAAAACGGTGCGGAGACCACTACATTAAAATTTTAATAACAAATAAGAAAAAACTTGAAAAAATATAGAAAAAAAGTGTTTCATATGTACTGGCAGACAGCTGCCAGTACCTAAGATGGCAGACACTAGTTAGAGGATGGGTTAGAGAGCTGTTTAGGAGGGATCAGGGAGGTTGGAGGGTAAGGGGGGATCCTACACTGCAGAAAGTAGAAAAAAAATATTTAATAAAAAAAAATTGCCTTAAATCTTCATATTGGCAGACTGTCTTACCAGTACCCAATATGGTGGTAACCAGTATTGGGGTGAGGGAGGGAAGATAGCTGTTTGAGAGGGATCAGGTAGGGATCAGGGGGGGGAGATATGTCAGGTGGGAGGGTAATCCCTACACTAAAGCTAAAATTAACCTTACAGACTACCTGATTAACCCCTTCACTGCCAGGAATTTCAGACGTGTGGTGTGCAGCTGCAATTAGCAGCCTTCTAATTACCAAAAGACAATGGCAAAGCCATGCATATCTGCTATTTTTAAACAAAGGGGATCCCAGAGCAGCTATTTCAACCATTTGTGACATGGTTGCACAAGCAATATGTAAATAATTTTAACGAGAAACCCAATTTTGTGAAAAAGTTAAAAATTTGTTTTTACATAATCCGATTCGGCGACGCAATGGTTGCATAAAATATACCATAATGGGCTTTGATCAATACCTTTGTTAAAAAAAAATATATATATATATATATATATATATATATATATATATATATATAGTTTTGAGAGGTAAATTAAAAAACAAGGCTTTTTTCTATTTAAATGGAGTGATGGCAAAAATGCAAAAAATCTCTGGAATTTTGGGCAAGTTCTTCTCTGAGTGCCCCGGTAGTGAAGGGATTAAAGGAACATATGTTGAAGCACATGGAAGTGATGAAGTATATCTGTTAAAAGCTCACATGAAAATATCACATGAACATCTGTATGTAAAAAAAGGAAGCTATTTTACCTCAAAGTTTCCTCAGTAGCTACATGACATTGTAAAGGGACTTCAAGCAGTCAATCAGGATGCTTATCCCGAGACTTGCAAGAGAGCGTGCATCTGGGATGTGCAGGCACAGTCATGTTTTTTCCCTACTCAGTTTAAGGAAGTTTACTAGTGAGTTCCTGAACTCCAGGCTCTTTTTTATTCACTTACTATTGTGAACTAAAGACATTCTGAAGTCAAATAACTTCCTTTTTACATAGAGATATTAAGGTGATAATTCTTGTCAGCTTTCACAGTTACACTATATCACTTTCAAGTGATTTAGTATATGGTTATTATGTCCCTTTCAATTGAAACTAATACATCAGTAAAAGTTATGTACTTCAAAGTACCGCTCATTGCCTTATAAGTTCTTCCTACAAAGTCTAATTGGCTCATAAGCAGATAGGTACTATGAGCATTTGCACCTGTCAGCTAGGGAATATTATGAGGAATGACCTAATAGCTATTAAAGTGACGGTCTAGTTAAAATTAAACTTTCATGATTCAGATAGGGCATGCAATTTAAAAAAAACTTCCAATTACTTTCCAGGGCCAAATTACAATAGGCACACTAAAAATGTTTTACTTGCGCGCTAACTGCCCTTGAAGCAAAAATGTGGCACTGCCGCTTTAGCATGAGTATTAAAAGTTGAAAATAAAAAGTTATCATGCTAGCAAAAGACCAAGGCACCCTATCTTCAGGTCTTCGAATATTGCAACCGCACTAACTTCTCCCTATAGATTTCTATGGGGCACACTACAAAAAAGACCCATTAGTTGAGCGCTAATCCAACACTGTGCTAGATCAACTGTGCTAAACCCAAAGGTGTTAGGAATAGTTTACATTCATATCTTCTTCACATAAAATAAAATGTTCTTTTTATTTTGAAACAAATATTTATATATATATATATATATATATACACACATATATAAATATATATATTAGATACAGTATATACAGAAATATTAAAAAAAATAAAAATGAAGAACATAGGAATGTCAGGTATTTCTATTAAAAAACATGAAGACACATTAAAAATATATAAACAATAATATTGCATTTTGTAATATGCACGCAAGTTAGCATGTTCACAATCTCCATTAAAAGTATAAGTTTCGCTACAGCGATGTCAGCTGCACTAACCTTCTCTAGTAAACACGCTTTACCATGGACTTGCAATATAAAGTCGTTCTCTAATGTTAGCGCCGATGAAAAATATTATGTATCGTGACCTGTGCTTTCATTAGTGTGCCACTAAATGTTTAAAAAGTGTTTTAAAGGGATATGACGAGGTATTTGGGAAGGGCTCATAGATAGATGATAGATAGATAGATAGATAGATAGATAGATAGATAGATAGATAGATAGATAGATAGATAGATAGATTGCATGTGTATGTGAATATATAATATATATATATATATATATATATATATATGTGTGTGTGTGTGTGTGTGAATCTATGTGTATGTACATATACATATGTACACATGTACATACATACATATATATATATATATATATATATATATATATATATATACTCACATACATATACACCTTTGAGCCCTTTCCAGTTAAACATGTTGTCATATACCATATCACTTAAAAACTATGTTAACAGCACTTTTTTATTTAAAAAAAAAAGAAATTGTTGAAATTGTTTTGTTCTTTACTCAAGGTCTCTCAGTTTGTTTGTTTGAAAGCATGCATTGTGTGGCTTCTTGGCTAGGTTCTCAGGAGAAGAGAGACCTTGACGTTGTCCTGGGCTTAAACCATTTGGCGATAAAAACGCAACTGACCCATTTTTTCATTTAAATATTACTGTGTGCCTGCTAGGGAGTGCAAGGTTTTCTGTGTAATGCGTTGATAATTTTTGCAAGTTTCCCTTTGGGCCTGTCACCCAGGCTTCTCAGGGGTTAACTCCCTGAGTTGCTGGGAACTATACTGCTGTCTGTTATTATTCATGGCTGTGGGGTCGCAATTTCTTAGGATGTTTACACTATCCAGACTTAGGGGCCTATCTATCAAGCTCCAAATAGAGCTTGATGCCCCGTGTTTCTGGCGAGCCTGCAAGCTCGCCAGAAACAGCAGTTATCAAGCAGTGGTCACAAAGACCGCTGCTCCATAACCTGTCCGCCTGCTCTGAGCAGGCGGACAGACATTTCCGGAAATCAACCCGATTGAGTACGATCGGGTTGATTGACACCCCCCTGCTGGCGGCCCATTGGCCGCGAGTCTGCAGGGGGCGGCGTTGCACCAGCAGCTCTTGTGAGCTGCTGGTGCAATGCTGAATACGGCGAGAATATTGCTTGCCGTATTCAGCGAGGTCTGGCGGACCTGATCCGCACTGTCGGATCAGGTCCGCCAGACTTTCTTAAATAGGGGCCTTAGAGTGCCGTCCATTTTCTTGAGATATATATATCCATATAGAAATAGCACAATAGATATATACGTAGCTATAAATCTACCTAGAGCCAGAAAAGGGTTTTGCAGAGTGCCTTATAGAAGTTTATGAGGAGAGGGATTAAAGGGACAGTAAACACCAAAATGTTTGTTGTTTAAAAAGGTATATAATCCCTTTATTACCCATTCCCCAGTTTTCAAAACCAACATAGTTATAATAATATACTTTTTACCTCTGTGATTACTTTGTATCTATGCCTCTGCAAACTGCCCCCTTATTTCAGTTATTTTGCCAGACTTGCATTTTTAGCCAATTAGTGCTGACTGCTAGGAGCTTCACGTGCCTGAGCTCAATGTTATCTATATGAAACACATGAACTAATGCCCTCTAGTGGTGAAAAACTGTCAAAATGCTTTCAGATTAGAGGCGTCCTTCAAGGTCTAAGAAATGAGCATATGAACCTCCTAGGTTTAGCTTTCAACTAAGAATACCAAGAGAACAAAGCAAAATTGGTAATAAAAGTAAAATGGAAAGTTGTTTAAAATTACATGCCCTATTTAAATCATGAAATTTTTTTTTGACTTGACTGTCCCTTTAAGTGTGGCCATGCTATCAGGCCTCCAGATGTTAGCACTCCTGAGGCTTTCACTTGAACAATAACTTTGTACTTTAAACTTGTGAACACAAGAATAAGTGTTTTTATTTTTCAAATCCACTTTAAATCTAGGCCTATATAGGTACAGTAGCTACATGAGCTAATCAAATGTTCAATAAATTAAAGTTTCACAAGAAAAGTATTTTTAAATTACTGTATTGTCTTTCAGTTATAATAATGGACGTGGAATGCATATTTTATTTAATTTTATTTAATAAACTATTTTTTTTTTATCATACATTGAAAATTAACATAATAATTCAATATTAATTCTTACTACACATTAAATTATATTCCAATTGTAAACTTAATATTTCATATTAAGTAAAATATTTTAAATAACCTAAAACCCCAGTATTTTGCTTTTGTAAAATGTCTCCTTTCCTCTTGATAATATTTGTCTAAAATAAGTTCCTTTCCATGAGAGCTTATCTAGAGAGTCTCTCTACAAGGTGCATGTGCATTAAGTACAAATGGCATCTGTGATTGCTTAGAGCAAGTTAAGAAGCAACGCTTATATAACAAAGCTTCTTAACTTTCCAGCAACCTCAGAGGTAGTAAAGATAAATCAACCCAAACTCATTAGGGGTATTTGACAGGCTAGTAGTGTGAGAACAAAGTGCAGCTCCAGTGGTGAGATTCAGGGTGTTCTCACCATTTCTTAAGAACCTGTTCCTAAAATGTATAAAGTGTATAGAACCTCTTCCTAAGATTTCAGAATCAAACCCCTAGGCAACTCTGTACATGTCCGTCTGTCTTAGTATAACTTAGTGATAAGACCATAGTGCTTAAGACACTTGCATCCTCATAAGCCTACCTTAATATATTTTCATGGGAAGTAGCTTACTTTCAACAAAGGTAAAGGTGATTATAGAAGTACATTGGATATTTTTATTTTAACTGTATACTCTTTCTAAAGCTTGGAATCTTAATTTAGACTTTTAATGAATATTATTGTTGTTATTACAGTTTAATATAAAATGAATGTGAGCTAGTCCTATTATGCCTCTGATCTATCCTATATTATAAAAGACAAGTGTTTGTCTGAAGCCGTCATGCGCAGTACAGACAAACACTTAGATTCTATTCTCGCGCACCTCGGCATAGCCGACAGCTGACAGATTGGGAGCGCGAGGTACAAAGCATACAAGCAGCTGTGAGATAGGGAGCGCGAGCTACTCAACAGCTGTGAGGTCTGCTGCGTGAGAAGCGGCAACGCGCTCCCCAGACCTCACAGCTGTTTGTGGCCGACGGGAGCGTCGCGAGGGGCGTGGCCGGGCGTCGCGAGGGGCGTGGCCGGGCGGGTGTTGCCGCGATGGGGCGTGGCCGGGCGGGGTCCCGCGAAGACAGAGCCAGAGAGGGAGCAGGAGGGGGGGGGGGGCAGAGAGCCAAAGAGAAAGGGGGGGCAGAGAGCCAAAGAGAAGGGGGGGGGCAGAGAGCCAAAGAGAAGGAGGGGGGCAGAGAGCCAAAGAGAAGGGTGGGGCAGAGAGCCAAAGAGAAGGGGGGGGCAGAGAGCCAAAGAGAAGGGGGGGGCAGAGAGCCAAAAGAAAGGGGGGGGGCAGAGAGCCAAAGAGAAGGGGGGGCAGAGAGCCAAAGAGAAGGGGGGGCAGAGAGCCAAAGAGAAGGGGGGGCAGAGAGCCAAAGAGAAGGGGGGGGGGCAGAGAGCCAAAGAGAAGGGGGGGGGCAGAGAGCCAAAGAAAAGGGGAGGGGCAGAGAGCCAAAGAGAAGGGGGGGCAGAGAGCCAAAGAGAAGGGGGGGGCAGAGAGCCAAAGAAAAGGGGAGGGGCAGAGAGCCAAAGAGAAGGGGGGGGCAGAGAGCCAAAGAGAAGGGGGGGGGCAGAGAGCCAAAGAGAAGGGGGGGGCAGAGAGCCAAAGAGAAGGGGGGGGGCAGAGAGCCAAAGAGAAGGCGGGGGGTCAGAGAGCCAAAGAGAAGGCGGGGGGGGCAGAGAGCCAAAGAGAAGGTGGGGGGGCAGAGAGCCAAAGAGAAGGGGGGGGCAGAGAGCCAAAGAGAAGGGGGGGGGGGGCAGAGAGCCAAAGAGAAGGGGGGGCAGAGAGCCAAAGAGAAGGGGGGGGGGCAGAGAGCCAAAGAGAAGGGGGGGGCAGAGAGCCAAAGAGAAGGGGGGGGCAGAGAGCCAAAGAGAAGGGGGGGCAGAGAGCCAAAGAGAAGGGGGGGGGGCAGAGAGCCAAAGAGAAGGGGGGGGGCAGAGAGCCAAAGAGAAGGGGGGGCAGAGAGCCAAAGAGAAGGGGGGGCAGAGAGCCAAAGAGAAGGGGGGGAGAGCCAAAGAGAAGGGGGGGGAGAGAGCCAAAGAGAAGGGGGGGGAGAGAGCCAAAGAGAAGGGGGGGAAGAGAGCCAAAGAGAAGGGGGGGGGAGAGCCAAAGAGAAGGGGGGGGAGAGCCAAAGAGGGGGGAGAGAGAGAGCCAAAGAGGAAAAAGAGCCAAAAAGGAGAGAGAGACAAAGAGGGGGGAGAGAGAGCCAAAGAGGGGGGGAGAGAGAGCCAAAGAGGGGGGGGGGAGAGAGCCAAAGGGGGGGGAGAGAGCTAAAGGGGGGGAGAGCCAAAGAGGGGGGAGAGAGAGAGCCAAAGAGGAAAGAGAGCCAAAGAGGAAAGAGAGCCAAAGAGGAGAGCAAAAGAGGGGAGAGAGCCAAAGAGGGGGGAGAGAGAGCCAAAGAGGGGGGGGGGCAGAGCCAAAGAGGGGGGGGAGAGAGCCAAAGAGGGGGGGGAGAGCGCCAAGAGGGGGGAGAGAACAAAAGAGGGGGGAGAGAGCCAAAGAGGGGAGGGGAGAGCAAAAGAGGGGGGGGGGAGAGCCAAAGGGGAGGGGGGAGCAAAGGGGAGGGGAGAGCCAAAGAGGGGGGAGAGAGAGAGCCAAAGAGGGGGGAGAGAGAGCCAAAGAGGGGGGAGAGAGAGCCAAAGAGGGGGGAGAGAGAGCCAAAGGGGGGGGAGCCAAAGAGGGGAGAGAGAGAGCAAAAGAGGAGAGAGAGCAAAAGAGGGGAGAGAGCCAAAGAGGGGGGGGGGGCAAAGAGGGGGGGGGCAAAGAGGGGGGGGGAGAGCCAAAGAGAGGGGAGAGAGAGCAAAAGAAAGGATGGAGAGAGCCAAAGAGGGGAGAGAGAGAGAGCAAAAGAGGGGAGAGAGAGAGCAAAAGAGGGGGGAGAGAGAACAAAGGAGAGGGGGGAGAGAAAGCAAAAGAGAGGCGGGAAAGAAAGCAAAAGAGAGGGGGGAAGAGAGAGCAAAAGAAATGGGGGAGAGAGCAAGGGGTGGGACCGCTGTTCTGAAAAAAATGGCCCGTTTTACACGGGCTTTAGTACTAGTAGTGTATAAAAGCTTAACAAATCATTTGACTAGATTGAATTCAATAAGTAATCCCAGAAAATGATCAGCTATTTTACAAAGTTATACCAACAAGCAATTAACCTGGAGGGACATTCTGATATATAAATGTCTCACAACAGGAATAAATGAAAAACAGAGAGGTGATATACAATACAATATTATAGCTTTGCATGAATCCTTGTACTCAAATGGCATTTAAAACAGCATTTGTACTGTATTGTTTTATATTATTTTACAGACTTCTAACCTTAGAAACATCTGTGCTGTGATTTATTACTCAAAAGAATTGTGCAGGCTAATAGCATTCATAGTATGTGTCAAACTGTTTGAAAACATTCAGATTTAAGAACAATATTCATGTATAATAAAGAATCTATGGGAGTGCAAGCAATTTTAAATGGAGTGTGAGCAGTGTAAAGCTTTTAGACCCTAGTCTTCCAAAAAGATGTAAATAGTCACTTAGTAAACTTTTTGCACATGTTAGGTTACGCTGGTATTACAAGTTGAAAGTAAAAAGTTATCGCTCTCGCACTAACACGATGCATGACAAAAGCCGAACCTAGAATCTTCTGCACGATAACCTAAATCCCCATAGAATTCAATGGAGAAAAAAGTTTAAAAAAGCCTAACACCCACTCTTATGCTAACCTAAGCGTATATTATCAAGTGTACTAACATGACATAAAAATATGAATATTTCACATTCCAATGTTCTTCACATAGAAGAATATGTTCCATATAAATATATATATATATATATATATATGATGGTATTTTGGTAAAATATATATCTATACCTATACATAGATTGTGCTGTGAGCAAGATTGTCTATATTTATTGTTTCATATTCTTTTATTTGTTTTTTACTGTGTTTTATGGTCATTTGTGACCTTTCTGGGGTTTTTTTTAAGAAGATTCTGTGAATTTTTTATGTTCCAATTAAATACCCTTTGTTTATAGTAGACCCAGGCTCTGTCCCCTCTTGTTAGGGAAATAAGACTTTGGTAGTCTGTGCACCTAAGGATGTATATATATAAGTGTATCTAAAGGAGCCAAATAATTCATACAGGGAGTGCAGAATTATTAGGCAAATGAGTATTTTGACCACATCATCCTCTTTATGCATGTTGTCTTACTCCAAGCTGTATAGGCTCGAAAGCCTACTACCAATTAAGCATATTAGGTGATGTGCATCTCTGTAATGAGAAGGGGTGTGGTCTAATGACATCAACACCCTATATCAGGTGTGCATAATTATTAGGCAACTTCCTTTCCTTTGGCAAAATGGGTCAAAAGAAGGACTTGACAGGCTCAGAAAAGTAAAAAATAGTGAGATATCTTGCAGAGGGATGCAGCACTCTTAAAATTGCAAAGCTTCTGAAGCGTGATCATCGAACAATCAAGCGTTTCATTCAAAATAGTCAACAGGGTCGCAAGAAGCGTGTGGAAAAACCAAGGCGCAAAATAACTGCCCATGAACTGAGAAAAGTCAAGCGTGCAGCTGCCAAGATGCCACTTGCCACCAGTTTGGCCATATTTCAGAGCTGCAACATCACTGGAGTGCCCAAAAGCACAAGGTGTGCAATACTCAGAGACATGGCCAAGGTAAGAAAGGCTGAAAGACGACCACCACTGAACAAGACACACAAGCTGAAACGTCAAGACTGGGCCAAGAAATATCTCAAGACTGATTTTTCTGTCTGGGAGGCTGTGGTTGCTGCTGCACGCAATGTTGATGGTGAACAGATCAAAACACTGACAGAATCCATGGATGGCAGGCTTTTGAGTGTCCTTGCAAAGAAAGGTGGCCATATTGGTCACTGATTTGTTTTTATTTTGTTTTTGAATGTCAGAAATGTATATTTGTGAATGTTGAGATGTTATATTGGTTTCACTGGTAAAAATAAATAATTGAAATGGGTATATATTTGTTTTTTGTTAAGTTGCCTAATAATTATGCACAGTCATAGTCACCTGCACACACAGATATCCCCCTAAAATAGCCATAACTAAAAACAAACTAAAAACTACTTCCAAAACTATTCAGCTTTGATATTAATGAGTTTTTTGGGTTCATTGAGAACATGGTTGTTGTTCAATAATGAAATTAATCCTCAAAAATACAACTTTCCTAATAATTCTGCACCCTCTGTAAAGAACGTTCCCCTGAGGAGGGTCATCCACAACCATATTATAAGTGCCTGCAACATTACCTCATAAGTTTGTGGTGGAATCACGTGAGTGTGCCTCAAATATTTACTTTGAAGATATATTAGTTTGAAACTTGTTGCACTTGATGCACCCTCTGTGCACTTGTCTTCCTCTCTCTCTCTCTCTCTCTCTCTCTCTCATTCTCTCTCTCTCTCTCTCTCTCTCTCTCTCTCTCTCTCTCTCTCTCTCTCTCTCTCTCTCTCTATATATATATATATATATATATATACATACACATGATTATATATAGGTATAGATGTATACAGATATGTATGAATATCTATTAAGAAATACAAAGAACATATTCTGCTATGTGCAGAATATTGGAATGTGAAATATTTACAGTAAATACACACTATAACTCTTTATTAAATTTGAATATTGCATAAATATGCATTTACATGTTTTCATCTACTTAACTGCAAAGGGCTCACCTTGAGTATGGAGTGCAGTTCTGGGGACCGATCGCAAAAAAAGATATTGCAGAACTAGAAAAAGTTCAGAGAAGGGCCACAAAGCTAATAAGAGGGTTGGAGAATTTTAGCTATGAGGAGAGGCTATCCAAACTGGATCTGTTTTCTTTAGAAAAAAGGCGCTTGAGAGGTGACATGATTACTTTATATAAATATATTCAAGGCCCATATACAGAGATGGCAGAAGCTCTGTTTATTCCAAGAAAATTTTTGTGACAAGAGGTCACAATTTAAGGTTGGAGGAAAGGAGATTTAATCTCCTGAAACGGAAACATTTTTTCACTGTAAGAGTAAAAAAAATGTGGAACTCATTACCAAAGGAGGTAGTGAATGCCAATACCCTAGCTACATTTAAAAAACATTTGGATACATTTCTATCAATAAACAAAATTCATAGATATGATTGCTGGTATTAAATGGGCCACCTTTTAGGGGGATTATTTAAACTTAACTGGAGCTTTTTGTAAGTATTTTAGATTTGTATAGGTTGAACTCGATGGACTTCAGTCTTTTTTGAACCTCATCTACTATGTTACTATGTTACTATGTATACATATAGGGAAAGATTAAAAGTGGAGGGCTAAATATCGCTTTAATGAAAGTGATATTTGAGCTCTACTGTGTAATACCAGAGCACGCTAATGTGCGCTGGTATTACAAGTTTTCAGCTCTCGTTCGCATTACTGGGAAGTATTGGATTTACGAGAGGGCGCTTCCATAGGCTTGCACACATTAGCCCAAAAATACTGCCTAGTGCAGTTA
Source organism: Bombina bombina (assembly GCF_027579735.1). Taxonomy (NCBI): domain Eukaryota; kingdom Metazoa; phylum Chordata; class Amphibia; order Anura; family Bombinatoridae; genus Bombina; species Bombina bombina. The sequence continues at coordinate 1,314,773,182 of NC_069499.1, forward strand.
TTTTATTACAAAAAAAAGATGTTGCTATCTTTATTTTTTAATAAAATACTCTAGACAGTATTTTGGGGGATTTGGGGCATATTGATAAAATTTTATGAGCACTAATTGCTACTGTGATCTCGCAGTAGCAATAACCAGCCGCTAGTAATGGCTGATTAATTATTGCGCGCCCACAAACAGACAAATTTGCCTGTTTGCAGTCATGCGATAATTTAGCTATCCAATTGAAATCAAGCTCATAATGTATATATATAATCTCTGGGTTAAAAATCACGTGACAAAGTGAACAATAATAAAAATAAACAAACATTCTACACCCCTTGAGTACGAATTGTGCAATTAACGTGGAACATAAATGAAGTGAAACTATGGAGAAATGTAGCGATATTGAAATTTCTCCATTGTTCCACTTCATTAATGTTCCATGTTATATGCACAATTCCTACTCAAGGGATGTAGAATGTTTGTTTATATGTATTTATTTATGTTCACATTGTCTAAATGCAGGATATTTCTGTTTATTGTAGTATTATTTGTCATTAGTATAACTCTATTATGATTCACTGTTGAAGATTTCCCTTGTGATTGGATAAGATTGAAGCAGGAGGGGCTTATTGTATATTTAAACACTGTTGTTTGCACATTTTGGTTGTCTGAGGAAGGGGTGAATGCCGCCAAAACGTCATGTATTAAAGGTTGCTGTGATTTAAACCCAGAGGCATCTATTTATCAAGCCGTCAACCGCAAATACACTGGAATTCCGCAGTGTATTTGTGGCGAGCCTGATTCCCCTTAGTTATCAAACCCTACATACCGGCAAAAGTAGAATTTTGTGACGTAACATACGATCCGCTGGACTCAGTCCGACACAGATCGATGCTTACGTCATTACAGATGTTCCGAATGCAAATTCGGCACAATCAGACTACTTTTGCTAGTTATCAAACTGCTACCAGGTAAGCTTGCCACTATTCCGGCCCAGCGTACCTGGTTTTCAATCCGCTGCCCTGGAGGCGGCAGATGCCATATTAATCAATGGGAGTCTGAAAGCAGCGAAAGTTTATGTTTGCTGCTGCCCGATATCCCTTTGATTCCTATGGTAACGTTTACACCTAACACCCTAACATGTACCCCGAGTCCAAAACACCCCTAATTTGCCACCCCTACACCACTGCCACCTAAATTATACTTATTAACCCCTAATATGCCTCCCAGACATCGCCGCCACCTACATAAAGTTATTAATCCCTAATCTGCCCCCCCACACTGCCGCCACCTACATTATACTTATTAACCCCTAATCTGCCGCCCCGACACTGCCGCCACCTACATAAAGTTATTAACCCCTAATCTGCCCCCCTACACCGCCACCACCTACATTATACTTATTAACCCCTAATATGCCACCCCTATACCGCTGCCACTATATTAAATTTATTAACCCCTAAACCTAAGTCTAACCCTAACCCTAACACCCCCTAACAAATATAATTTAAATAAATCTAAATAAATATTCCTATCATTAAATAAATTATTCCTATTTAAAACTAAATACTTACCTATAAATAAGCCCTAAGCTAGCTACAATATAACTAATAGTTACATTGTAGCTAGCTTAGGGTTTATTTTTATTTTACAGGCAAGTTTGTATTTATTTTAACTAGGTACAATAGTTATTAAATAGTTATTAACTATTTAATAACTTCCTAGTTAAAATAAATACAAATATACCTGTAAAATAAAACCTAACCTAAGTTACAATTACACCTAACACTACACTATAATTAAATAAATTCCCTAAACTAAATACAATTAAATACAATTAAATAAAAATATCTAAAGTACAAAAAAAATTACAAGATTTTTAAACTAATTACACCTAATCTAATCCCCCGAACAAAATAAAAAAGCCCCCCAAAATAAAAAAGCCCTACCCTACACTAAATTACAAATCGCCCTTAAAAGGGCCTTTTGTACGGCATTGCCCCAAAGTAATCAGCTCTTTTACCTGTAAAAATAAATTACAAACCCCCCCAACATTAAAACCCACCACACAAACTAACCCTACTCTAAAACTCACCCAATACCCCCTTAAAAAAACCTAACACTAACCCCTTGAAGATCACCTTACCGTGAGAAGTCTTCACCCAATCGGGCCGAAGTCCTCAACGAATCCGGCAGAAGTGGTCCCCCAGATGGGCAGAAGTCTTTATCCAGACGGCATCTTCTATCTTCATCCATCCGGCGCGGAGCGGGTCCATCTTCAAGACATCCGACGTGGAGCATCCTCTTCTGACGACGTCTTCTTGTTGAATGAAGGTACCTTTAAGTGACGTCATCCAAGATGGCATCCCTTCAATTCCGATAGGCTGATAGAATTCTATCAGCCAATCGGAATTAAGGTAGAAAAAATCCTATTGGCTGATGCAATCAGCCAATAGGATTTAAGGTCAATCCTTTTGGCTGATCCAATCAGCCAATAGGATTGAGCTCCCATTCTATTGGCTGTTCCAATCAGTGTTAGTGTTAGTTTTTTTAAGGGGGTATTGGGTGGGTTTTAGAGTAGGGTCGGTTGTGTGGGTGGTGGATTTTAATGTTGGGGGGGTTTGTAATTTTTTTTACAGGTAAAAGAGCTGATTACTTTGGGCCAATGCCCCGTACATATTGTAATTTAGTGGGAGGTAGGGCTTTTTTTATTTTGGGAGGGCTTTTTTTATTTTGTTAGGGGTATTAGATTAGGTGTAATTAGTTTAAAAATCTTGTAATTTGTTTATTATTTTCTGTAATTTAGTGTGTTTTTTTGTACTTTAGATAATTTTATTTAATTGTATTTAATTGTATTTAGTTTAGGGAATTTATTTAATTATAGTGTAGTGTTAGGTGTAATTGTAACTTAGGTTAGGTGTTATTTTACAGGTATATTTGTATTTATTTTAACTAGGAAGTTATTAAATAGTTAATAACTATTTAATAACTATTGTACCTAGTTAAAATAAATACAAACTTGCCTGTAAAATAAAATAAACCCTAAGCTAGCTACAATGTAATTATTAGATATATTGTAGCTAGCTTAGGGTTTCTTTTATAGGTAAGTATTTCGTTTTAAATAGGAATAATGTATTTAATGATAGGAATATTTATTTAGATTTATTTAAATTATATTTATGTTAGGGGGTGTTAGGGTTAGACTTATGTTTAGGGGTTAATAAATGTAATATAGTTGCGGCTGTGTAGGGGCTGTGTGTGGCAGATTAGAGATTAATAAGTATAATGTAGGTGGCGGCAGTGTAGGGGGGCAGATTAGGGGTTAATAATATTATGTAGGTGGTGGCGGTGTCAGGGCGGCAGATTAGGTGTTAATAAGTATAATGTAGGTGGTGGCGGTGTAGGGGGCGGCAGATTAGGGGTTAATAAGTATAATGTAGGTGGCGGCGGTGTAGAGGGCGGCAGATTAGGGGTTAATACATATAATGTAGTTGGCGGCGGTGTAGGGGGCAGAAGATTAGGGGTTGAATAAGTATAATGTAGGTAGCGGTGGGCTCCGGAAGCAGTGGTTTAGGGGTTAAAAACTTTATTTAGTTGCGGCGGGGTCTGTGAGCGGCAGTTTAGGGGTTAATACATTTATTAGAGTTGTGGTGGTCTCCGGGAGCAGCAGTATAGGGGGTAAACAGTATGGTATAGTGTGGGTGTTTAGTGACAAGGTACCAATAAAGCTGTGAAAAAGCCAAAAAGCAGCGAGATCAATGACTGTTAGTTAACAACAGTCCGCTGCTCATAGCACCATACTTGGTGCGCGGCTTTTTGACAGCTTTTATGATAATTTTGGAGAACGTATTCAGGTCCGCGGCAGCGATGTTAGGCGATCTTAGGCGAGCGTATGGGTGCCGTCGAATGCAAGTAAGTTGACGGCTTGATAAGTAGATGCCAGAGAGTCAAATTTTTTGGATCTTTTGCATGTAGCAGTTTTTGCACCCTGGTACAAGTGTGGGGGGGGGGGCACTTTTTCTCTTGTTTATATATATAACATAAATTATGCTTACCTGATAATTTTCTTTTCTTCAGATGGAAAGAGTCCACAGCTGCATTCATTACCTTTGGGAATTCAGAACCTGGCCAACAGGAGGAGGCAAAGACACCCCAGCCAAAAGCTTAAATACTCCTCCCACTTCCCTCATCCCCAGTCATTCTGCCGAGGAACAAGGAACAGTAGAAGCAATATCAGGGTGAAAAGGTGCCAGAAGAACAAAAATTATGGCCGCCCCACATAAAAACATGGGCGGGGAGCTGTGTAGTCATACCATCTGAAGAAAAGAATATTATCAAGTAAGCATAATTTATATTTTTCTTCATAAATGGAAAGAGTCCACAGCTACATTCATTACTTTTGGGAAAACAATACCCAAGCTATAGAGGACACTGAATGCTTAAATGGGAGGGTACAAGAGGCAGCCCCTTCTGAGGGCACCAGGCCTGAAAAACCCCTACCCAACAAAATCCTGCTTCGTCTAAAGCTGAGAACAACCCTTTGAAAAAAGGAAAAAGGCCCAAGGACACTGACCTGCAGATAGTCCACAAGCCTTGCTAGAGACCGCAGGAACTATACGCGACAGAGCCAACAGCCTCCAAGAGACCCCTTTGCCCAGCAGTCGGTCTCCAAACAACACACCCCTTACTAGAAAAAGGGAATAAACGACCGTATTCTTCCACAAAGAAGAAAAGACACAGAAAAAACATGAATAAGGAACTCCAGAAAAAAACTTTAAAAAAGGGCACAACGAGTCCTTAAACAGAGCAAAAACCCGAGAAACTGGGTCAGGCTAACAGAGTCGAAACCAGTCTCATAGAAACAAGGGGAGGCAACGCTCATACTACAAATATACAGAAACCACAGACTAAGGCCGGGAGTCTGAACAGAAAAGAGAAATCTTCCCCTAACACAGTACAACCACACTCTAGCTAAGACGACTGAAGACGAAGGTCCCCAGAGTCATAAAAAGGAAGCTCTGAATATCTAAATTTTTAGAACCTAACCTTGCGCAGCAAGCTCAGAAAAGTAAACATCTGACGTACAACCCCTGGAGACAAAAAACTGCACGCTGTCGTCATTGAAAATGACGCCGAAACTTGAATACTTGCAGGGAAAATAAGGAGCAGCTGAAATAGGACCCTTCAGGCTGCTAAGCATCCACCAACCAGTGGATAATGTTGCAGGCTATCCAAGAGCCGCCAGTCCTTCCCACAGATCTTTGAACGTGGAGAAAAAACAAAACATCAAAGAGGCTCACCTTACTTCGAATGACCCAAGGATGATTAACAGAGCAACTCACCCAACCCAGCAGAGCTCAGGTGCCAACCCAATCCGCTCCTCCATAAGGCACTCCAAAGGAGAACTCCCTAGGACTTGGAACAGAGAAAGTGCAATAGATCCTTAGGAAGAGCTGTCACAACTCGCTTAGACCATCTCTACATGGAGATTTCAATTTCCAACCGTTGGAACAGAGCATTCCACAGAGCAGCAGACTGCTGTCCCTCACAGAAACAAAAGCCAAGTGTTCCAACCTCCTACACACAGGGCAGGACAATGACCTTCTAGAAAAAGGAAATCCCAGCTCTTAAGGAAGACAAGCTACCCCCTCAAAGGGGAGGGCACAGATAAGAACAGCGCACATGCCCCAAGACATGGCGCCATAGACTGATCAAAAAAGGGATTAATAAGTATAATGTAGGTGGCGGCAGTGTAGGGGGGCAGATTAGGGGTTAATAACTTTATGTAGGTGGTGGCGGTGTCAGGGCAGCAGATTAGGTGTTAATAATTATAATGTAGGTGGTGGCGGTGTAGGGGGCGGCAGATTATGGGTTAATAAGTATAATGTAGGTGGCGGCGGTGTAGGGGGTGACATATTAGGGGTTAATACGTATAATGTAGTTGGCGGCGGTGTAGGGGGCAGAAGATTAGGGGTTAATAAGTATAATGTAGGTAGCGGTGGGCTCTGGAAGCGTTGGTTTAGGGGTTAAAAACTTTATTTAGTTGCAGCGGGGTCTGTGAGTGGCGATTTAGGGGTTAATACATTTATTAGAGTTGTGGTGGTCTCCGGGAGCAGCAGTATAGGGGGTAAACAGTATAGTATAATGTGGGTGTTTAGTGACAGGGGAAAAAGCCAAAAAGCATCGAGATCGATGACTGTTAGTTAACAACAGTCCGCTGCTCATAGCACCATACTTGGTGCGTGGCTTTTTGACAGCTTTTATGATAATTTTGGAGAACATATTCAGGTCCACGGCAGCGATGTTAGGCGATCTTAGGCGAGCGTATTGGTGCCGTCGAATGCAAGTAAGTTGACGGCTTGATAAGTATACAGGGAGTGCAGAATTATTAGGAAAGTTGTATTTTTGAGGATTAATTTCATTATTGAACAACAACCATGTTCGCAATGAACCCAAAAAACTCATTAATATCAAAGCTGAATAGTTTTGGAAGTAGTTTTTAGTTTGTTTTTAGTTATGGCTATTTTAGGGGGATATCTGTGTGTGCAGGTGACTATGACTGTGCATAATTATTAGGCAACTTAACAAAAAACAAATATATACCCATTTCAATTATTTATTTTTACCAGTGAAACCAATATAACATCTCAACATTCACAAATATACATTTCTGACATTCAAAAACAAAATAAAAACAAATCAGTGACCAATATAGCCACCTTTCTTTGCAAGGACACTCAAAAGCCTGCCATCCATGGATTCTGTCAGTGTTTTGATCTGTTCACCATCAACATTGCGTGCAGCAGCAACCACAGCCTCCCAGACACTGTTCAGAGAGGTGTACTGTTTTCCCTCCTTGTAAATCTCACATTTGATGATGGACCACAGGTTCTCAATGGGGTTCAGATCAGGTGAACAAGGCCATGTCATTAGATTTTCTTCTTTTATACCCTTTCTTGCCAGCCACGCTGTGGAGTACTTGGACGCGTGTGATTGAGCATTGTCCTGCATGAAAATCATGTTTTTCTTGAAGGATGCAGACTTCTTCCTGTACCACTGCTTGAAGAAGGTGTCTTCCAGAAACTGGCAGTAGGACTGGGAGTTGAGCTTGACTCCATCCTCAACCCGAAAAGGCCCCACAAGCTCATCTTTGATGATATCAGCCCAAACCAGTACTCCACCTCCACCTTGCTGGCGTCTGAGTTGGACTGGAGCTCTCTGCCCTTTACCAATCCAGCCACGGGCCCATCCATCTGGCCCATCAAGACTCACTCTCATTTCATCAGTCCATAAAACCTTAGAAAAATCAGTCTTGAGATATTTCTTGGCCCAGTCTTGACGTTTCAGCTTGTGTGTCTTGTTCAGTGGTGGTCGTCTTTCAGCCTTTCTTACCTTGGCCATGTCTCTGAGTATTGCACACCTAGTGCTTTTGGGCACTCCAGTGATGTTGCAGCTCTGAAATATGGCCAAACTGGTGGCAAGTGGCATCTTGGCAGCTGCACGCTTGACTTTTCTCAGTTCATGGGCAGTTATTTTGCGCCTTGGTTTTTCCACACGCTTCTTGCGACCCTGTTGACTATTTTGAATGAAACGCTTGATTGTTCGATGATCACGCTTCAGAAGCTTTGCAATTTTAAGAGTGCTGCATCCCTCTGCAAGATATCTCACTATTTTTGACTTTTCTGAGCCTGTCAAGTCCTTCTTTTGACCCATTTTGCCAAAGGAAAGGAAGTTGCCTAATAATTATGCACACCTGATATAGGGTGTTGATGTCATTAGACCACACCCCTTCTCATTACAGAGATGCACACCACCTAATATGCTTAATTGGTAGTAGGCTTTCGAGCCTATACAGCTTGGAGTAAGACAACATGCATAAAGAGGATGATGTGGTCAAAATACTCATTTGCCTAATAATTCTGCACTCCCTGTATGCCAGAGAGTCTAATTTTTTGGATCTTTTGCATGTAGCAGTTTTTGCACCCTGGTACAAGTGTGGGGGGGGCACTTTTTCTCTTGTTTATATATATAACATAAATTATGCTTACCTGATAATTTTCTTTTCTTCAGATGGAAAGAGTCCACAGCTGCATTTATTACTTTTGGGAATTCAGAACCTGGCCAACAGGAGGAGGCAAAGACACCCCAGCAAAAAGCTTAAATACTCCTCCCACTTCCCTCATCCCCCAGTCATTCTGCCGAGGAACAAGGAACAGTAGAAGCAATATCAGGGTGAATAGGTGCCAGAAGAACAAAAATTATGGCCGCCCCACATAAAAACATGGGCGGGGAGCTGTGTACTCATTCCATCTGAAGAAAAGAATATTATCAAGTAAGCATAATTTATATTTTTCTTCATAAATGGAAAGAGTCCACAGCTGCATTCATTACTTTTGGGAAAACAATACCCAAGCTATAGAAGACACTGAATGCTTAAACGGGAGGGTACAAGAGGCGGCCCCTTCTGAGGGCACCAGGCCTGAAAAACCCCTACCCAACAAAATCCTGCTTCATCCAAAGCCGATAACAACCCTTTGAAAAAAGGAAAAAGGCCCAAGGACACTGACCCGCAGATAGTCCACAAGCCTTGCTAGAGACCGCAAGAACTATACGTGACAGCCAACAGCCTCCAAGAGACCCCTTTGCCCAGCAGTCGGTCTCCAAACAACACACCCCTTACTAGAGAAAGGGAATAAACGACCGTATTCTTCCACAAAGAAGAAAAGACACAGAAAAAACATGCATAAGGAACTCCAGAAAAAAACTTTTAAAAAGGGCACAACGAGTCCTTAAACAGAGCAAAAACCCGAGAAACTGGGTCAGGCTAACAGAGTCGAAAACCAGTCTCATAGAAACAAGGGGAGGCAACGCCCATACTACAAAGATACAGAAACCACAGACTAAGGCCGGGAGTCTGAACAGAAAAGAGAAATCTTCCCCTAACACAGTACAACCGCACTCTAGCTAAGACAACTAAAGACGAAGGTCCCCAGAGTCGTAAAAAGGTAGCTCTGAATATCTAAATTTTTAGAACCTAACCTCGTGCAGCAAGCTCAGAAAAGTAAACATCTGATGTACAACCCCTGGAGACAAAACACTGCACGCTGTCGTCATCGAAAATGACCCGAAACTTGAATACTTGCAGGGCAAATAAGGAGCAGCTGAAATAGGACCCTTCAGGCTGCTAAGCATCCACCAACCAGTGGATAATGTTGCAGGCTATCCAAGAGCCGCCAGTCCTTCCCACAGATCTTTGAACGTGGAGAAAAAAACAAAACCTCAAAGAGGCTCACCTTACTTCGATTGACCCGAGGATGATTAACAGAGCAACAGATCCTGCTCCAAACACCAGACCAGCCAAAGCGACAGGCATGACTGATAGCCCGGGGAACAGAAAGACCCCAACCACAGGCCCCCAGGGACAGGAAATAATGGGGGGACTCACCCAACCCAGCAGAGCTCAGGTGCCAACGCAATCCGCTCCTCCATAAGGCACCCCAAAGGAGAACTCCCTAGGACTTGGAACAGAGAAAGTGCAATAAATCCTTAGGAAGAGCTGTCACAACTTGCTTAGACCGTCTCTACATGGAGATTTCAATTTCCAACAGTGGTAACAGAGCATTCCACAGAGCAGCAGACTGCTGTCCCTCACAGAAACAAAAGCCAAGTGTTCCAACCTCCTACACACAGGGCTGGACAATGACCTTCTAGAAAAAGGAAACCCCAGCTCTTTAAGAAAGACAAGCTATCCCCTCAAAGGGGAGGGCACAGATAAGAACAGCGCACATGCCCCAAGACATGGCACCATAGACTGATCAAAACACGGACCAAATGAAAAATCATCCAGACACCACTGTTGAATCCACAGAGAAAACCCCACATGAAAAGGAGCACACTCCGTCCGAAGGACAACTCAGGCCTTAAAGTTTAAAACCAGAACCCGAAGGTGGATATGAACCCTGACCCTCCTACTTGCAAGCTCAATGAGCTAGCCCCTATGTCCAAACATAGTCTCCCTGAAAAAAACTAGGGCATCCCAAACCAGTCCACAGGATCATAAGTCTCTTAAGAAAACTGCCATAGCAGGATTCAAACACCAAGCCTATGGCTTGCTAGACCGGAACTAATCCCTTAGGCCACTTAATCCTGCGGGTCCAGGACCCGGGACCCAGACCGCCTTAAAGCGAACAACACCCTCAGGGAACACAAGCTACCCCACCTGAAGAAGAACAGACCTCACAGGTGACAATAACCGGACTAACCCAGAAAACAGGTACAGAACTCAGTCACCCGAAAGAGAGAGAAGAAAAAGACTAGTCTCCATAATCCTTTCAGACTAACTTTCTGGAGGACCACACCCAAGGAAGAAGAATGCAGAGCATCCGAACCCTGGTAGAAACATGCTTTAAGCAAACGCTTGGAAAAGGCGACAACACCGCCTTTCGTCCCTGATATGGAGACGACTAACTCTCGGAATTAGACAAAGCCACATGGCCCTCACTTCCTAAATAAAATTTAATGATGAATCTGGCAGCAGTGGGATCTGAAACCATGCCTCCGAAGAGACTGGAGCCTTATCCAGTGCCTTAGACTGCTCGGCCACGTTACCTAACTCAAAGCTCCCAGAAACCCAGACGAAGTCCAGAATTCTCAACACAAAGGAAGAGAACCTCTAAAGGGAACAGGTCCTAAATGGACACCACCAAAAAACCGGAGGCATGAAGGACCTAAATCCTCAAAACCTTCACCCACAATGGGAAGGAAAACTCTAGTACCTGCAAAAATTTGGAAACAACAGAGCATGTCACAGGGGATCTCAATGGAGACCCGGTCGACTAGATTAACAGGCTAATGAGGACTGAACCATCCCCCATGCGCCTAAGCAAACCATGAACCCTCAAGTCCTCTCAGGATGCTAGCTGAAACTTGTAAAATAAAAACAAGGAAAACAACACAAGTCATATTGCGAGCACTAGACTCCCTTATCAGACCAGCCAGGCATAAAAGGTGCCATGTTTCTGAACTAGGCCTCAAAGACAGAAGAATTTGTACCCAGACAGGACCAGCCTGAAACCAAGGGCTTCAGCTCTGTCAAGGTCACATAGAGTCTCCCCCGAGATGGAGGGATAGACAACAGACAAACATAGGACTAACACGTCCTCACTCTTAAAAAAACTATTTATAAAAGTAACAGTGTGACCACAAAATCGTGAGTATCAATTCAAGAGAAGACAGTTCCCAAAGGAAACATTATGACAACATGAGCTCTAAACCAAAGAAAATCTATCCTCACCGAATTAAATAAATGATCAGGCAACCCGTAGGTTATCCCCCAGGAAGAACAAACACACCTGCAGGACCAGCCCAACAGGAATTCGAATCTTCCATGCTCAGAACTGGAAACTGATACTCAAATCACTAAGACTATAAGAAGATTACCTCATCCCCTTATGTCTAATCATGCAAGCCAGTCGAAGAGGAAGACTGAGAAATCCCCCCATTAAAAGTGGGATCCTCCAGCAACGCCCAAATGTGCCTCAGTAGAACACAAAGGTACACCAGTCTATAAAGAAAGGCGCAACATACCTCTTCCAGTACAAATAAAGATACCGGACCTGAAGGTTGACTCCGTGAGGCCTCAGAGGTAGTCGCTCCCCCGGAGGGCTGAACTGGACCAGGCAATCCCATGCCTTATGAGCCCCAGTTACCGGAACGCGGACAATATCGTAAGCAAACTCCCGGGAGGTGCAGATGCACCAGCGCCGAAGATATGGCCATGCGGAACTGTGTCGTAACCTCCGGTGGGAACAGGCCTCTCTCCATAGAAGGATAAGCAGCGTTTGGGTTACCTGCAAGCGTAGTAAGAGTTGGTGGTAGGGAACTCGCCTCGTAGGAAATAGAATCCCCAGAGGCGGATGGCTCAGTGGGCCCCTGATTCCCTAATATCTAGGAACAGAGCACTCTAAAATGGCATTCGGAACATAACTGATGGGCATGTATCACCCGGGCCAATTCATATTCTTCGCAAGAAGTAGAATCGGAATCAGACACATCCATCTCCACAAAATCAGAATCCTCCATAACAGGGATATTGATTAAAAAATGGACCAATTTCCCCCCCCCCCCTCCTTCTTCTTCTCTCTCCGGCTGCGTTCAGCACACTTTTCATTTCTTTGTTCTTTACCCTTTTAAGGTCGGGAGCACTCTTGTCACAACTTTCCCTGGAGTATTTGACTTTTTACGGGGCCATGGCTCTTAGTTAATATTTTTGATTTTGATCATCTGATTTCTTTTATACGACTCATGGGGTATAATTCAGCACAAGTTTTTGCTTTTTATGTTATTGTGTAGTTCTCATTACTGTGCAGAGTGAGGTGCTATTTTGCTAATACAGTTTTAGTGTTGGCTCTATATTATGTGGATTATCTTACACCTCAATCCTTTTCTTTGTTTTTTTACTTTTGTGGATGGCACAGAATATGAACATTTTTACTTTTTACCTCTATGTCATTATACTGTAATCATTAGGAAAATGCTTACCCTTTTTTTTCTTTTGCAAAGTTGAAACGTATATATTGTACTTTTAAAAAAATTTCAATAAAAAATATTTAACCAATAAAAATAAATAATGGCATTTTACACCCCCAATGGCTGGGACACTCATCACCTCCTGAGAACCAGACACCAGCGGACCAGAATTTCTCTGTCGCCACACAGTCAGGAATGCGGAAATGAAGAGCTAAAAATGTGACCACGCCCAGTCAAAAGGTAAACTGTGCAGTCCATGAAAAAAATGCGCCCGACTGTAAAGGCTTAGGTATAGGCCGTTATGTTCCAAAATAGCCATGAACCGAAGTATTACTACACAGTAGCATACAGAATCACATAACAAACATGATTAACCCCCCCTCCCCCCTGTTCAATAACCCCCCTAGGAGATTTTAACACTTGATTCCAAGATACAAAAGTAGTCTCACTGAGACCCTATGTTAAGGTTATCCCCGAAAAGTTGTAGCCCCTCTCAGATAAACAGTTGTAATTACAATACATCCATTATGAAAGTAAAATGAAACGATCTTACCGGAATCTACGCCGTGGAACATTAACATGGCACTTCAAGTGTGACAGTATCGTTACTTCTGCCATGGACTTGAGAGAAGAAAGCAGGTAGCAAAACTCGTCAATACCGATTGCTTGTGGAGCTGTTAATATGAGTCGGGATGGATTCACAGAAAGACTCTCCCTGCATCTCCGGACTCTAACTTTCACCCATGCTCTCACTGAGATACTGACAGGACTTCTTAAAACTCCAGCCCCATGCAAAGAGTACTACCCTCCATAAGAGACTATCTTAAACTTCTGACACTTCTCTGCCAACCTTCTGAGACGAAAGACAAAGAATGACTGGGGGATGAGGGAAGAGAGAGGAGTATTCAAGCCTTTGGCTTGGGTGTCTTTGCCTTCTCCTGATGGCCAGGTTATGAATTCCCAAACGTAATAAATGCAGCTGTGGACTCTTTCTATTTATGAAGAAAGAAAAAAAAAAATATATATATAGATATATATATATATATATACACAGTATGTGTGTGTGTGGATGGGTGTATGCTGTGTCATATAGTCACTGAATTACTCAAAAACATAATTTATGAAACCCATCTCAAAAACATATTTATATGACCCATGCAAATCAAGATCAGCTGATGGAATAGTGTCTGGTGGAATCTATGTCCCTGGTCTACATTGCTGTGGCTAATTAGCAATACAGGAAAATGAGCCAATCACTGTGTAGAATGTTACAGGCGAATTCCCCTTAGCCTGTCATCTTCCATATAGGGCTCCATTTCGCAGCCCCATCATTCTAGGTCCACCTGAAATGGAAGTTAAGAAGCAGCAGTCGTAAGACTGCTGATCCTTAACTTCTCCACCACCTAACTGAAATCATCCCGATACAATGCGCCTTCCGCCTCCCTCCACCACTGTCGGCAGCACCACAAGCAAACATTGACACATAATGTCACTTTTTGTATCTGTGATCTACCTTCATATGATAAAGGGAGCATGATCAGTGCTCCCTTACAATATGAAGGCAGATGTCTTCTGCCTCTGGCTGTGGTCTTAGCTTTCAAATCTAACACTTGGGACAGAAACATGAGGCAGAATGTTAGTCATAGATACTATATTAACAGGGTACATTAAGCAAAGTACCCTGTGATGTAGTAGCTACTTCCAATAGGCAGAAGGGATTAAAAACATGATTGATCAAACATGCCCAGTATACCCATGATGCCCATACACAAATGGCATTTATATTGTTTAACACATATCATGAAGACCCCTGCATTCAATTTTGAAACACACACAGACACCATTAACCCCTTTAATTCATTTGGTGTTCCTGTGACCTATATCCATGTTTGGCAGTTCCTAGTGGCATTTTTGTGGAAAAATAGAGATCATATTGTGTGAGTTAACAATGTCTGTTGCATTTGACTTCAAAAGATTATGATCACTTTTTTATGTTTATTACATACTTAATAATTCAACCAAATTATTATTTAACAGCACAGGAACCTAATACACAAAAGTTAGTAAATCATCAGTGTAAGTAAAAAATATAATTGTATTGTAATTAAATAATAAATAAATCTAACAATTATTTTCTTATGTTTTTATTTATTTTATTTTTACAATTGAATCCCTCCATTTAAGGCCTACCTTAGACTGATTTCTATATTTTCTCCTCAATGCTCTATTTAAAAAAAGGCCAGGATAAAATATATTATTTTTATTCTGGATCTCTTGAGAGTGTAGTTTTATGCAGGTTTAATTATGTATACACATAGCACTCACATCTGCCTTCTAATATTAGCATTCACACCTACGAACAAACAACCTGAATTGTATTGCAATGATTTATCGACTACCCTTAAGCAAAATGCCACAGCTTATTATTTTCTGGAGACTATTAGTGTCATATAAAGTTTGCATAATGGAGCTTTTCTGTAAAGTTTGAAAGTTAAAAAGGGCAATATCTTTTAAGCTCTTTAGTTAAATGTATAGCAGAATCATTTTTGGCAGGAATGTTTTTACTGGGCTTGTATCTGCACAATTTATATTTATGAATGAAACAAGTAAATGCTATGGTTTGTCCCTTAATGTACCTTGCAAAAACAGAGTAAATACTGTGTATAATAAGTAATCAGTTGCAATCTCAGTCATAAAAGACTCGCTAAAACCTTGAAGTTAAGGGTCACCCAGTGAAGTATTTTTTTAACTTGTGTCTTTTTCTTCAGCTAAATCTCTTTCTCTGCTACATATCCCTCATATATACAATTGACCTTAGATAAGAATTTAAGAATTTTTTTGTTAAATTATATTTTATTTTTATTTGTTAAAAATGTCCTAACATTTTTTTTTTCAATACGAATATGAATAAAGTTCCAATTTTTACCAACCTGATAAAGTATTACACATTAAGTTCTTGATTACAAGTTTTATCATACAGCCGATATCTAGTTGTAACTGTGTTTAACCGAAATTGTTACAATTAGCACCGTTTATCATTCAGCGGGCCTCGAAGGGAGTGGGCAGCAATACTCTGCCCACATTTTACACGGCACAATCAGCTGATTGTGCAATGCCTCCCCCTGCTTGCATGTGGTCAATCACGCGAAAGAGGGGTCTGTCAATAAACCCAATCAAGTTGCAGAGAGGTTAAGTAGCAGCAGTCTTAAGACTGCTGGTATCTTACTAGCATTTCTGGATTGCTCAGAACTCAGAGACTCCGAAGCTGCTATCACAGCTCCATCAATGGAGCCCAATTAAGGCTGTCAGTGCTAAAACGCTAAACACTAAAACGCGTAAGACGTGCCTGGCTAGTCTGTGCATTTTTACTTTTTATTCCATGTGAGCCTGTATATATATATATATATATATTAATCTATTTTTTAATAAAAGCCTATTATTTTAGCTGCTCCACATCATCTTTCTCAAGCATATTTGCCCTCATATTGCATTTTGAAAGTAATGTGTTTTTGCTCAAGCATTATTATTGTTTGAGCGCAAAGTTAAATGTACCAGAGATAGGAAGCAAGAAGGTCTAGGTTAATTAAACTTCTCTTCATGTCTCTTGTGTATTTTTTTACTTGCAGGAGTTTCTAAAATTTACATATATAAATATATTAATTAGTCAGATATTTCTTACAGCAAACAAGAACTGCTAGAAATGTGAGCAAACAGAAATCTCAACTGCACGATTTGTCACAAAATCAAATTCTTTGCCAACCATTCTTATTTGTTGGCATTCCAGATGTCTTGTACAGCTTTGTAAAAGACACTATTTTCATGATAAAGCATCTTATGTTGTGATTTGTGATATTTACAAATATCAATATGTTACAGTATTTTATTTTATTGGATTGTGGATTTTATTTTTGAAATATTTTTAAATTTGTTAAATATAGTTTTAATATTATTTATAACCCTATTGTTCTGCAAAGTTAAATCCTGGACATTACAATGAGAATGTACCTTTTTTTCCAAGATTTGTGCAGCTCCATTGTTTTAGTAGAGCAAAACTTGTAAATTGCACTTTCATGATTTACTGTGCATGGATTGAAAAGTCTTGTTATTGAACATGGTGTATGTTGTGGACACATTATTATACAAGCTATTAAAGGGACAGTCTACTCCAGAATTGTTCTTGTTTAAAAAGATAGATAATCCCTTTATTACCCAATTCCCAGTTTTGCATAACCAACACAGTTATATTAATAATAATAATTATACTTTTTATCTCTGTGATTACCTTGTATCTAAGCCTCTGCAAACTGCCCCCTTATTTCAGTTTTTATGGCAGAATTTAATTTTAGCCAATCAGTGCTGACTCATAAATTACTCCACAGAAGTGAGTACAGTGTTATCTATATGACACATGAACTAGCACTGTCTAGCTGTGAAAAACTGTCCAAATGCACATAGATAAGAGGTGGCCTTCAAGGGCTTAGAAATTAGCATATGAGTCTACCAAGGTTTAGCTTTCAACAAAGAATACCAAGAGAACAATTAAATTTGATGATAAAAGTAAATTACATGTAATACAAGTTGAAAGTAAAAGTGTTCGCTTGAGAGCAATTTAATTTAATGCGCATTCGGATAGCACGAGTTCAAAGCACTGTTTAACTTTTACGTAAGTCAAAAAAGTTGAATAAAACAAATCAAAAGTACATTTAAAGGAACAGTTACTCTCATAATAACACTGTGTAATAAAAAAAAAATGTGGCATAAAATTTTTATAAGGGCTCAAATATATGAGGTCTCATGTGTAAGAAAAAAAATCTTCAAATGGCTTTAACATAGAGATACATACATACTGTATACATGTTTATATATATATATATATATATATATATGTACATATGTATTTATTTTTATTTCTATATACAATTATTATTATTATCATTTATTTGTAAAGCGCCGCCAAATTCCGTAGCGCTGACATATATATCACTTCCTCAGACTAGGAAGCAATACTGTGCTGTCCGAAAAGTCACAATAAATCACTTTATTTTATTGAACAGATAACTGAAGTCCAGTGAGTGCTTATTTTGCTTTTTGGATTCTGTGTTTACACTTAGAGCACCCTGGCAGTCACCTAGAGTTGGTGAGAGTGCATCTTCAATGGTG
Organism: Bombina bombina; assembly: GCF_027579735.1. NCBI lineage: Eukaryota > Metazoa > Chordata > Amphibia > Anura > Bombinatoridae > Bombina > Bombina bombina. The sequence continues at coordinate 1,314,790,855 of NC_069499.1, forward strand.
TTTATCTATCTATCTATCTTTCTATCTATCTATATCTATATATAATGACACTTTGCTACAATGTAAAGTAGTGAGTGTACAGCCTGTAGAGTGTAAATTTGCTGTCCCCTCAAAATAACTCAACACACAGCCATTAATGTCTAAACCATTGGCAACAAAAGTGAGTACACCCCTAAGTGGAAATGTTAAAATTGGGCCCAATTAGCCATTTTCCCTCCCCGGTGTCATGTGACTCGTTAGTGTTACAAGGTCTCAGGTATGAATGGGGAGCAGGTGTGTTAAATTTAGTGTTATTGCTCTTACACTCTCTCATACTGGTCACTGGAAGTTCAACAGGGCACCTCATGGCAAAGAACTCTCTGAGGATCTGAAAAAAAAATTGTTGCTCTACATAAAGATGGCATTTAAGAAGATTGCCAAGACCCTGAAACTGAGCGGCTGCACGGTGGGCAAGACCATACAGCAGTTTCACAGGGCAGGTCCCACTCAGAACAGGCCTCGCATGGTTGATCAAAGAAATTGAGTGCACATGCTCAGCATCATATCCAGAGGTTGTCTTTGGGAAATATATACGTATGAGTGCTGCCAACATTGCTGCAGAGGTTGAAGGGGTGGGGGGTCATTCTGTCAGTGCTTAAACCATACGCCACACACTGCATCAAATTGGTCTGCATGGCTGTTGTCCCAGAAGGAAGCCTCTTCTAAAGATGATGCACAAGAAAGCCTGCAAACAGTTTGCTGAAGACAAGCAGACTAAGGACATGGATTATTGGAACCATGTCCTGTGGTCTGATGATGAGACCAAAATAAATGTATTTGGTTCAGATGCAAGCGTGTGTGGCGGCAACCATGTGAGGAGTACAAAGACAAGTGTGTCTTGCCTACAGTCAAGCATGGTGGTAGGAGTGTCATGGTCTTGGCCTGCATGAGTGCTGCTGGCCAGGGGTGTATTATCGCCTAGGAAGACAAGGCACGGGCCTAGGGTGGCAGCTTGGGAGGGGGCGGCACATTTTGGAGCCTCTGTAGGAGTCTGAGATATATATATTTAGCGTGCAAAGTTACCGCACTATTTAGGGATTCCCCTCTCAAGCAGCTGCAAACAGGAGCTTAGATTTATAAAAACCGGGTCCTGGTGAGGACTGCAGCTTGATTGGCAGCCGCTCTGTTCACAGACCTTCCTCACAGAACTACCAGAGGTGGGTGGAGTATGACAGCTGTTGCCGTGTTGTGGGAGCCTAGAGAAAGGTAACGTTACCTCTTTGCTGCACACTGCTGATAGGCTGGAAGAATTAGCTTTGCATTAGTGTAGTGAGAGAGGTTAAGCTTTAGGGCTTTTTCATATTGCTGTGTAGGAAGGCTTGTTACCAGTCTGTGGTACGTTGTAGTTCATAGATTTTCCTGTCAGCTAGATAAACATCTATACCTCCTCAGAACGGCTCGCCTCATTCCTGCTCCTAACTTTATGCCGACACTATGACCTGACAGATGTGCACAGGCTGCCTCCTAACTTATTTGACAAAGGACTGTGTGCCTGTCAGAATGGGCCATTCCTACCCTTCCACATATTAACTCTATCCTAATCTTGGTACTATGTTTTTCTTCTGAGGATTGTGTGAGTGCTGCCTACATAATATAGATAGCTTGTTAGTGGGTCCAGGAACACACTCTAATTTGGTATAATATTTCTACAGTACAGTTTATTAAAGTGTTGATTGTGTGTTTTTTTTTTATTTATTTTTTTTGAAATACAAATTAAAAAATACAGTTTTTAAAAACTGAATAAAGCATTAACAATTATTTTTTATTTTTTTCTATTTAATTTTTATTAGGTTCAAACATAGAAACACAGTGTTAACATTACCATGTACATGCACATACATATATCTCTAAATCAATATATTACTAAGCCCATGTGATAAATCAATTATAAGATACAGCTATCACCTGTATTACAAATAAGCTTGATCATCATGACAAAAATAATGTACATTACAGCATTTGGAGAGAATTTCACCATGATTCTAATCTAACAAAAGAAACCGCTTCTGGCTAAATAAGAAAATAATATTTAAAACGTTCACTTCTTTAGATGTTTGTCTTCTAGCATTCACAACTATAACTGTGTATGTTTTTTTGTATGTGTGTGTATGTATGTGTCAATGCTTGCAGTGTGGTGTGTATGTGTGGTGTGTTTGTGTGCGTGCATATGAGAGTGTGTATGTGTGGTGTGCGTGCATATCAGTGTGTGTGTGCATATATATGGGGGGTGGGCTGCTTTGCCTTAAAATGCCCTGGCTTATTTTTGGTTCCAGTGCTATAAATATATATATATATATATATATATATATATATATATATATATATATATATATATATATATATATACACACACACACACATATATATATATATATATATATATGTATATATATATATATATATATATATATATATATATATATATATATATATATATATATATATGTATATATATATATATATATGTATATAATTACCTGGGTGTATTCAGGTTTATTGAAAGTCACGTTATATCCTGACCAAAAAATATTGTGGCCAAAAACAGCATAAAACCTAGGGGGGTGGGGGGTAGCAGAATTTTGTGTGCCTAGGGCAGCACAAAACCTTAATATGCCACTGCTGCCGGCACTGGGGAGCTACAGTTCATTGAGGGAACCATGAATGCCAACATGTACTGTGACATTCTGAAGCAGAGCATGATCCCCTCCCTTTGGAGACTGGGCTGCAGGGCAGTATTCCAACATGATAACGACCCCAAACACACCTCCAGGACGACCACTGCTTTGCTAAAGAAGCTGAGGGTAAAGGTGATGGACTGGCCAAGCATGTATCTAGACCTAAACTGTATTGAGCATCTGTGGGGCATCCTCAAATGGAATGTGGGGGAGCTCAAGGTCTCTAACATCCACCAGCTCTGTGATGTTGTCATGGAGGAGTGAAATAGGACTCCAGTGGCAACCTGTGAAGCTCTGGTGAACTCCATGTCCAAGAGGGTTAAGGCAGTGCTGGAAAAAAACGGTGGCCACACAAAATATTGACACTTTGGGTCCAATTTGGACATTTCCACTTAGGGGTGTACTCACTTTTGTTGCCAACGGTTTAGACATTAATGGCTGTGTGTTGAGTTATTTTGAGGGGACAGCAAATTTAAACTGTTATACAGGCTGTACTTTACATTGTTGTAAAGTGTAATTTCTTCAGTTTTGTGACATGAAAAGATATAATAAAATATCATAATATATGAATTATACCCTTCTTATGCAATATTCAGGACATACTTGAAAATGAGAGAAATCTCAATGTATCCTTCCTGGTAAAAATTTTTATAAATAAATATTCTAATTAGATCCTGCTATAATATTTTAACTAGATCCTGCTGTAAAATATTTTGTCACTATTAGTGTTCGGTTCGATAAGGCATAGTTATTTCCAATATTAGATCTGTAGCAAGTTGACTGCTTACAATAGATACTATATAATAGTATGTTGTTGATTGTCATGATTAAGGTGATTATTGTATGAATATCTTTAACATATTTATTTTTTCTTATTAGACCTTCCTGTCTCACATATCATCCAATCCACGTGAACCGGACTTACATACCTCTGGCTACGAGCAGTCTGTACATAGTTTCTTACTGGCTATCTAGATTGCCAGCGTTACATAGAGCGGATTGTATTCCTGTTGCTATGATGACCATTTTCTGTGATCCAATCACATGCAAGATAAACAACATGTCTCTCCTGCCTGATCGTGTCACGGATTAGTGTCCAGCCCCCTCCCTATGCTTGAGAATGACCACGAAAATGGAGCGGGGAGAAATGCCATTATGGTAGATTAAGCTATATCAGTTAATAAGAAATAGCTTTAATACAGTTTATTATAGTGTTCTGGGTATTATTTTGCCATCTTGGGTTATAAGAGATTAGGCTTTGATATCCGCTTCCTATATTGCACACAGGAGTAGATTCACATCACATTTTATACACATCATTACACACGCTGTAAAGACTGTAGTCACAACAAGCAGACTTTGCAATAACACTGTGGATATGTTTATTTGTACAGCACTTAAATTATAATTGTGTATTTTTGTTATGCTATGTTTTAGGTTTAACTACATATGTGATCACATGTATTTGCATATAAATGATCATGTCACATATTGCTTAAATTATCCCAACAAATATGTGGGATTGTTATGATTTGCTGCACTTCATGCTAGCAAAACTTTTTGTTTGATTCAAACTCAGTGAGTGCAATTTTCTTCCATGATAAATACTACAATTTTTTGCACCCTGGTTGATGATTTAAACCAGTTAGGTGAGAGTGCTTTTTTTTAGAGATTATAAATATATACATTATATACAGGTAGCCCTCAGTTTACGCCAGGTTTAGCTTCCAGAAGGAATGGTTGTAAATCGAAACCGTTGTAAATTAAAACCCAGTTTATAATGTAAGTCAATGGGAAGTGAGGGAGATAGGTTCCAGACCCCTCTCAGAATTGTCATAAGTAACACCTAATACATTATTTTTAAAGCTTTGAAATGAAGACTTTAAATGCTAAACAGCGTTATAAACCTAATAAAATAATCACACAACACAGTATATATGATTAAACAAAGTTAAATGAACAAAAACATTTGCTAAACAGCATTATAAACCTAATAAAATAATCACAACACAGACTTAACTTGCATTTTTCTGCAAACAGTTCTTTCTATGCATTCCAATCTGGACTGATTTATAGACAGGAAGATCTTGTTCCTTTGAAATCTGCTCGATAGCTCAGGTCTGGTTCAACTGATTAATTTCAGCTTGCTTGGCTTTGCTGCAACACAAGCGGACAGCTCCACCTACTGGCTAATTTAATAAATGCACTGCTTCTCAATGCTTTTCAATAGCAGTCACATGACTGGAAAAAAAGGTTGTTATTCTGAAATGGTGTAAATTGAACCGTTGTAAAACGAGGGCCACCTGTATATATATATATATATATATATATATATATATATATATATATATATATATATATATATATATATATATATATTAATATGTATTGAGGAATAACTAGAACATATTCTGCTATGTGGAGAACATTGGAATGTCATAAATTAATATTTCTTATCAGGTTAGCGCACTTGAAAAAAAGTGATCAAGTGTATGTGTGACTAAGGGTGTTAAGGTTTTTACACTTTTTTTGCTCTTTTGAAGTCTTTAAGGAATATGTTAACACACGCCTAGATTATGAGTCTTGCGTTAGCCTTAAAAAGCAGCGTTGAGAGGTCCCAACGCTGCTTTTTAACGCCCGCTGGTATTACGAGCCTTGCAGGTACAGGTGTACCGCTCACTTTTTTCCGCGACTCGAGCATAGCGCAAATCCCCTTACGTCAATTGCATATCCTATCTTTTCAATGGGATTATCCTAACGCCGGTATTACGAGTCTTGGAGAAAGTGAGCGGTAGACCCTCTCCTGTCAAGACTCCTACCGCATTTAAAAGTCAGTAGTTAAGAGTTTTATGGGCTAACACCGTAACATAAAACTCTTAACTAAAGTGCTAAAAAGTACACTAACACCCATAAACTACCTATTAACCCCTAAACTGATGCCCCCCGCACATCGCAAACACTTAAATACATTTTTTAACCCCTAATCTGCCGACGGGACATCGCCACCACTGTAATAAATATATTAACCCATAAACTGCTGCACTCCCACATCGCAAACACTAGTTAAATTTTATTAACCCCTAATCTGCTGTCCCTAACATCGCCGACACCTACCTACATTTAATAACCCCTAATCTGCTGCCCCCAACGTCGCCGCTACTATATTAAATGTATTAACCCCTAAACCTAAGTCTAACACTACCCCCCTAACTTAAATATAGTTTAAAATAATTGGATCAGCCAATAGGATTTTTCTACCTTAATTCCGATTGGCTGATAGAATTCTATCAGCCAATCGGAATTGAAGGGACACCATCTTCGATGACGTCACTTAAAGGTACCGTCATTTAGTGTTAGTCGTTGGATGGAAGAGGATGCTCCGCGTCGGATGGCTTGAAGATGAACCCGCTCCGCTCCGGATGGATGAAGATAGAAGATGCCGCCTGGATGAAGACTTCTGCCCGTCTGGAGGTCCTCTTCTGCCCGGATCGGATGAAGACTTCTGGCCGTCTGGAGGAACACTTCTGCCCGGTTGGGTGAAGACATCTCAAGGTAGGGTGATCTTCAAGGGGTTAGTGTTTTATTAAGGGGGGATTGGGTGGGTTTTAGAGTAGGGTTGGGTGTGTGGGTAGTGGGTTTTAATGTTGGGGGGGTATTTTATTTTTTACAGGTTAAACAGCTGATTACTTTGGGGCAATGCCCTGCAAAAGGCCCTTTTAAGGGCTATTTGTAACTTAGTAGAGGGTAGGGATTTTTATTATTTTGGGGGGCTTTTTTTATTAGGGGGATTAGATTAGGTGTAATTAGTTTAAAATTCTTGTAACTATTTTATTATTTTCTGTAATTTAGTGTTTGTTTTTTTCGTACTTTAGTTTATTTAATTTAATTGTAATTAATTGTAGTTAGTTTAGGTAATTAATTTAATTATAGTGTAGTGTTAGGTATAATTGTAACTTAGGTTAGGATTTATTTTACAGGTATATTTGTATTTATTTTAACTAGGAAGTTATTAAATAGTTAATAACTATTTAATAACTATTGTACCTAGTTAAAATAAATACAAATTTGCCTGTAAAATAAAATAAACCCTTAGCTAGATACAATGTAACTATTAGTTATATTGTAGCTATCTTATGGTTTATTTTATAGGTAAGTATTTATTATTAATGCCTGTAATCAATTGAATTTGTCTTATTTATTTTGCAGATAAGATCAGGCGTGTAGGAGGTAAGGATCCAAACAAACATTTGTTTAATATTCTGCTACGATTGATGGACGATGAAGTGGATGATGTGTACAATCTCTCTGGAACCTCGACAAAAGGGGAAGATAGAAGGACCTTTACTGACACTTAATTTTTGAAATTTTCTTTGAGTTTGTAAATAAATGTTTAAAATTCCTCACCTGAAAAATGTAAATAGCTTTCTTCCTTGTCTTCTTCTACAAGTGAAGTATCCAAGACCTTTGTAACGTATCAAATTTATTTACATTTGCAGCTGACACACTAATGTTTGAAACTGGTACTCTGGCATAGGTAAAGAGTTTCTGTGTTTTGAAGGGAAATAACACATACTGAGATTGTAATATAACATGTTTAGTAATGCATAGAAAAACATAATTTATGCTTACCTGATAAATTTATTTCTCTTGTAGTGTATCCAGTCCACGGATCATCCATTACTTATGGGATATTAACTCCTCCCCAACAGGAAGTGCAAGAGGATTCACCCAGCAGAGCTGCTATATAGCTCCTCCCCTAACTGCCATTACCAGTCATTCGACCGAAAACATGCAGAGAAAGGAAAACCATAGGGTGCAGTGGTGACTGTAGTTTAATGGAAAAATTACCTGCCTTAAAGTGACAGGGCGGGCCGTGGACTGGATACACTACAAGAGAAATAAATTTATCAGGTAAGCATAAATTATGTTTTCTCTTGTTAAGTGTATCCAGTCCACGGATCATCCATTACTTATGGGATACCAATACCAAAGCTAAAGTACACGGATGACGGGAGGGACAGGCAGGCTCTTTATACAGAAGGAACCACTGCCTGAAGAACCTTTCTCCCAAAAACAGCCTCCGAAGAAGCAAAAGTGTCAAATTTGTAAAATTTGGAAAAAGTATGAAGAGAAGACCAAGTTGCAGCCTTGCAAATCTGTTCAACAGAAGCCTCATTCTTAAAGGTCCAAGTGGAAGCCACAGCTCTAGTAGAATGTGCTGTAATTCTTTCAGGAGGCTGCTGTCCAGCAGTCTCATAGGCTAACCGTATTATGCTACGAAGCCAAAAGGAGAGAGAGGTAGCCGAAGCTTTTTGACCTCTCCTCTGACCAGAATAAACGACAAACAGGGAAGACGTTTGTCGAAAATCCTTAGTTGCCTGTAGATAAAATTTCAGGGCACGGACTACATCTAGATTGTGTAGCAGACGTTCCTTTTTCGAAGAAGGATTAGGACACAAAGATGGAACCACAATCTCTTGATTGATATTCCTGTTAGTGACCACCTTAGGTAGGAACCCAGGTTTAGTACGCAGAACTACCTTGTCTGAATGAAAAATCAGATAAGGAGAATCACAATGTAAGGCAGATAACTCAGAGACTCTTCGAGCCGAGGAAATCGCCATTTAAAACAGAACTTTCCAAGATAACAACTTGATATCAATGGAATGAAGGGGTTCAAACGGAACCCCCTGTAAAACATTAAGAACTAAGTTCAAACTCCATGGTGGAGCAACAGTTTTAAACACAGGCTTGATCCTAGCTAAAGCCTGACAAAAAGCTTGAACGTCCGGAACTTCTGACAGACGTTTGTGTAAAAGAATGGACAGAGCTGAAATCTGTCCCTTTAAGGAACTAGCGGATAAACCCTTTTCTAAACCTTCTTGTAGAAAAGACAATATCCTCGGAATCCTAACCTTACTCCATGAGTAACTCTTGGATTCGCACCAATATAAGTATTTGCGCCATATATTATGGTAAATCTTTCTGGTAACAGGCTTCCTAGCCTGTATTAAGGTATCAATAACTGACTCAGAAAAACCACGTTTTGATAAAATCAAGCGTTCAATTTCCAAGCAGTCAGCTTCAGAGAAATTAGATTTTGATGTTTGAAGGGACCCTGGATCAGAAGGTCCTGTTTCAGAGGTAGCGACCAAGGTGGACAGGATGACATGTCCACTAGATCTGCATACCAAGTCCTGCGTGGCCATGCAGGCGCTATTAGAATCACTGATGCTCTCTCCTGTTTGATTCTGGCAATCAATCGAGGAAGCATCGGGAAGGGTGGAAACACATAAGCCATCCCGAAGGTCCAAGGTGCTGTCAAAGCATCTATCAGAACCGCTCCCGGATCCCTGGATCTGGACCCGTAACGAGGAAGCTTGGCATTCTGTCGAGACGCCATGAGATCTATCTCTGGTTTGCCCCAACGTCGAAGTATTTGGGCAAAGACCTCCGGATGAAGTTCCCACTCCCCCGGATGAAAAGTCTGACGACTTAAGAAATCCGCCTCCCAGTTCTCCACTCCCGGGATGTGGATTGCTGACAGGTGGCAAGAGTGAGACTCTGCCCAGCGAATTATCTTTGATACTTCCATCATTGCTAGGGAGCTTCTTGTCCCTCCCTGATGGTTGATGTAAGCTACAGTCGTGATGTTGTCCGACTGAAACCTGATGAACCCCCGAGTTGTTAACTGGGGCCAAGCCAGAAGGGCATTGAGAACTGCTCTCAATTCCAGAATGTTTATTGGTAGGAGACTCTCCTCCTGATTCCATTGTCCCTGAGCCTTCAGAGAATTCCAGACAGCGCCCCAACCTAGTAGGCTGGCGTCTGTTGTTACAATTGTCCAGTCCGGCCTGCTGAATGGCATCCCCCTGGACAGATGTGGCCGAGAAAGCCACCATAGAAGAGAATTTCTGGTCTCTTGATCCAGATTCAGAGTAGGGGACAAGTCTGAGTAATCCCCATTCCACTGACTTAGCATGCACAATTGCAGCGGTCTGAGATGTAGGCGTGCAAGGGGTACTATGTCCATTGCTGCTACCATTAAGCCGATCACCTCCATGCATTGAGCTACTGACGGGTGTTGAATGGAATGAAGGACACGGCATGCATTTTGAAGCTTTGTTAACCTGTCTTCTGTCAGGTAAATCTTCATTTCTACAGAATCTATAAGAGTCCCCAAGAAGGGAACTCTTGTGAGTGGAAAGAGAGAACTCTTCTTTTCATTCACCTTCCATCCATGCGACCTTAGAAATGCCAGTACTAACTCTGTATGAGACTTGGCAGTTTGAAAGCTTGTATCAGAATGTTGTCTAGGTACGGAGCTACCGCAATTCCTCGCGGTCTTAGTACCGCCAGAAGAGCACCCAGAACCTTTGTGAAGATTCTCGGAGCCGTAGCCAATCCGAATGGAAGAGCTACAAACTGGTAATGCCTGTCTAGAAAGGCAAACCTTAGATACCGGTAATGATCTTTGTGAATCGGTATGTGAAGGTAAGCATCCTTTAAATCCACTGTGGTCATGTACTGACCCTTTTGGATCATGGGTAAAATTGTCCGAATAGTTTCCATTTTGAACGATGGAACTCTTAGGAATTTGTTTAGGATCTTTAAATCCAAGATTGGCCTGAAAGTTCCCTCTTTTTTGGGAACCACAAACAGATTTGAGTAAAACCCTTGTCCTTGTTCTGACCACGGAACCGGATGGATCACTCCCATTAATAAAAGATCTTGTACGCAGCGTAGAAACGCCTCTTTCTTTATTTGGTTTGTTGACAACCTTGACAGATGAAATCTCCCTCTTGGGGGAGAGAATTTGAAGTCTAGAAGGTATCCCTGAGATATGATCTCTAACGCCCAGGGATCCTGGACATCTCTTGCCCAAGCCTGGGCGAAGAGAGAAAGTCTGCCCCCTACTAGATCCGTTCCCGGATCGGGGGCCCTCGATTCATGCTGTCTTAGGGGCAGCAGCAGGTTTCCTGGCCTGCTTGCCCTTGTTCCAGGACTGGTTAGGTCTCCAGCCTTGTCTGTAGCGAGCAACAGCTCCTTCCTGTTTTGGTGCAGAGGAAGTTGATGCTGATCCTGCTTTGAAATTACGAAAGGAACAAAAATTAGACTGTCTAGCCTTAGGTTTGGCTCTGTCTTGAGGCAGGGCATGGCCTTTACCTCCTGTAATGTCAGCGATAATTTCTTTCAACCCGAGCCCGAATAAGGTCTGCCCTTTGAAAGGTATATTAAGCAATTTAGATTTAGAAGTAACGTCAGCTGACCAGGATTTTAGCCACAGTGCTCTGCGTGCCTGAATGGCGAATCCGGAATTCTTAGCCGTAAGTTTAGTTAAATGTACTACGGCATCTGAAATAAATGAGTTAGCTAACTTAAGGGCTTTAAGCTTGTGTGTAATCTCATCTAATGGAGCTGATTCAAGTGTCTCTTCCAGAGACTCAAACCAAAATGCTGCTGCAGCCGTGACAGGCGCAATGCATGCAAGAGGTTGCAATATAAAACCTTGTTGAACAAACATTTTCTTAAGGTAACCCTCTAACTTTTTATCCATTGGATCTGAAAAGGAACAGCTATCCTCCACCGGGATAGTGGTACGCTTAGCTAAAGTAGAAACTGCTCCCTCCACCTTAGGGACCGTTTGCCATAAGTCCCGTGTGGTGGCGTCTATTGGAAACATCTTTCTAAATATCGGAGGGGGTGAGAACGGCACACCGGGTCTATCCCACTCCTTAGTAACAATTTCAGTAAGTCTCTTAGGTATAGGAAAAACGTCAGTACTCGCCGGTACCGCAAAATATTTATCCAAACTACACATTTTCTCTGGTATTGCAACTGTGTTACAATCATTCAGAGCCGCTAACACCTCCCCTAGTAATACACGGAGGTTTTCCAGCTTAAATTTAAAATTTGAAATATCGGAATCCAGTTTGTTTGGATCAGAACCGTCACCCGCAGAATGAAGCTCTCCGTCCTCATGTTCTGCAAATTGTGATGCAGTGTCTGACATGGCCCTAATATTATCAGCGCACTCTGTTCTCACCCCAGAGTGATCACGCTTACCTCTTAGTTCTGGTAATTTAGCCAAAACTTCAGTCATAACAGTAGCCATATCCTGTAATGTGATTTGTAATGGCCGCCCAGATGTACTCGGCGCTACAATATCACGCACCTCCCGAGCGGGAGATGCAGGTACTGACACGTGAGGCGAGTTAGTCGGCATAACTCTCCCCTCGTTGTTTGGTGAAATATGTTCAATTTGTACAGATTGACTTTTATTTAAAGTAGCATCAACACAGTTAGTACATAAATTTCTATTGGGCTCCACTTTGGCTTTAGCACATATAGCACAGATATCTTCCTCTGAATCAGACATGTTTAACACACTAGCAAATAAACTAGCAACTTGGAAATACTTTTCAAGTAATTTACTATAATATGAAAACGTACTGTGCCTATAAGAAGCACAGAAAAAGTTATGACAGTTGAAAATTAATAAACTGAAAAGTTATAGCATCAAATCTTTGTAAAAAACACAATTTTAGCAAAGGATTGCTCCCATTAGCAAAGGATAACTAACCCTGATAGCAGAAAAAAAATACAGAAATAAACATTTTTTTATCACAGTCAACTACAATCTCACAGCTCTGCTGTGAGTGATTACCTCCCTCAAAACAAGTTTTGAAGACCCCTGAGTTCTGTAGAGATGAACCGGATCATGCAGGGAAGACAATAAACTTCTGACTGAATTTTTTGATGCGTAGCAAAAGCGCCAAAAAAAGGCCCCTCCCCCTCACACATAACAGTGAGAGAGATCAGTAAACTGTCATAAATTAAATAAAACGACTGCCAAGTGGAAAAAAATAGTGCCCAAAACATTTTTTCACCCAGTACCTCAGAAAATTAAACGATTTTACATGCCAGCAAAAAACGTTTAACATTAATAAATTGAGTGTTATTAAAAAGCCTGTTGCTAGTCCCTGCAAATTAGGCTAAAGTTTTATGCATACAGTATAATTCCAGTGAAGTGCCATTCCCCAGAATACTGAAGTGTAAAATATACATACATGACAGCCTGATACCAGTTGCTGCTACTGCATTTAAGGCTGAGTTTACATTATATCGGTATGGCAGAATTTTCTCATCAATTCCATTGTCAGAAAATAATAAGCTGCTACATACCTCTTTGCAGATTAATCTGCCCGCTGTCCCCTGATCTGAAGTTTACCTCTCCTCAGAAGGCCGAGAAACAGCAATATGATCTTAACTACTCCGGCTAAAATCATAGAAAAACTCAGGTAGATTCTTCTTCAAATTCTACCAGAGAAGGAATAACACACTCCGGTGTTATTATAAAATAACAAACTTTTGATTGAAGGTATGAAACTAAGTATAATCACCACAGTCCTCTCACACATCCTATCTATTCGTTGGGTGCAAGAGAATGACTGGTAATGGCAGTTAGGGGAGGAGCGATATAGCAGCTCTGCTGGGTGAATCCTCTTGCACTTCCTGTTGGGGAGGAGTTAATATCCCATAAGTAATGGATGATCCGTGGACTGGATACACTTAACAAGAGAAATAAACTTTACAATATACTTTATTTTTTTTATTTTGCACTATTTACCGTAATTTAACTCTGAACATTGTGGGTTTTTGCTATACTGAGAATTGGTTATGCAGGCTTCAGACCAGCAATGATCTGTATCTCTTTCTAATTGCCTTTAGCTGGGACTTTGTTATCTGAAGTTACTAAAGTGATTGTCACATGAAGTACATCAGGAATGGCTCCTCCGAATAAGGAAAATGCTGGGTGAATTTTGGCCACTGAAAAACTGTTGCATAAATGATTACATTAAAGAAGAAGGGGCAAAATAAATAATGAATCTAATGAAAAGTTGTTTTATTATGTATAACAATTCACATTATAGTCTCAAAGTGTATTATGTCCTTTTAAAAAGGGGCACACTATTAGTACAGACTTCATTATCTAAATTATTTTTACTTATCTAACTTACACCCATTTACACCCATTTATTTGATGTGTTTTTTTCCATTACAGAAATATGTAAAATGGTCTGTAGAGACATTACCGACCATGAAATGAGAAAATGCCTAGGAGATTGCTTTACCAAGCCCACACAGGAATTAGAGATGGTCACAGGTGGGTAGTAATGTTTTTTTTTTTTTGTTTAATTCATTCAACCGAGTCATGTATTTTATATTATTTTATTTCTGCTTTTACAACATGCTTATATGGATATGATACAGAAAGGGAGGGCATATTCACTTCCCTGATAATCAGCCAAGTTGAAGTTTTCTCTGTACATGGAAAAAGCAAAGATTGGGGGTGGTGCCAAAGGCAGTCTGTTAATAATAAGGAAAAGTAAACAATTAAAAAATGAAATGCTCCAAATTAAACTGTGTTTAACAAATACATTTATTCATAACATTAATAATAAAATAATATAATAATATCAGTATAAAATAGCTAAGGACACCGGTGTCTCAATAAAAAATAAAATCAATGTAATTCTATGACAATTAATTGCTTAAAAATAAAAAAAATCTTTGTATAAAACTACCTAATTCCAGAAAAAAAAATCTAATTCTAATGTATCATATATGCTCTACTAGAAATATATAGATTTATAAATGCCTGTATTCAACTGAATATTAAAGATGTGTGAATGTCTGTATTCAACTGAATTTCCTAAATAGTAATAACCAACAGTCAATATTAAGAATTAAAAAGCTTCCACATTAAATAATGTACAATTCTGAGCGGATATTAATTAGCAATCTAGAAATTTAACAAGTATAACAGGGAATGTGTCAATTTTGTAGCACAGTAGATATAACTTTCTGTTCGTTATAAAATACAATATCGTTGACAATTAAGTGACTTGCAGAGTTAAATTCACTTAGTGGATTATAGAAGGTGTGTGTCCAAATTGGCTAATCACAGTTTGTATTAGAGTAAAGTTTATCCGATTATTAGTGACTTGCATAGTTAAATTCACTTGATGGATAATAGAAGGGGTGTGTCCAAATTGGCAAATCACAGTTCATATTAGAAATAAAGTTTATCTGGTTATCAGTTATTGTTTATCCTTTGGGTTATCCGTATCATTGTTTATTTATACACATTGAATGTATATTTAGTACTCGCCTTTGTCATATGGCTCAGGGATTAAGTGTCCGTAGATTTAGAGTAGGAACAGCTTACCTAATCGGCTGCAACTTCTTCTGCCTCCAATTGTGCAGAGTGCCTCCGTTATTCTAGGTATGGCTTGAAGCTCACCTTTTTTACTGAACTCAACGCTTTTTCATTAACCAAGTGGTGTTAATACACCGGAAGTTGTGTCGGGTTTTCTTCTTATGCAATCAGTTGTAGCTTCTCAGTGCACGCACTATTTTGAAAAAATTATCCAGGCTCCTACCGCTTCACTAGTTTACCTTCTCCGGTAGGTTCTTTGTTTTCAACTAGCATTGTGGTTATGGGAGAATATGCGATTTGTGGGTTCCTTCATTTTCAATCTCAGGTTTCTGGTCTCAGTGTTTAGAGCTGTAAGAAGCAATATCCAAGCGTTTCAGCTTTCACAAAGCCTTTGTCAAGATGATTTGATTCCTTAGCCAACTTTTTAACACCTTGTTTGAAATTAGATACGAAAAAATGGTTGACTCCTATTGGTGTTATTTGCCATTACCATTATTACTTAGAAGCCTATTTTAGTTTGCAAATGTGCATGCTTTATTGCAGAATAGATGAAGACATAAATTAAGGATTCAATGTTAACCCATAAAATTATTAAATTGACATTTGATGCCTCAATATTAAACCTACAATTCTAACACATTATATTTTAACCGCAGCATAATTTGCATTTCATTCCTGACAACACGTTACTCAATTTGAACGATTATAAATTAAAAAAATTGAAATAAAAAAAAATATTAAATATATATAAAGAAAAAAATATAATTAATATAAAAAAATGTTTAATATAAAAAAATAACCTTATATTTTTAGACAGGAATGCTCCATTTTTATAGGGCTTCTTTTTTGTGACAGGGCTGAACCTCTATGACATGATTTTTATTGCATTATCAAGTAATAGCAATTAAAATTTTAATGAATAAGAAATCCTGTCAACAAAAACATCCTTGAAACAAATGAACACCCCTGTCACAAGAACAATAAATTGAACCATTCCTACCTAAGCTCCAACATGGCTGCTCCCATTGCAATTTACAGTGCTTCAGCAACATGCAACTGAAGGTAAAACAATAAATATTTCTTTAAAGGGCAATAAAAGTCAAAAAGATTATACTCTCTAATTTCTTAGAGCATGTCATTTTAAGACTATCAACCCTGCACTACTGTGTGATTAACGTCCACAAAGGAAATGTAAACACTTATTATAAGTACCATTTGGGACCCGCAGAGGACTGCTGGTCTAAACGGAGAGCACAGCTGATCCAATCAACAGCGCTAGTTGCACATCTGAGTTGTATAACTAGTGCACCTAATTAAATCAGCAGCCGTTGTCGCTTTCTGTCCCAAGCAGTAATTCTACTGGGGTTTTAACCCCTTTGTAGGGGTTCACCAAACCGTAGTGCAAAATCAATAGTCTTAAAATTACATGCTAACAAATTAAATCATGTAATTTTTTGACTATTAAACCACCTCACACAGCGTGGAGGTATCTAAAACAAAATAATACTATGCTATATAATATTCCTTTGGAAAGGGAAGTGGGGATATGAATATATTTTTTAGAGCATTGCAAATCTGAATACCACATGCTTTATATTTTGCAAAAACAAAATTGCACACTGTTTCACCTGCAAACGTCTAGGAACAAAACCAATATCCCAAATAACAACAGAGGGTATCAAACTAGTTCAAACTGATTTATAGAGAATAAAATATAAATATTATCTTAAGAAAAAGGTCTCTTTGCATTAAAGTATAGTTTCTAAGCATCCCATGGGCAGGTAGTGACACCAGATCTGTCTAATGAGGACCATAGCCAAATATTTTAATATCAAGAGGAAAAATGCATTGACATAAGAATTGAAGGCATATTTTTTTCTTAAGAAATGAATCAGTCTATACGATTAACAATACATTTTTAGTATTCATAACAACCTTGAAGTTAAATTAAAGCTGTGTGATATATTTTGTCAAATTAACTTTTTTTAGTTCTACAAATTAATTCTGCTGTAGGCTCAGCAATCAGGACAGAGTGCCAAGTTTATGTAATATTTGTTTTTATTTTTACAGGCTGGTGCCAAATTCAAGATCATAGCACAGATAAGTACAGATTATACTTTTGTTGTTTTGTAAACATCATTGTGTGTCTGCATAATACTTGTACCCTAGGGGGCCTATTTATTATGTTGAGAGCGGACATGATCCGAAATAGCGGATCGTGTCCACTGCACATCGATAAATGCCGACAGCATATGCAGTTGACATTCATAATATCACTAGCAGTTCTTGTGAACTACTGGTAAATGCCGCCCCCTGCAGATTTGCGGCCAATCGGCCACTAGCAGGGGGTGTCAATCAACCCGATTGTATTCGATCGGGTTGATTTCTGTTGATTTCTGTCCGCCGCCTCAGAGCAGGCAGACAGGTTATGGAACAGCGGTCTTCTGTTTCACAACTTCTGTTTCCGGGGAGCATGAAGGCTTGCCGGAAACATGGGGCATCAAGTTAATTTAAGTTATTTTATGGTTATATACAATGTCATTTTTAAAATGTTTAAATACCTGGAAAATTTTTAACCTAATAAAACTTAAAATTAGTTTGGGGGAGTTAATGCTGTTGTTTTTTTTTAAGTGATTTTTAAAACCTTTATTCGTGAATATTTTTTATCTTCATATATTATTGAAGTTAACAAATCACATTTACCAGAAAGTCAAAGACTAATTTATTTAAATCGGTAAAAGTATGAGGTCAATAACAAATGTAGATGATTTTCCTAGTTTAAATTATAACTAAACTGAGTGAGTGAGCGCTTACAGCTTAAAAGGCTAAGTGTTGGTATAAAACAATTTAATACAAGCAATAAAACAATATAACTATATAACTAATACAGTGATTCAGTTAAAACAATTTAAACATATTACATGGATCCATGGGGGGCATATAAAAACAAACCTAAAATACAATGTGCGTTCAGAACAGCATAAAATAATAAATAATCACAATGCCGAAAAAAGCCAGTTGGGTCACAAACCCATCAACTTTCGTTGGATGGGCGCTGATCACATAGGTAAAATTGGATATAGACAGGTGATGCGACGTGTCTGTGATATGACGCTAAAGGTTACACAATGGTGTGGATAAAAATGTGTAAAAATGTGAAAAAATGTGAAAAAATATGTGAAAAGAATCAATATAAATATCCACAATTAGTGTTCAAAAATTAAATGTCCACAATTAGTGTTCAAAAAAATATAAGTTCCAAATTAGATATATCCAGTGTGGGTAATAGGCATAAGTTGCCAAAAGAAGGGGGTAGTTCCTTAGAAGCAAAATTTTGTGATGAATTGTAGAAAAAATGTTCAAAAACACATCGTGAAGAATACAAATCGAAAAACCATATTTTCAAAAATAAAAACAAAATCCAAAAAAATGTCTTCAAAACCTGTGGAAAAAAGGAGAAATAATAGTGCAATAACGTTTTTGCAATCCAAATAATGATTAGAAATAAGCTCACCAGTATGTCAACGCGTTTCGGCCTTCCTGGCCTTTATCAAGACTATACTGTTAGTGATTATCTGGGAGCTTTTATAATGTGGTCTCTGTGGTGATTGGATCAATTTTGGCGCCAAAAAGATTAGGTCCGCCCTTTCCTGTTTGGCCCATTTCTGCCTGGGAAAATAACTAATACCAATCTTAATTCGTATTTTTCATCATCAAAAGACAGTTTTAGACGTATTTGACATTTATATATAACGTATTGTATTTTTGGGTTTCATTTCTTTCTTAATTTGTGCGTCTATGGCATATTTATAATCTTATTTGTTGTCCGGTTTTTGCCCCACTTCCGGATCTAGGGGTCATTGTCTAATATGTATCACATCCGGTTTCATCTGCATCACTTCTGGTTTCGCTATTACCGGAAGTTGATGTCATCAATATCCGGTGTAAATATTGCCGTAGCTGATTCCGCTCTTGCCGGTAATAGACTAAGTGCATGCCTTTCTAAAATACTTTTAGGATGCCTTTCTAAAATTCTTTTAGGCAGTTGTGCTCTAAGTCATAAAGACGATTGATGTGTTATATGTAAAAAGGTGGTCAGGTTAGTCAGACGTGTAAACACTAATGCGGAGTCTTAGTGTAAATGAGATGGCTAATATAAATACAATGATCTGAATGAGGATCCTAGTGTTATTCGGTAAAAATCACAGGGGTTAATGGGCTGAGATATTTAATAAAAGTCGTTAACTGATAGCAGTAGATATTTAATAAAAGTCGTTGGTTAATAGAATGGAATATTAATTCAAACTTGTGATTGGCACAGAACATATAGAGCAGACTGTCGTTGGGGTGTCTAATGTGCAACTTGCACCGCTTATTAAATTCTTAAAATTCGGGTTGTCTGAGGAGTGTTAATGGATGTGGGCCTGAGGTAGGTGGGTCGTGGATCAAGAAGGAAATAAGTTGTGTAGCTTGTATGCTATTAGTGGGATCCGACCCTCTCGGTCGCTTTGGTAGATGTATGCTTATGTGTTTTAAATCTAGGGACTAGGTCCCCTAATCAGTACCTATCTATAAGTCGTGGGTCTAGGTTCAATGTGGAACCTACCATTTCACAAATGGGCTTTCAGATATTTGAAGCGACTATCGCTATATTGGCTTGAATATGAGATATCGAATATGTGGCATTGAATTCGGCGTCTTAGATGTACTCTATGCTAAGTCATATCGATGGACAGTGGGTCTCTACTGAGCTAAATTTAAAAAAAGGCCTAGAATGGTTATGTATTTATAATCACCAGCTAATAGGAGCCTGTTAGCTTTTCAAATCTGGACGTTCATTTATCAGACGGTTTACTTATTATATCAGTCAGCTAGTTTGGATCTATCGGTTATCAGTAAAGGTCCTCCTTGAGGGCTAGTGTGAAGACACATGCGGTCACGTTATGACTTTTCTGATAGATATATTTGCAAATGGGAATGTCTTTTCCTTTGTTCGTTGGAATAATAAACCTTTAGGAAGACGTGTTGTACTTTGCCTAGTCTTTTATCAAGGCCAAGAGGTGTGACAGGTCTTCTTTATGGTTCAGTCCTTTTGGGAAGAGGCAATCCAATGCGAAGATCCATTTTGATTCATGGAAGAGCAATTTTTTCCCGTAGTCCCCTCCTCGCCAGTTTTTATTTATCTTTTCAATTCCAAAGAACTTGAAATCTTTTATGTTGCCTCCATGTTTTATGGAGAAATGCTTGTATAAAGGTGTATCGGTATTTGATTTTTCGATAAACAGTATGTGTTCTCTAATACGGTCTTTTAAAGCTCTTGAAGTCTGTCCCACATATTGGAGGCCACATGTGCAGTATATTACATAGATAATTAAGGTGTAACCCAAGGCGCCTACCCTAAGGAGGCTAGGTGTATAAAATGTGTAATCTAATTAAGATTCAGTGTAGTCTAAAAAATGTTTTTAATACATAAATAAAAATGTTTGACAGATAAAACAAATATACATATAATGTCTCAAGTATACATACAATGCTTCATGGATCCATGATAAATAACAGACAAATAAAATCAAGTAGTAAATAGAGTAAAACAGTAAAATAATCCAATAAAATGCAGTGCTAAATAATACAATAGCAGCGAATGATATAGTTCCTGACAATCTTGTTTGGAAAATCTCTGATGGATAAATAAGGTGTGAAGAGAAAAAAAGTGTAAAAAACTCCTCTGATTGTGTGGGTGAAAGAAACTTCAAAATGTGCTCTAAAATATAATAAAAATAATCCTCGAAGAATGTATCTCAAAAAAATATCTCAAAAAATATATATAGCTCTCAAAAATATTTTCCACAGAAGTGTGTTCCAAAAAACGGTGAAAAAATGTGAAGAAATGTGAAGAAAAATAATAAAGAAAAAATTTTGGTGAATAAGTGGAGTGGAAAGTCTAGAATAGTTCAATTGTTCCAGTTGCTGAGTTTCCTAAATCCCAGTGGAAAGTATAATCGGAGTGTCAATAAAGGTGTAGAAAATAAATTGTCAGTAATCCTTTATTCCTGAAAATCCTTAGCCATCAATCCAATAAAAAATAAAAAATAAAAAATATGCACAAAAGACAAAAACAAAAAAACAAAATCAAAAAATAAAAAATTAAAAATGAAAAACAGATTTTTTATTTTTTATTTTTTATTGGATTGATGGCTAAGGATTTTCAGGAATAAAGGATTACTGACAATTTATTTTCTACACCTTTATTGACACTCCGATTATACTTTCCACTGGGATTTAGGAAACTCAGCAACTGGAACAATTGAACTATTCTAGACTTTCCACTCCACTTATTCACCAAAATTTTTTCTTTATTATTTTTCTTCACATTTCTTCACATTTTTTCACCGTTTTTTGGAACACACTTCTGTGGAAAATATTTTTGAGAGCTATATATATTTTTTGAGATATTTTTTTGAGATACATTCTTCGAGGATTATTTTTATTATATTTTAGAGCACATTTTGAAGTTTCTTTCACCCACACAATCAGAGGAGTTTTTTACACTTTTTTTCTCTTCACACCTTATTTATCCATCAGAGATTTTCCAAACAAGATTGTCAGGAACTATATCATTCGCTGCTATTGTATTATTTAGCACTGCATTTTATTGGATTATTTTACTGTTTTACTCTATTTACTACTTGATTTTATTTGTCTGTTATTTATCATGGATCCATGAAGCATTGTATGTATACCTGAGACATTATATGTATATTTGTTTTATCTGTCAAACATTTTTATTTATGTATTAAAAACATTTTTTAGACTACACTGAATCTTAATTAGATTACACATTTTATACACCTAGCCTCCTTAGGGTAGGCGCCTTGGGTTACACCTTAATTTTGTTCCTGTATATTGGGTATCAGCTAGGATTACCCCTTCCCCGGGCATATAGGTTGTCAATAGGCGCAGAGGACAATCTTTTCTAATTTAAACTATTACATAGATAATTCCCTTGTCCTGGCATCTGATGAGGTTTTGTATCTTATAATCATCTGTCTTGCCATGTGGGGAAAATCGGCTGGTTTTGACTCCGCTTTTGCAGGCCTTACAACTTGGGCAAGTGAAAAAGCCTGTGATTGCTTTGCCTTGGTGGTTCACGGTGTTACTCATCTTATTTCTTGGGATACTTGGTGCCAGAAGATTTTTCAGATTGTCGGTCCTCCTATAGACAAATCTTGGTTGTGATATCAGTTTCTCCCCGATTATATCATCCTCTTTCAATATTGCCCAATGCTTCCTGATGATTCTTTCTATGATAAATCTATTGGAGCAGTATTCAGTGATCATGGGTACATCGATAATGTTGTCCTCCATTTCTTTTGTCTGCTTTGTTTTATATTTTATTAGGCTATTCCTGTCGACTTTTCCCACTTCCACAATTTTCTCTTCCAGAGTCTCTTTGTTGTACCCCCTATCCAAGAACCTTTCTTTCAGTATCCCTGCTTGTTCAGCCCACTTGTTCGGGTTAGAGCAGTTTTTTCTTATCCTTAGGAGTTGTCCTTTTGGTATGTTGCTTTTCCAAGTTGGATGGTGGCAGCTCAGGCTATGAATGTAGTTGTTACAGTCGACCTTCTTAAAGAAGGTCGACGTCTCAATTTTACCATTCTTAACTTCGATTGTGAGATCCAGAAAGTTGATTTTGTTGTAGCTGTATTCAGACGTAAACTTTAGGTTCATTTCATTCTGGTTCATTACGTCAATGGTGTATTTTAAGTCTTCCAGTGATCCCTTCCAGATGATCAATATATCGTCTATGTATCTGGAATAGAGGACCAGGTCCGCGCTTGCTGGACATGAGTCCCAGAATATCTGTTCCCATTGACCCATGTAGATGTTAGCATAGCTAGGCGCGAACCTGGTCCCCATTGCTGTGCCGCACACTTGTTTGTAGAATTCGTTGTTACAACAAAAATAATTGTGGCTTAAGATGTATTTAATGCTTTCCAATATGAATAGACGTTGTTCATCAAGTACTTCTGGGTCTTTCAATAAAAAGGAATTCACAGCCTCTATGCCTGCCTCGTGCGGTATGCTTGTATAGAGTGCCGTGACGTCACACGTTGCTAGTATATAGTTCTTATCCCAGGCTATTTTATCTAATAGGGCTAGTACTTGTGTGGAGTCCCTCAGGTATGATGGAAGTTTTAGGACGTACTTCTGCAAGTTCTTATCAACATACTCAGAGAGGTTGCTGGACAAGGACCCTATTCCTGAGATGATGGGTCTTCCTGGTGGGTTTACCAAAGACTTATGAATCTTTGGTAATTGATAGAAGACTGGTGTAATAGGATAGGTTACCGTAATGTAGTTGAAATCTTTGTCGTTAAGCACTCCCTGTGTTTTGGCTTTAATCAGTAAATCTTCTAGTTCTTCTTTGTATCTTTCCACTGGGTTGCTTCTGAGTTTTTCGTAAGTTGTTTCATCGTTCAGAATCCTCATGCACTCATTATCATACTTCACTCTATCCATGACGACTATGCCGCCGCCTTTGTCTGCTGGTTTGATTGTTATGTCATGGTTCTTTTCAAGTTTTTTGATAGTACTCATTTGGGACCTAGTTAGGTTATGTTTGATGTGTTTCACTTTGTCTGAGCTGAGATTTTTAATTTCTTTGCAGACATTGATTTCAAAGGCTTCTATAGCACTACCTTTACTACTAGTCGGATAGTAGGTGGATCTAGGTTTCAAGTTAGTATGTAGGAATCGATCCTCTGGAGTTGGTCTTTGCTGTAGGATAGGTCTTTCAGTTGGGGTCCTTGAGAAGTGTCTCTTCAATGTTAGCTTTCTGACAAATTCTTTTATGCCTATAAAGGTTTGGAATTTATTCAATCCCTTTGCTGGAGCAAAACTCAAACCATAGGATAGTACTGATGCTTCCTTGTCTGATAGTTGTGTGGAGCTGAGATTATATATCCCTTTGATTTTAGGACCAGTCGGTACTTTGCTGGTGGTCGGGTGGCAGGCTATCATCTGTTCGCTCAGGGTTTTTCCTTGTTTTCTCTTTTGTTTTGCGCCTCCTCTCTTGCCTCTAGTGGTCTTCTTTTCTGAGTGGGGCTTCTTACTTCTTCTGAGTCTATATTTTTTCTCTTTAGTGATGATCTTTCTTTCTCCTTTACTCTGGGAGGTTGGGGGCTTCCCCCTAAAAAAACTTGGTCAGAGCTAGACGCTAGGCTCAAAGCCTCAGGGTTTCCCAGATTTGGGTTGCCTTTGCTGGATTGGAGTATCTGGTTGTGGTGGCGTGGATCCGCCTTATAGTTGTTCCTTTGTTGTGGAAATCTATGATTCCCGTAGTAATTGGAGGGGTGTCCTCTCCAACTTGATCTCCTGTTAGTATTCCTATAATTCATAGGTGTATACTGGTCATAGTTGGTTTGGTTATTATAGTATGAGTCTCTTCTTCCATAGTTATGGGCGTATTGCCTGTGGTCCGAAAGTGATGTCCTTCTTTCAAAGCCATTCCTCATCAGGGAGGCTCTTGTATTTCCCTGATGAGGGTCATCATGGTGGTTAGTATTGTATATTCTGTTGTGGTAATTGAAGGTGTGTGGCCTTCGTTCTTGGTTGGGGTAATGGTTATATGTTTCCCCCTCAAATCTTGGTTTTCGCTCATAGGTTCTGTAGTTATGAGTGTCTCTGTCATCATATTGCCTTCTCTCATAAGTGTCATGCCATTGTCTGGCTTCGTATGGCATATCTTGTCTGCGCGGACCTTGATGTCCATGCGTTCTCCTTTGGGGATAGTAATCTTCCCTATATCCTCTATGTTGGTTGATCCTTCTATCTGGGCGATATTCCTGTTGCCTCTTTCTTCTATTTCCTTCTGACCAAGTGTCCCGAGTACTCATATTGTTGTTACTTTGTTCCTGATTGCCTGTGTTGTCCTCTAAATTTGCTTCGGCCTGGGGTTCTTCCGTTTGCATGATGTTTAGGTCATTCTCTTTCTTTATGTTTAGTTCTCTATTCAGTTTTTTTGATTTCTTGGTTATTAGATCCTCTCTGATTTTCGTGATTCTTTTTACCAAGTTTTCTTTTCTTTCTGTTATTTCCTTGGATTCTGATTCTGTTGAATCTATGTTCGTGATCATGACCTCATCATCTTTGATCTCGGCATCTAATTTTTGAATGAGTGATGATCTATATTCTATGATGAGTCTGATCAATTTTTTGGATGTTTCTATGAGGATGCTAGCCCATTTTTCTGCAAATTGGGGGTCGGCTAGTTGAAAAGCACAGTCTTTCTTCACACAAAGACCTTTAGGGATAATCTCGAGTTCCAAACATTTACTTAGGAAAGAAATTTCAGCTTTATATCTTACTTCAGATGTCAGGAGTTTTTCTAAGTTCTTAAATATAGAAGCAATATCTAGTCTATCTGGATCAGTTTGGAAATATATCTATCAGAAAAGTCATAACGTGACCGCATGTGTCTTCACACTAGCCCTCAAGGAGGACCTTTACTGATAACCGATAGATCCAAACTAGCTGACTGATATAATAAGTAAACCGTCTGATAAATGAACGTCCAGATTTGAAAAGCTAACAGGCTCCTATTAGCTGGTGATTATAAATACATAACCATTCTAGGCCTTTTTTTAAATTTAGCTCAGTAGAGACCCACTGTCCATCGATATGACTTAGCATAGAGTACATCTAAGACGCCGAATTCAATGCCACATATTCGATATCTCATATTCAAGCCAATATAGCGATAGTCGCTTCAAATATCTGAAAGCCCATTTGTGAAATGGTAGGTTCCACATTGAACCTAGACCCACGACTTATAGATAGGTACTGATTAGGGGACCTAGTCCCTAGATTTAAAACACATAAGCATACATCTACCAAAGCGACCGAGAGGGTCGGATCCCACTAATAGCATACAAGCTACACAACTTCTTGATCCACGACCCACCTACCTCAGGCCCACATCCATTAACACTCCTCAGACAACCCGAATTTTAAGAATTTAATGAGCGGTGCAAGTTGCACATTAGACACCCCAACGACAGTCTGCTCTATATGTTCTGTGCCAATCACAAGTTTGAATTAATATTCCATTCTATTAACCAACGACTTTTATTAAATATCTAGTGCTATCAGTTAACGACTTTTATTAAATATCTCAGCCCATTAACCCCTGTGATTTTTACCGAATAACACTAGGATCCTCATTCAGATCATTGTATTTATATTAGCCATCTCATTTACACTAAGACTCCGCATTAGTGTTTACACGTCTGACTAACCTGACCACCTTTTTACATATAACACATCAATCGTCTTTATGACTTAGAGCACAACTGCCTAAAAGAATTTTAGAAAGGCATCCTAAAAGTATTTTAGAAAGGCATGCACTTAGTCTATTACCGGCAAGAGCGGAATCAGCTACGGCAATATTTACACCGGATATTGATGACATCAACTTCCGGTAATAGCGAAACCAGAAGATACAGATGAAACCGGATGTGATACATATTAGACAATGACCCCTAGATCCGGAAGTGGGGCAAAAACCGGACAACAAATAAGATTATAAATATGCCATAGACGCACAAATTAAGAAAGAAATGAAACCCAAAAATACAATACGTTATATATAAATGTCAAATACGTCTAAAACTGTCTTTTGATGATGAAAAATACGAATTAAGATTGGTATTAGTTATTTTCCCAGGCAGAAATGGGCCAAACAGGAAAGGGCGGACCTAATCTTTTTGGCGCCAAAATTGATCCAATCACCACAGAGACCACACTATAAAAGCTCCCAGATAATCACTAACAGTATAGTCTTGATAAAGGCCAGGAAGGCCGAAACGCGTTGACATACTGGTGAGCTTATTTCTAATCATTATTTGGATTGCAAAAACGTTATTGCACTATTATTTCTCCTTTTTTCCACAGGTTTTGAAGACATTTTTTTGGATTTTGTTTTTATTTTTGAAAATATGGTTTTTCGATTTGTATTCTTCACGATGTGTTTTTGAACATTTTTTCTACAATTCATCACAAAATTTTGCTTCTAAGGAACTACCCCCTTCTTTTGGCAACTTATGCCTATTACCCACACTGGATATATCTAATTTGGAACTTATATTTTTTTGAACACTAATTGTGGACATTTAATTTTTGAACACTAATTGTGGATATTTATATTGATTCTTTTCACATATTTTTTCACATTTTTACACATTTTTATCCACACCATTGTGTAACCTTTAGCGTCATATCACAGACACGTCGCATCACCTGTCTATATCCAATTTTACCTATGTGATCAGCGCCCATCCAACGAAAGTTGATGGGTTTGTGACCCAACTGGCTTTTTTCGGCATTGTGATTATTATTTTTATGCTGTTCTGAACGCACATTGTATTTTAGGTTTGTTTTTATATGCCCCCCATGGATCCATGTAATATGTTTAAATTGTTTTAACTGAATCACTGTATTAGTTATATAGTTATATTGTTTTATTGCTTGTATTAAATTGTTTTATACCAACACTTAGCCTTTTAAGCTGTAAGCGCTCACTCACTCAGTTTAGTTAGTCTCTTTCCCAAGCCCACTAGGGGGCTCTTGCCAGTGAGCTTAAGGCATCGTATTACTAGCGCTCGGTCTACTACATCTGATTCTTTGCTAGTTTAAATTATAGTTTGATCATTTCCACACAATTGCAGTTAGTAGTTATATACAATAATCATTTTAATAAGTGTAACAGAACCAGATAAATAAATAATTGTTAAACAAATATTCATAAAGAAAATAAATCATCAATTTAAATGACTGCTGAAAACCGCTGAGAGAGAAAAAAACTGAACACAATGAACATGGGCGGAACTGAAGGCTGATCTATAAGCAGAACACTTTATATGGGTGTGTGCTGTAATAAGGGGTCCTATTGTTCTTGAGATAATGATATAAGGGTTAGATTACAAGTGGAGTGCTAAATTATTGCACTCCCGCAAATGGGTGAAGTGCAACATTTTCTACATGAGCAATGAATGCCCTCTTTTACTAAACCAGTCAACTTGTAATCTGCGGCCAGAATAGGGAAATGTCTCTTTATTATTTGACATAAAGGGGCCGATTTACCAAGCCCTGTATTGGCCCGGATGCCTCTGTTTCCCCGCGAGCTTCAGGCTCCCTGGAAACAGGAGTTAAGAAGCAGCAATCTTAAGACAACTGCTCCTTAACTCATCCGCCACCACTGAGGCAGCGAACAGCAAGCCGCCCGATCGCATACGATCGAGTTGATTGACACCCCCTGCTAGCGGCTGATTGGCTGCAAATGTGCAGGGGGTGGTATTGCACAAGCATTTCCTGTGAAATGCTTGTGCAGTTCTGTTATATTTATCTACCTATAGTCAGCAAACAGACAAACACCAATCTGGTAACTGAGCTCAGTTGTAATATACGTCACTATGTTTATAGAAAGAGTGGGAACAGTAAGCAGAATTCTAACCACCTTGATAACAATTTCATTGATTTCATAAGCTGTCTGGCTCAAGTGCAAGCAGGTTAGTTTCTTTTGTCCTGTCAGCATTATCAGGATATGCCAGCCTGATGCTTAGTAAGTGCACAATAGTATGAAATATCAAATTGTCTATAGCACTGTACCTCCTTTAAGTTTAGACAGATAAGCAGTGATTGATGGAAGCAATTTTTTTTATTATAGGAGGGGTTTTGCTTGCACACTTATGTATGTATGTATATATAAGATATACAGTATATACATACATAATATATATCACCATAGATAGACTATAAAATAAACTATCAATGTATTGCATTATATTACTCACTAAATAAACGATCATGCACTGCACTGTGCAAACTGAAAAGCTTAAGTTAACCATCTGTTACTAAGAAAACAAAGGCCAGAACAATGTGTGCCCGCCTGCCAACCTGTGCAAAATCAAATATATAATGTTGTACAAAAAGATTGTGGCAGGTGAATACAATCAAAGACTGATGCCTAGTGCAGTTTGCACTATTAGGCTATGTAGCAGGATCATTCCTATTAGTACCATAACTTGGCTAAATAACCACACATTATATATAAAAAAAAGCCTGCTTTAGTGTCTAAAACCTAATTTCGGTGGTAAAATTTAATAGCTCAGTGATATATCTGCAAGTCTTGCAGAGACATCACTGAGCAATTACAATTTTACCACAGAAAGAAGGTTTAAGACAGGCTATTTTATATATAGTGTGTGGTTATTCAACTATTTATTAACCCAGTTTAACCCAGTTATGGTAGTAGTAGGAAGGAGCAATAAAATGAAGCCCCCAGTCCCCTGCAATAAATGATGACCCCAGCCCCGCTGCAATAAAAGGATGCCGCAAGCCCCCCTGCAATAAATGATGTCCCCAGCCCCACTGCAATAAAATATGCCCCCAGCCCCTGCAATAAAATGATGCCACCAGCCCCCCTGCAATAAATGATGCCCTGAGCCCCCCTGCAATAAATGATGCCCTGAGCCCCCTTGCAATAAAATGATGACCCCAGCCCCACTGCAATAAATAATGCCCCCAGACCCCTGCAATAAAATGATGCCCCCAGCAATAAATGATGCCCCCAGCCCCTGCAATAAAATGATACCCCCAGCACCCCTGCAAAAAAGATGCCCCAGTAATAAACTGATGCCCCCATCCCCCCTGCAATAAATGATGCCTTCAGCTCCCTTTCAATAAAATGATGCCCCCAACAAAAATATGATGCCATGCCACCAGCCCCCCTGCAATAAAATGATTCCCCCAGCCCCCCTGGTGCAATAAATGATGCCCCAGCAATAAAATGATAGTTACCCCCACTAGACCCTCTGATAGGCAGGCAACATTTTTAGGAGAATCTCTCCTCCACTCCAGCCAGACCTGACACAGCTGTGCAACCAACCCCCCCACTGCACCCGCTACCCCCCTCTCGCGGCACCCGTGACCCCCCCCCCCCTAGAGGCACCCGTGACCCCCCTCCTCCTGGGTCCCAGCAAGAAAAAAAAATTATGAAAAACAGAACACAACCTTTTCTGAAGTTGGGTTCCTGTGGGAGTGACATGCTGGGTGGGTCTGGACTCATGGCTGTCAGTCGGCACTGAAGAGTTCCCAGTGAAAAGCACTCAAGTGATTGGCTAAATCTTCTGCCTTGACCGCAGCTCTTCTCGGTTACAGGCAAACAGGTGGCTATTAATTCCCAGGGTGGTGAACAATAATAATAAAATTGACTCTTACCTTTCTCACCGGGCGGCAGCAGCTCTCCTCACACTGGCTCACAACTTGACTCGGCTGTCGGCTCTCTTCCCGGTTCCCGCCCAGACCTAGAAGAGAAACAGTGACAGACTTACAGTCAAGTGTATCCAGCACTGGAACGCTGATTGGTTCCCGAGTCCAGAGGCTTTTAGAGAGCAGCCTCTATTCAGAGCAGTATTGGCCACGAACTAGAGACTTGAGTGTTAAGCCGCCACTGGGTGGCAGTCTCTAGTGGCTAATCTGCTCTAATACATTCATATTGCGCAATGGAAGGGGAGCTGAACGGCTCACAGCCTCTCCTTCCTTGCGCAATATGAATGGATTAGTTATAAGTTTTATTTTGCAATTGCATGGTGGCGGTAGCGGCGGCTGGGGGTGGGGGGGCTGGAGGGGTAACCTTGCTATACAAAAAAAATATATTTAAAAACTTAAAAAATATATTTTTTATTTTTTTATTATAGATTATTTAAAACGTGTAATACACACATAGGACAGGTGAGGCGCTGCCTCACCTGCCTCCTGTGCCTGCACGTCACTGGCCTTCCTAAAAGCTTTGTTAACGCCCCTCTTCAGCAAACATTCATGTATGAAAATAGATCTACATTTTCATTGTTTTTGTGCTTCAATTTTAGCGCTTTTTTATATCTTATTTTTATGCCCCAATAGATATAATTTTTGTGTTCTGTTATATATTATTTTGGCGCTCCATTATATATATTTTTTTCACTCCATCATAAATTATTATTGCGCTCCAATAACCATTATTATTGTGCTTTGCTATAGATAATTGTTGTACCTTGTAGAGTTATTTTTTGTGTAACTGCTTCTACAATTGGTAGAGAATAGATTTCTAATGCTGTTCTCCACTGTAGCTATGGAGAACTTTAAGGCAGGAACTAGAAGGATAACTTTCATTCCTCCACAGGAGAATATAAATTATAAATTTGTAACTAGGAGAATTGTGAGGAGAACTTTATGAAATACGACTAAAAAGATCTAATTTAACCCTTTTTTTTGGAGAACATGTTCTTCAAGGAGAGTGAGAACAGAGTAGGAGAATTTTAGAGTGGAACTTGCCCAATTTTAGGTGTATTTTTGAATGATAAATAGGGGAATTATTTCTCAGGAGAACTTTTAGGAGAAAATATAGGAGAATATGAATAATAAATCGAGCCCCAAGTCAATTTATCAAGCTCTGTATGGAGCTCAATGCCCCATAACCTGTCCACCTGCTCTGAGGCGACGGATAGAAATCAACCTGATCTCATATGATCGGGTTGATTGAAACCCCCTGCTAGCGGCTGATTGAAGCGGCACAAGAACTGCTGGTGCAATGATAAATGCCGACAGCGCATGCTGTTGGCATTTATCGATGTGCAGCGGACATGATACGCTACATCGTATCATGTCCGCTCGCACATTAATAAATTAACCCCTTGCTGTTGACTTTTCAAGCAATTGCAGTAGACCTGCAGGGCTCTTGCTGTTGAATTGTTAGAAATTAGCAGCAGTCTTGTTGAATTGCCAAACATTTATAGAAGAGTTGCAGAGCTACTGCTGTTGACTTTTCAGAAATTTGCAGAGCTCTTGCTGTTGAGTTTTCAGAAATTTGCAGAGCTCTTGCTGTTGACTTTTCAGAAATTTGCAGAGCTCTTGCTGTTGATTTGTCAGAAATTTGCAGCAGACTTGCAGAGCTCTTGCCGTTGACTTGTCAGAAATAAGTAACAGACTTAGACCCTGGTACTCAAAGGATTGACAGACTGATGAGAAACTGCCTTTCTGGCCTTGTCGGGCTCGCAGTCCGTTGGCCTTTCGATATATTTAAAAAAAGGGGGGGGGGTGGAACTGCAAAGACGCGACTAGTGGCTATGTATCCCGCATAAGAAATTATATATATAGCGACTTCTGCAAATACAGATAGGTACAGCTTCATGATTAATGTGAGCATACACAAGTATGTATGTTTGGTCTCTGGAGCAAAGAGAGCATACGTAGGTGCAAGGTAAGTATCCTTAGTCTCTGGAGGAAGGAGAGCATACACAGTTATAAGGTAATTCTGCTTGGTTTTAGGAGTAAGAAGCGTATACACAGGTATTAGGTAAGTATACTTTGGTCTCAGGAAGAAGGTTAGCATGGCAGGTAAGGTAATAATACAGCCCAGAGAGATGGGCTGAGAGAGTTTTATAGGAAATCCCACACCTGAGTTCTAGGTGGGAGTTCCTGTATTTAGTACAGGCCACCGAGAGTGAGAGGGGCACTCTTGGCATTTGCCGAGAATGGAGTGCTCCAACCCGGTAAGTACTCTTACATGTGTAATATTCATGACAATGCATATTATTTTAACATTGTATATAAATTTAATGCTAAACTATTAACCCCTTAAATGCGCTCACACCAGCACAACCTACACTATTAACCCCTAATCTGCCATAACCTAAAGACTTTACCACCCCCTAACCTCTAAACCTCCACAACCCCCATCTCAATAAGCCCCCTAGCCGATTAAACCCTAAACCACCACAACCCCCATCACAGTAAGCCCCCAAGCCTATTAGCCCCTAAACTGTCACAATCCCCCAAAGCAAAATACCCCATACACTACTTAACTACATCACAGCTAACCCCCAGACCCCTACCTAATACCCCTAAGTTACACAAAATAACAAACACAAAAGGCTAGATTACAAGTGGAGCGCTAAATTATCATGTGCTCCCATTGGAGTCTTTGAAAGTGCGCTCTCGTGAGGCAATGCTTCTTAACAATGCGAATGTGAGCATTGCATTGCTGATAATTTGTGATACCAACGCACATTAGGGCAGTGAAGGGAAAATAGAGTTAGTATTTTTTGTGGTGTTTTTTTATTACAATAGGGTTTTGTTTATTATTAATTGCAAAAGAGCTGCAATTACTTTAGGGCAATGCCCGACCTTTTTATGACAATCTTTTTTTTTAGTCTAGGGCCTTTTATTAGGCAGAAAAAGAGCTATGTTTACTTTAGGGCACTGCCCTACTAAATGCCCTTCTAAGGGCAATGCTCAACCAAATGCTCTTTTCAGGGCAATTATTTTTTAGATTAGGCTTTTTTTTATTAATTGCAAAAGAGCTGCAATTACTTTAGAGCAATGTCCCACCAAATGCCCTTTTTAGAGCAATTTTTAGTCTTTTTTGAGGTGGGGTAAGTTTTATTGTAGTTTTTATATGAAGAGCTAAATAACTTTAGGGCAATGCCCTACAAAAATGCCTTCTGAGGGCTGTATTTTTTGTAATTTTTAGTGTTACTATGCATATATATATATATATATATATATATATATATATATATATATATAATCCTTGAAAAGTAAATGCACTCACAGGTCTTCTCAATCCAAGTGAAACCAAAGGTTTGTTTTATTGATGTAACGTTTTCAGGGATTTCTTCCCCTTCATCAGCATAACATAAAAGTGAAAATGTGTTCAATTTATACATACATACACAATTCAAAAATAATTAAACAAGCAATACCTGTGTGTAATCAGTGAATTCAAAACCTGTAGGCGTTGAGCTGGAACGCACGCCTTGCGTTCCATTCAGAGTGAAAAACCGGAAGTACTATGTATCTAAGCACTACCGGTGTGAGAATGTCAAAATAATATATTATCTGATTTCAACATATTAAATTTTCAAATATTCAAATGTGATCTAGCCTTTAGCATCAATCTTATCTTAATGCCAATAAGCCGCTTCAAACAGTGAATCAACCTATGCTTTTTCATTACTAACATCGTAAGTGATACATGTGAAAACATACAAAAAGTAAAATCAACTTAACGCATTAAGCACACATCAGTTGTTACTGCCTATACCTAGCCCAAATGTGTGACCGATGGCTAATTGGGGCATATTCTCTCAGGTCTTTCTCTCCCACCTCAGAGGAATCATGTGCACGGAGCTGCCGCTGGTTACCATGGCAACCCGGGTAAACATAATCGCATGCACATTCCATCTACGGTGTCTGAGATAGCTCTGAAAACTTAGGCCTGATGTTTATAAATGCCAGCCAGGAGGGATACATGCTCCATATTCCGGAGGCCAACCCCATTTGGAATATCGCAGAATAATAAAACAATATGTACATATAAAGATTATATACATAGAAAAAATATTTTTGATAGACTCTAGGTATGTTGAAAGTAATGCCCTTTCATTACTTTTGGTACTATCAAATTGAGAGCTAGGCCCTCAATGTTATGAAATTGACATTCATCAAATAATTGTAATAATGTTGCCGTTCCCCGGCACACAAGTTGCAACACATTAATTCTAATAAAAGATGGCTATAGATACGGGGCAAGCTAGTTAACCCCCAAGTGAGGTATTATATGATCTCTACAATGACTTCCATGCTATTTGGATTATATTATATAGTACTGAGACCGGGTGTATTTCACCCCTACTGTAACATATCCCTTATGAGTAATGTAAGAGCTCCATTATTATCACATGATTGGCATCATACACAAATTTATCATACTGCATCCATTCTTCATGATTCCCCAATATATACACAGAGGGTGTTATAAATTTTCACTGGAGAGATTAACTCAATCAAATATGCCTGGTTCATTGGGTCTAGGAGAACTCTAGGTGGCTAACTTTTAGAATTAGAACCTATTGGCTACATGGTGCCAAAGGATCACATAATGACCCAATTGCATCATGGGACTTGGTTTGAAAGCAGGGGGTCTACCCTCCATAGGGTCTGGCCCCCAGTTCCACCGGTCCACACCAATTTCTGATTCTTGCGTACCCCAAGTATGTATCTCCACCCTAGATTAGCAACTTAAAATCCGGTGGTGAATTAAGCCTCCCTGGGGTTATTGTGCCCAGGTGGTACATCCACTCAGCTTTTCGTCAGAGCAGAGTCCTATCCCGGTCACCACCCCTGTCCAGGCTGGGGATATGGTCAATCAAAATGTATCTGATGGAAGATACTTGGTGGCCCATTTGGGCACAATGCCTTGCCACCGGTTGTTCGGATTCTCCCGATGTCAGAGCCACGCGTATTGCTCGTCTGTGATTGGCCATTCCCTCTCGTAGTGTGCCAATAGTTTTGCCCACATAAAACCAGGCACATGGGCAAAACAGCAAATAAACCACGTGAGTGGTGGTGCATGTGATGGAATGCTTGATGGAGAAAACTTGATTGGTATGTGGGTGATGGAATGTTTTTGTGGAGATGAGCCCATTGCACGTGGTGCAACCAAGACATCTATAGGAGCCTTTAACATTCTTGTACGTCCTCTGTTGGTAACACTTCTTTGGGTCAGTCTTGACCAGGATGTACCGCAAGTTGGTACCCTGCTTATATGCTACCATTGGTGTAAGGTCCTTAGTGAAGATCAATCTTGTATCTGATTGCATTAAGGGCCAGTGTTGTCTCAGGGCCTTCCCTGCTTCGTATTAGGAGCAAATGTAGTTGCCATGATTAATCTTTTTGATTCACAGGCTGTAGCAACCTTGTTGATAAGACTATCCTGTGTGAGCTCCATCACCTCCTGTAGTACATCATTCACAATCTGTGCCTTATAGCCTCTTTGAAGGAATTTATCCCTCATCAGCTGTAACTGGGAGACCCCCGTGGCTCTATTGGAATTGTTCCGAATTACTCTGATAAACTGGGATTTAATAATACCCTTAAGTAGTGCAGGGGGGTGACAGCTAGCAGCATTCAATAGAGAGTTTCGCTCGGTAGGCTTGCTGTATAGTGTGGTACCCAATGTATGTTCCTGTATGAATATATTCAAATCTAGGAAGTGTATCTGGGTGTCACTGTGTGTCATTTTAAACCTTACCGGTGTGTCTCTATTATTGAATTTGTCAAACCACACTATAAGTGTCCGCTGTCCCCCCCGCCAGACCAGAAAGACATCGTCAATGTACCGGACGTAAAAAGTGATAGAAGATGTGACAGTACGCCACAAATACTCATCTTCAAATTGGGACATGTAGATATTGGCGTATGATGGGGCCATATTAGACCCCATCGCCGTCCCCGCTACCTGTAGGTAAAAATCACTCTCAAATCTAAAGTAACTTCGATTAAGACAATATTCCAACAGAGTCAGCAAGTACTCAACCGGGGGGCCCTCATAAGTCATGCTATTAGTGACATGCTCCTTAACTGCAGCTAGGCCCGCCTGATGAGGGATAATGGTGTAGAGGCTGTTGACATCCAGAGTTACAAGGATGTCCCCAGCCTCCACCGCCACCTCCCCCATCTTGCGGATCAGGTCTGTGGTGTCCAGGATATACGATTGTGTACTATTCACAGTGGACTGTAGTAGAATGTTAATATATTGGGCTACGGGTTGTGTCAGAGATTGAATGGCCGAGACAATGGGTCGCCCTGGGGGCTTGTCCAAAGTTTTATGTATTTTAGGAATTGTATATAAAATCAGGATTTTAGGATGTAGTGTAGTACAAAACTCAAATATCTGATTTGATATATGTCCCTGTATTATTAAATCCCAGTTTATCAGAGTAATTTGGAACAATTCCAATAGAGCCACGGGGGTCTCCCAGTTACATCTGATGAGGGATAAATTCCTTCAAAGAGGCTATAAGGCACGGATTATGAATGATGTACAACAGGAGGTGATGGAGCTCACACAGGATAGTCTTATCAACAAGGTTGCTACAGCCCGTGAATCAAAAAGATTAATCATGGCAACTACATTTGCTCCTAATACGACAGAAGCAGGGAAGGCCCTGAGACAACACTGGCCCTTAATGCAATCAGATACAAGATTGATCTTCACTAAGGACCTTACACCAATTGTAGCATATAAGCGGGGTACCAACTTGCAGGACATCCTGGTCAAGACTGACCCAAAGAAGTGTTACCAACAGAGGACGTACAAGAATGTTAAAGGCTCCTATAGATGTCTTGGTTGCACCACGTTCAATGGGCTCATCTCCACAAAAACATTCCATCACCCACATACCAATCAAGTTTTCTCCATCAAGCATTCCATCACATGCACCACCACTCACATGGTTTATTTGCTGTTTTGCCCATGTGCCTGGTTTTATGTGGGCAAAACTATTGGCACACTACGAGAGAGAATGGCCAATCACAGACGAGCAATACGCGTGGCTCTGACATCGGGAGAATCTGAACAACCGGTGGCAAGGCATTGTGCCCAAATGGGTCACCAAGTATCTTCCATCAGATACATTTTGATTGACCATATCCCCTGCCTGGACAGGGGTGGTGACCGGGATAGGACTCTGCTCCGATGAGAAGCTGAGTGGATGTACCGCCTGGGCACAATAACCCCAGGGGGGCTTAATTCACCACCGGATTTTAAGTTGCTAATCTAGGGTGGAGATACATACTTGGGGTACGCAAGAATCAGAAATTGGTGTGGACCGGTGGAACTGAGGGCCAGACCCTATGGAGGGTGGACCCACTGCTTTCAAACCAAGTCCCATGATGCAATTGGGTCATTATGTGATCCTTTGGCACCATGTAGCCAATAGGTTCTAATTCTAAAAGTTAGCCACCTAGAGTTCTCCTAGACCCAATGAACCAGGCACATTTGATTTGATTTAATCTCTCCAGTGAAAATTTATAACACCCTCTGTGTATATATTGGGGACTCATGAAGAATGGATGCAGTATGATAAATTTGTGTATGATGCCAATCATGTGATAATAATGGAGCTCTTACATTACTCATAAGGGATATGTTACAGTAGGGGTGAAATACACCCGGTCTCAGTACTATATAATATAATCCAAATAGCATGGAAGTCATTGTAGAGATCATATAATACCTCACTTGGGGGTTAACTAGCTTGCCCCGTATCTATAGCCATCTTTTATTAGAATTAATGTGTTGCAACTTGTGTGCCGGGGAACGGCAACATTATTACGAATATTTGATGAATGTCAATTTCATATTTGCATATAAGCATCAGGCCTAAGTTTTCAGAGCTATCTCAGACACCGTAGATGGAATGTGCATGCGATTATGTTTACCCGGGTTGCCATGGTAACCAGCGGCAGCTCCGTGCACATGATTCCTCTGAGGTGGGAGAGAAAGACCTGAGAGAATATGCCCCAATTAGTCATCGGTCACACATTTGGGCTAGGTATATGCAGTAACAACTGATGTGCTTAATGCTTTAAGTTGATTTTACTTTTTGTATGTTTTCACATGTATCACTTACGATGTTAGTAATGAAAAAGCATAGGTTGATTCACTGTTTGAAGCGGCTTATTGGCATTAAGATAAGATTGATGCTGATGGGTATGTATATGTGTATGTGTGTGTATGTGTATGTATGTATGTGTATGTATGTGTGTATATGTGTATGTATATGTATGTATGTATATATATATATATATATATATATATATATATATATATATATATATATATATATATATATATATATGTGTGTATATATATATATATATATATATATATATATATTATATATATATGTTATATGGGTAATTTGAATCTCACATATTAAGCATATTGAGGGTAACTTTAAATCTTGTATCAAATGTTTATAATGCAGCATTCCACAAGTTTCTTTTTGTATAAGTTGTAACATATGTTTCTAATATAACATCCTCTCTACAAATGGTTATATGAGCATATTCTGTTATGTGCTATAACAACATTCTTATTTCCTGTGGGCCCCTTATGCAGATGTGAAGTTAACTACGTTTTTTATATATTTCCTGTGACCTCATGTATGACGTATACATCACTATAAATTCTTTGTGTGTTCTTCAAATAAACGGGACTTTTGTGAAAACACTCAGTTGCATGTGTGTGTGATTTCAGTGGTCACCCCAGGGCCCTGAAGAAAACGTGTGCCGCACCCTTATCAGCCAGAGCAGAGCTAAGGAACAAAAGAAGTAACCCTACAAAACTGGCGTCAGAAGTGGAATGAAACAGGGAACTCTCGGAAGGTAAGCTGAACAAAGAGTCTTTTTATTCTGACCTTTTTTCTCTTACCACGAGACCCCTTAAGTTTCATTTTACATAGGAATAGTTGGGGAATATATATATGTGAATCTTTGGTAGATTCTAAAAGATGAATAGTAGATTTTTTTGGTAAAAATCAGGTTAAATATATATATGAATCTTTGGTAGATTCTAATCAAATCTTTGATAAAAAAAAAAAAAAAAAAAAATGGGAATAAGATTTCTTTGGTAGAAATCAGATTATATAAAGTCTGGCTGAAGGGTTAAACCACACATTTTCTTGCTGCTTGTTTTTAAATATGCTGTATGGCAAAATACTGTTTATTTGTATAAAGTGTTAAGGAAGTAAAATACTGCTTATTGTTTAAAGTATTAAGAAAGTAAACTGTTGCTTATATGTATTGCTGTTTCTGAATGTTAGTTAAAAGGCTACATTTTTTCTGGTGAAGGGTGACCTTTGACCTAGAGAAAATTAATGCCAGAAACTACTGAAAGGATCAGCATAGTGATATTTTTTTTTCTTTCTCTTGTTGTAAACTTAAGCATTAAGCACAATAACTGGTAACGGAGTACAACCATTCTAGTTAATGTGGTTTATGCAAAAAGATTCAATAATTAATTGCTCTTAAAGGTAAAGGTATTGTATATTTTTATTTTTATTATTTTTTATTATTTTTATTTTTTTATTTTTTTTGTGTTGTATTGTATTTTGTTGTAAATGTTTTAAAAGATAAGTTAGGAGTTGAGAATGGGCAAATCCCAATCTAAACAATTTCCATCACCTATGCAAGGAGAAAAATGTAAAGATTATGTGGGAAAATATAGCAGATTGGACAGAAGCTATGAGAAGCTCTGATCCATTCCCCAGAGAGGGGGATAATGATAAATTTCATATGAATATGGTAAAAGGGTTGTGTCTAGGTGATGAAGAGGCATTTCCATGGTATAAACATGGATTATATGAAAAAGGGTGGGGAAAATTGGCTGACTGTTGCTCCATACTGGCGATATATTGATATAGATGGGAATAAAAAGAAGGGTAAAAGTGAGAAGCAAAAACAGAAAGCATATTCACCCCCCCTGCACCATATAATGCCCCTCACCTACCTTTGCCATCATATAACAGACTATATCCTAGCCTCCCATCCCCTAGTGACATAGATCTAGAGACTATTGCTATTGCCTCTGCTCAGTTACCCCAGGAATGGACCTTGCCAGGACCTTCTGTAACTCCCCGATACCAGGTCACTAAACCCCCAATTATGCCCAAACCCCCGATTAAGGTTGAACCAGTAACACCTTCCTACCCCCCTACAATAACCCCACAATATAAAAGAGGGAATGAAGAAGTAGAGGAGGAGGAGGCAGCTGTACCAGAAGCTAGTATGCCATTTCTTACTGTGGGAGACCAATTAATTATAAAACCTTTGTCCCCGGGTGAATTAAGGGAAATTACCAAGGGAGCCCCAAACCCCCGTCAACATCCTTCAGCTTGTATTATGTATTTAAAAAGAATGTTACAAGGAAAAAACATGACACAGACAGATATAAGAATTATTATTGATGCACTTCTAGACTATGACCCTGAATCAGGTTGGGAGTGTGGTAATGTAAAGAGTATTAGTAAATTGAGTTGAGATCCAACAATTAACTATGCCCTAAACACACGTGAAGGACTTGATGAAATGTGGACAGAATTAAGTATAGAAATGCATAGAATATGGAAGGATAAACAAAGTATGTCAATTGAACTAGCGTGCAAACAGAATACAAAGGAAACAGTAGTAGAATTTGTTAAGCGTTTTTATAAATGCTGGAAGGAAGAGGCTGGAATGGAATCAGGAGATGCAATGGGCTCTCTGAAGGTCCAGACTTGCATTAGTAATATGCAACCTCAGCTTTCTTTGTTGGTGAAACAACTTGTCTCTGATTGGCCAGAGTTGACTCCAGCAGAATTCTTGAAAAGAATTCATGAAAAAGAAGGGGCAGGTTGTTTTGACATCAGGAAATTAGAGGGAAAAAACGCTGCTTTTTATCAAAAGCAGAGTTTACAACATTGTGATCCATTCCAGGCCAGGGAAAGGGATAATACAGGGAGTAATAGAATGTATGTGAGAGGTAGAGGGAGAGCTAGAGGAAGAGCTAGAGGGAATTATACTTCAAACAGAACACATTGTTTTAACTGTGGGGAAGAGGGACATTGGGAAAATGAATGCCCAAAACCCCCTAATAATTCTGGCCCCCCTTACAATCCCCGACAGTATAACAGACAGCCTTACATAGCCCCTGCACCCATGGAGGCACCCAAACACAACATACAATGGCCATAGGGGTGCCTAGAAGGTAGCACTCCAATTTTTCCAGTGGTGTCAACAAGTTATCATGAGCAACCGTACTTAGTCCTAGAAGTACAGGGAGAACCCCTACCATTTCTAGTAGACACAGGAGCTACATGCTCTGCCTTATGCTCAGATATGTATGATGGCATTACTGGAAAATCTGAACCTTCTCTAGGGATTAATGGAGTGCTGACTCAGACTTGCATCACACCGCCACTTGAAGTTAGGGTACCCTGTACTGGCCAACAACTTTTGCACCCATTTCGTATTATAACTGGGTGTCCCCTTAACCTTTTGGGTCGTGATCTTATGGGTCCCCTTGGTTTGAAAGTAGCTGTCACTAGACAGGGTGGGTTAGATGTGAGTCTAGGGTCCACTAACCTGTGTTTTTTTAATGACATATTGACAGATGTCCCATCCTCTGTTTGGGCATCTTCAAAACTTGACGTTGGTTTAGTTCAGTGTACCCCATATAAAGCCAGATTAAAACCTAATACTACTCCAGTGTTTATTAAACAATATCCATTGTCTAGAGAAAAGAAAGAAGGGATAAGACCCATGATAGAGGAATTCCTTAAACAAGGAATCCTCCGTCCAGTAGTTTCTCCCTATAATACCCCCATTAATCCAATCCCAAAGAAAGACAATGAATATAGGTTAGTACAAGACCTAAGGGCAATTAATGAAATAGTAATCCCAATTGCCCCAATAGTCCCAGATGTTACAACCTTACTCACAGCCATTCCACATGATGCCTGTATATTTACAGTCATTGATTTAGCTAACGCATTTTTTTCAGTCCGATTGGACCCTGAGACACAGCTACTTATGGCTTTTTATTATGATGGGCGTCAGCTTACCTGGACACGCCTCCCTCAAGGCTATGTGGCCTCACCTGCGGTCTACTCGCTGGTGCTCCAACGTAACTTGCAGTCATGGACTCCCAGCCAAGGTTCCGTCCTCCTTCAGTACGTCGATGACCTACTGTTGTGTAGTCCTAACCAGGAGGCTAATACAGTAGATACAATAAGTCTGTTAAAACACCTTGCTGCTGAAGGTCATAAAATAGCAAAACATAAGCTACAAGTAGGAGTGACAAAAGTGGATTACCTTGGTTTTGTGCTTTCCCAAGGCCACCGGTCCATTAGTCCCAAACGAATCCAAGCGATTCAACAGATCCCAAAGCCAGTTACTAGAAAGGACATGCTAACCTTTCTAGGTATGATTAATTATTGCAGACAATGGATTCCTGAGTGCTCCCATCATGATTCCATTCTAAGGCAAGCCACAAAAGGGGATAGCCCTGAACATATACAATGGACCACAGACATGACTAAATCCTACATAGCTCTGAAGACTAGCATTATTAGTGCCCCTGCTTTAGGACTACCTGATTATTGTAAACCATTTCACTTGTATGCGAGGGACAATTGTAAAACCATGGCTGCTGTCTGTGCCCAAGAGCATGGTGGAGGCAATATGCGTCCCGTAGCTTTCTTTTCCAAAGTAGTTCCAATACCGGTACAAGGGATGCCGGCGTGTCTCCGAGCATTGGCGGCTTGCGCCATGGCTGTAGAGATGGTTGAAACAATCACATTAGGCCATCCAATAGTACTACACACTAGTCACCAAGTTTTACATCTTGTAAAAAATGTCACTACCCAACACATGACTTCTCAAAGACTTTCTGGTTATGAATGTATATTACTGAATAATACAAATCTGACTATTAAATATAGTAGTGTATCCTCAGGGCCAACTCAAATACTTAGTGCCTTACTTACAGGATTACCAGACTTTCCAACAGATCATGATTGTATAGAGGTAATACACCACTTTAACACACCAAGACCTGACTTGATGGATAAACCTTTTGACCATGCTGATAATGTGTTTGTTGATGGTTCTTGTTCCCGACCTAGTGATGGTATTTATAAGACAGGCTATGTCGTTGTGCAACTACCAGACATTGTTCTAGATGCAGGCCCCATTCCTTATCCTTCTGCACAAGCTGCAGAATTAATAGCACTTACAAAAGCATGTAAATTGTTTGAAAATAAATCTGTTAACATTTACACTGACTCTCGCTATGCTTTTGGGGTTGTGCACGATTTTGGTATGATATGGAAACAACGTGGTTTTGTTTCAGCAGATGGCAAGACCATCTCTCATACAGACCTGATTAATGAACTTTTAGAGGCCATACAACTCCCAAAGGACATAGCGATCATACATTGCCGTGCACATACATACAAGTCTGACCCTATTTCCTTGGGTAATGCTCTTGCAGATAAAATTGCTAAAGAGGCTGCTTATGTTTCTCATACACCCGGATCCACCATCCGTATGTATGCTGTTTTAGCCCCACCTTCATGTCCTACAGACCATATGCTTCTTGAACTCCAGGGACATGCCACTCCTAGTGACATATCTTTCTGGACTACTAATGGGTTAACTTTAGATGAGAATGGTTTGTTTTCTAAAGAGGGGAAGGTGGGCATACCAGAAAGCAGTGCACCACTCTTTATAGCACAAGCCCATGGTGTTGGACACCTAGGTATAAAACCAACAACTAACTTGTTGAAGCAATCTTTCTACATTAGAGGTATAGGTGATCATTGCAAGGCATATATTAATAGATGTGTATATTGCTTACAGACCAATGCAACCATCCCCAATAAAGCCCAGCATGACCACTTACCCCCACCTACAGCCCCATTCACACATCTACAAATTGATTTTACACA
The DNA here is from genome assembly GCF_027579735.1 of Bombina bombina. Classification (NCBI taxonomy): domain Eukaryota; kingdom Metazoa; phylum Chordata; class Amphibia; order Anura; family Bombinatoridae; genus Bombina; species Bombina bombina. Next base: position 1,314,835,164 of record NC_069499.1, read on the forward strand.
TATTCCAAAAACTGGCACTAAACAATTATATCTGCTTGTAATAGTTGACCAATTTTCTAAGTGGCCAGAAGCTTTTGTTACCCAGAGGGAAGATGCAAAAACAGTCGCTAAAATTTTAGCCACTGAAATAATTCCCAGATTTGGTTGTCCGCTTCAGATTAATTCTGATAACGGTCCAGCGTTCATTAGTAAAATCACACATGAGTTAGTAGAATGGTTACAGATTAATTGGAACTTTCACATTCCCTACCATCCTCAAAGCTCAGGGATTGTAGAAAGAATGAATCGCAATATCAAGGAAAAACTTTTAAAGGCAACAGCAGGTACATGGGTTAAATGGCAAAACTATTTACCTGCTATTTTAGCAGAAATCAGAATGACCCCAAATAGGACAACCAGGTTGTCTCCATTTGAGGTCCTAATGGGTAGACCATTACCGACTCCATGGGTAAAAGGCCCACTTATCATTAAAAATGGTGATTTAGATTGTATTAAGGAACAATATGTAAAACAATTGATTGATAAATTGAATGGCATCTATGGTGATGTGTCTTCCCGTTTACCTCTTCCCTCACAGGAACCAACCCATCCTTTCAAGCCTGGAGATCTGGTCTGCATTCGCCAGCTGAATAAAGCAAAGAAAGGAGGTTTCCCGTTCAGCAAGCCAGTCACTGTGATCGCTGTAACCAGGACTGCCGTACTGACTGACGACAAGGACATCTGGATACACGCTTCACGAGTGAAACTCTGTCCAAAGAGAGGAGAAGCGGGTGACAAGCTATCAGTCACCCCTCACAAAGGAGAAGTGGGTGATAAGGTATCGATCACTCTTCATAAAGACCAGGATGACGATCTCAATCATGGATCCAAGACATTTCTGCAAGATCTTCCTTTTCCTAATGGGGATATTGATCTTTGTGTATATCCCAATAGTATTAATAATGGCATGTTATTACCTACCTGAAGATGCTGAACACTTTACACCTATTTGTTTACTATTATTAACATTGTTTAACTGTTACATGTCTTGTACTTTAGGAAAGAAAATATCAGGTATGATACAAGATGCAGAAAAAGTTCAACTGCAAAATTTAATTAGAGGTAGACCCAGATAGTTTATATTGTAGGAACATTACAGGTTATGTGATCACAATGTGATCAAAGAGGGGAATGATGGGTATGTATATGTGTATGTGTGTGTATGTGTATGTATATGTATGTATGTGTATGTATGTGTGTATATGTGTATGTATATGTATGTATGTATATATATATATATATATATATATATATATGTATATGTGTGTATATATATATATATTATATATATATGTTATATGGGTAATTTGAATCTCACATATTAAGCATATTGAGGGTAACTTTAAATCTTGTATCAAATGTTTATAATGCAGCATTCCACAAGTTTCTTTTTGTATAAGTTGTAACATATGTTTCTAATATAACATCCTCTCTACACATGGTTATATGAGCATATTCTGTTATGTGCTATAACAACATTCTTATTTCCTGTGGGCCCCTTATGCAGATGTGAAGTTAACTACGTTTTTTATATATTTCCTGTGACCTCATGTATGACGTATACATCACTATAAATTCTTTGTGTGTTCTTCAAATAAACGGGACTTTTGTGAAAACACTCAGTTGCATGTGTGTGTGATTTCAGTGGTCACCCCAGGGCCCTGAAGAAAACGTGTGCCGCACCCTTATCAGCCAGAGCAGAGCTAAGGAACAAAAGAAGTAACCCTACAGATGCTAAAGGCTAGATCACATTTGAATATTTGAAAATTTAATATGTTGAAATCAGATAATATATTATTTTGACATTCTCACACCGGTAGTGCTTAGATACATAGTACTTCCGGTTTTTCACTCTGAATGGAACGCAAGGCGTGCGTTCCAGCTCAATGCCTACAGGTTTTGAATTCACTGATTACACACAGGTATTGCTTGTTTAATTATTTTTGAATTGTGTATGTATGTATAAATTGAACACATTTTCACTTTTATGTTATGCTGATGAAGGGGAAGATATCCCTGAAAACGTTACATCAATAAAACAAACCTTTGGTTTCACTTGGATTGAGAAGACCTGTGAGTGCATTTACTTTTCAAGGATTATATTGTTTATTCTTGCACCCAGGCGGATGTCCCTAGGAGGGTAACACAGCTAGATGGACGGTATTTATATATATATATATATATATATATATACATATATATATATATTTATAAAGGAGACTTTTTTTTATCTTTGGTAATGCTTTGCTTTTGTTTTTTGGTAATGTTTTTTTTAACGTGAACAGCTGGGTTCTCACAAAAGTCGCTTCAGAGCCGCTCGGCTGACTCAGACATCACGGACTAATGGCTGGACTGTAGGAGGTGGATCTCCAGTGACGTCTCCGAGTCAGGAGTGATGGTAGCCGAACAGGAAGTAGTACCTACTATAGGTCTACTTTATCCATGTACGTGAAGTGTGGTACATGATGGCAATAACCCAAGAGCAAGAGCAAGGCACGGTTTTAAGAGAGAGTTTATTAAAATATAATGGTTGCGCAGCAACACGTTTCTCTGCAGCAATGCCATTTCATCAGGCTGTATCGCACACATGTACCTTGCTCTACTTAAAACTAAATCCAACCAATAGGAAGCACAGACAGTTACACGCCTGCCAATAAGCCACACTCCACTGGGCCATCAAACCGGTAAGAACGTCCAATAGTGAACCGCTACATAACCGTGTAGGCTTGTTCCAACTGGGGCCAATAGGATTGCCAAAATATTAGACACCCACCAAAGCATAATGCCACATTGGGCCATTTAACCGGTGCCGTCACGCCTCACTGTGATTGGTTCACCTTGCCGGTTCTATGGTAGAATCACCTTTTCTATTATTAAGTGGTAAACAGTCAACTATCCCAACTTTTTGCAGTGTATTGCAGTCATCAGATTTTAAATGAGTGTATATTTTCAAAAACAGGGTGCAAAATGAACACAACAAAAGTTGCATTATTTCACCCTCAATATCGCTGCCATTACGAGTTACTGAAAAGCCTTCTTGTGTGTGCAATATGGTGGTGTTAAGCTCCATATCGCACAAAATCCAAGTACTGCTTTGACGTGCTCGTGCATGCTTTCACAAAACTCATAACTACTGGTTTCAGATGGCGGTATGGATCGTGTCGGTATAAGCTATAATGCAAGCTTTTTAGCCTCACCCCACAACCTGTAATACCAGCGCTATGAAAATCCCACGCAAAAACGTCATTTTTTTTAGTGTGGGATTGACAGGATAAAATGCTTGTGGTATAGCTATACCAACACGACTCACAACAGTGCGTTACTGCTTTTAGGCTGAAATTGCCATTTTTCAGCATTAAAAGCCGCAACTCAAATCTCGTAATCTTGGTGAGTGTTAATAATGTGTTAATAATGTGTTCAAAATAAAAATGTGATGGATTAAAGATCCATCCTAGAATACACTATTAGCACTCAAGGTAGGCATATGTGGCATGAAATGACTAAATACTGCATAGACACCAAATGGTTAGAGAGATCTCATAGGGTCAGATTGAACCTGACACCTGGCTAGTAACAGCTGATGTAGAATCGCTCTATACCAGCATAGATCATGATCTGGGCCTAAAAGCAGTAAAAAGCTTTTTACAAATGGGATCAAGTGAAGATGACTCCCACGATGAATTTATTCTACAACTACTCAGTTTTGTTCTTCATCACAACTTTTTCACCTTCAATCACGGATTTTACCTGCAAACCAGAGGCACGGCAATGGGTACATCTTGTGCACCCACGTATGCCAATCTCTTCCTAGGCTGGTGGGAGCAAACTACAGTATTCTCAGATCAGAATTCCAGCCACATGGCACATGTACCACTGTGGCTTCGTTATATAGACGACGTGCTCTTCCTGTGGGAAGGAAGCAAATCTGACTTGGATCTATTTTTGCTAACTCTCAACACCAACAATTTAAACATTAAATTGACATATGAAGCAAGCCTGACTGAGATCACATTTTTAGATCTAAAAATCAATAAGAACCGAAATGGAACACTGGACACAGATTTTTATAGAAAATCGACTGCAACCAACAGCATTTTACACTGTTCAAGTGCACATGCCCCGAGTACAGCTAAAGCACTACCTACAGGAGAGTTTCTTAGGATGAAAAGAAACTGCTCAACTGAAGAAAATTACAAATGCAGGGCAAAGGAATTAACAGAAAGATTGCTACAACGCGGTTACAGTAAAAGATCTATTAAAAAGGCTGAATATAGAGCAAGACATACCCCTCGTCAAGAACTATTGATGAAGAAAACAGATACCAAATCTTCAGATAAAATTAGGTTTATCATGACTTATAACCCACAAACAAACAAAGTAGTGGAAATTTTGCAAGACAACTGGCACATCCTAAAAGCGGACCCCGTTCTAGGAACCCTATTGGATGATAGGATAGCTGTTGGCTATAAAAGAACACGCAATCTAAAAGATCTTATCAGTCCAAGTCATTTCCATGGTGAAAGAACAAAAACAAAACTTAATAATGGTTCTTTCAAATGTGGAGTCTGCAGCACCTGCAATTACATGCAAAAAAACAATACTGTTACTGACAGATTTGGTAAAATTCACAAAATCAATGCATACATCAATTGCCATACTGAAGGGGTTATCTATGCTCTAAAGTGCAAATGCAATTTATTTTATGTTGGGATGACCACCAGAAGAATAAGAACAAGGTTACAAGAGCACCTGAGAAATATTAAAAATGCCCACAGAGACAATCAGGCAGGTAAAACCATTACAACAGTAGCCAGACACTTTCTGCTAACACACAAATCAAAACAGTCTGATCTGCAGTGTTTTGGCCTACAGAAAATGGATCTGGGAATAAGAGGTGGAAATCAAGAAAAAGCACTCTTAAAAGCAGAAACTAGGTGGATTTTCCTCTTAAATTCAGTTTACCCTCAAGGGCTAAATGAACAGAACAACTTCGCCCACTATCTCGGATGAGAGAGAAAAAAGATATCTCCAACATGTGGAGCAAGAAGAAACATCATACTGTAAATACACTATGATTGTACAAAAATATCAATCACTATACAAGACACAAGTTAACCTCATTTCTCTAATTAAAAATCTCTATTTAGTCTATAGTACTGTAGTATAAAGGAAGGAGAGATATATATAGATACCCAAGTATGAGATTATAATGTACTGAAAAATCCTATCCGCAATACTATTATGACTAAGAGAATAAAACAAAAATACCCTCATAAATAATAATTCTATGAAGGAACACTCATTTTTCACTGTTTTGTTTTTTTAAAGTTATGTAGCACCCTAAGGATGCTATGTTTGAGCACCCTTATTTTCTTTACATCACTCAACTTTTCCTCTCACAACCTCAATTTTAGCAGCAATTGGAGCTGCAACCTTATTCACATTAAGAAAAAATCATTTTGGGTAACACTGAATCTAGGTTAAAATTTTAAATATACACTAAATGTATACACTATACAATTAATAAGCCTTGAACAGTTGGCCCATATCTTGTAAAATTATTAATTTTTATACACTTATTCACATCACGATCAAGAATCACAAATGGGATGGTATCACATGATTCCTGTATAAATAATACACTCAGAATTAAACACACTATTTTAAGTTGTTTGTTTATTAGCGATTATAATAATTTTCTAATTTTTTTAGAATGTATTGTCACCAATATACAAAAATATTTATACACGTATTTACACCCTTTCTGAAGACACAATGTAAATAAGGTTACACACAGTCATGTTATTTATTGATGGGGATCCGCTATAATAACAAAATATAATCTATTAAGGAGTAATAACCATAGTGAGAATAAGAAAACAGGAATACATTATTGTTGTCTATTTACATCGCTTTTAGTGATTGAATCCTTTATGGATGAGAGTACTTCCTCCAATCATACGGTATTCGTTCATCTCTCTCGTCAAAGTGACGTCATCGATGTGGGAGGGGGATCAGCCTCCTCAAACACATAAATATCCAATGTCAGCGCGACGCGCGCACACACCCCCCTTTGAGAAAGCTGTGAGAACGGCGAAACATGTTAGGGAACTGGTGAGGAGTCAGGGAGCTCCTGTGTTTGTTAGGGTAAACTCTTAGTAGGGGTATCGGTTTGGTATCTCCTTTTTGAATACTTATTTAATATTTTTGGCGGTTCAGAACCGTTTAATTTAAGCTAGCTGTGAATGATCTATTCAGTCTAGACTTTATACAGAGCGATATGGTGCTTGATAACCACAGGGATTAGATTGGTCGCCTTAACTTTGTATAGCCTTAAAGTTACAATTAATAAAGAGGGTATACATATTTTGGTAACTATTCAGTGGTGCACTAATATATTTACTGGTACCGGTTAATGGTTGATGTAACACTGGACATATGCAGACACTGCACGGAGTGAATTGAATTTAGATACTGGTGCACAGAAGCGCTGATATTTTGCGCTACAGTAGTCTACAACTCCTTCTCTGTTTGTATCTATCACTATATAGATGCTAACGCTTATTATTGTACCTACTTAACGGAAGCTGGAGTACATGACACAATACTCTGAATATACTACATACTATCAGAGTCCCTCACGGGTGTGGGAAATTAACCTTGTTGCAGCTGCCATTAACTAATGTGCATTAATTTCAAACACAGAGGCAGCAGCATTACAGACACACCACATAGGGTGTCACATTATAACTTACGTTATCTAACTATCCAACTCAATTCCCTACCTAGTATCTTAGCTAATAGTTACTAACTTTTACCCCCATTTAGTAACCAATCCCCTGTCATTAGAGGAAGTGGTTTTCAAGTTAAGAACTAATATTAACTAGCCACAACATTGTATCAAAGGTGGTTAATCAAGTGGTTCTAACCATTACGCTCTTAATAATATTTGGAGATTATAAATCAACACAATTGATGAATTAGATACCAACTTAAAATAATGATTATTAATCTTATGTGATTCTATTCAATATATGCTAAGCAGGTGAAGAGATACCCAAGTATGCACCAAACACACTGATTGTAAAATGGTATATTAGCATATAACTTTATTTACAACCCAGAAGGGGCTCTGATTTCATATCTGAGCACTTCTGGAATATACAAGAATGAAAGATTGCTAATACTGATACTGGGCCAACAAATATCAATACCAGTCAGCACGCTACTAGTGGAACTCATTATGGTGATTTTTTATAAATCTCAATCCACATGATATTAGACAACATAGCATAATTCCACAGAGACACTATGTTATAGTGTCCACTAGAGGACTTTAATTGATCTCTAGCAGTGGTGCAATTGGATAATACTCCACTGACAGAGTGCTCACATTCAGTTTGAGCGTGGAGTATTTAATACTCAGGTATCGCCACCAGAAGCTTATCCCCATATTTTCTGTTATATTCACATTTAGGTAATAATTTGTGTATCATAACACCTTACTAAGAATGTTTCAAGTTTTAATTTGCACATCCCTGTATTTTAACTCTGTTTTTATGTGTAAAGAATAAAAGTTATATTTTATTGAACCCTATGAGATCTCTCTAACCATTTGGTGTCATGCAGTATTTAGTCATTTCATGCCACATATGCCTACCATGAGTGCTAATAGTGTATTCTAGGATGGATCTTTAATCCATCACATTTTTGTTCTGATTAATTAATACACAGCACCACCCACCCTGATTAACAGCCAAGGAGCTAATGAATATAATAAGGGTGTAGGCAGTTTAACTTAACAGGTAGTGCCACTGAACCTCTTTTCTCTTGCTAAAATGTGTTCAAAATAGTACAGAGTGAATTGAATTTTCAAATGACTCTTTCTGTTAGTTTTTTTGCATTTTCCATACTGTTCCAACTTTTTCGGAATTGAGGTTTTATATATATATATATATATATATATATATATATATATATATATATATAGTATATATATATATATATATATATATATATATATATATATATATATATATATATATATATATATATATATATATATATATATATATATATATACATATATATATATATATATGCATCAAAACAGTTGTTTAAATCCATTGCAATATTGAAGTAAAATAGGCAAATAAAGATATGCACTCTCAGGATTTGTGAGGAACCAGGTCAAAGATTTATTGACGTTTTGGGGTCAACATTAACTCCTTCTGATTTGAACAGCCAATAGGATTTAAGCAGCTCTCATTCCTATTGGCTGATTTGGATTTTTCAGCCAATAGGAATGCAATGGTACCCCAATATAAAAGAGGTACCTTGCATTCAATCTTTAGTGTGTGGCAGTCGATCGCCTGAAGAGGACCTCCACGTCAGACTGATGGAACTCCGCCTGGACCTCCGCCTCCACGCATCTACCGACCGTTCTGCCTTTGCTGGGATGAAGATAGAAGATGCCGGTCACAAGATGGATACAGATGGAGCTGCCTGGATATGAAGATGCTTCACCGCTGGGATGAAGATCTTTCACCGGACTTCAGCAAATGTGAGTACCCATTTTGATGTTAGTGTTAGGGTTTTTTTTTTTTTTTCTTTTTGGGGGGTATTTTTTTTTTTTTTTTTTAGATTAATGGCAATGTCTAAAAAAATGCCCTTTTCAGTGAAATGGGTAGATTAGGATTTTTTTAGTTAGTTTTTTTTTATTTTGTGGGCTTAGGGGGTGAAGGGTTTGTAATGATAGAGGGGGGGGGGTTGTTATTTTTTAGCAAAAGAGCTGTTAACTTTAATGTAATGCCCTACAAAATGCCCTTTTAAGAGCCCTTGGTATTTTTTTATAGATTAGGTTTTTTTTATTTTGAGGTGTTTTTTGTTTTTTTTAAACTGGGTATTAGAATAGGAATAATTGTTATTGTTTTGGATAATTTTGTTTGTTATTTTTTGTAATTGTAGTTTTTTTTATTTTTTGTAATTTTAGTGTTTATTATTTTTGTAATTGTAGTTTTAATTTTTTTAGTAATGTTAGGTTTTTTGATTTTTAGAAATGTTAGGTTTTTGATTTTTAGTAATGGTAGGTTTTTTTAGTTTAAGCTTAGGTTTTATTATAATTTTACAGGTAAGTTTGTATTTATTTTAACTAGGTAGTTAATAGTTATATTGTAACTAGCTTAGGTTTTTATTTTTATTTCAGAGGTTAGTTTGTATTTCTTTTTAAATAGGTAGTTAGTTAATAATTGTAACTTTAATTTAGGTCTATAGGTAGTTAATAGTTATATTGTAACTAGCTTAGGTTTTTATTTTTATTTCAGAGGTATGTTTGTATTTCTTTTTAAATAGGTAGTTAGTTAATAATTGTAACTTTAATTTAGGTCTATTTTAATTATGTTAAAGCTAGGAGGTGTTAGGTTTAGGGGTTAATATAGTTTAATTTAGGTTGTTGTGATGTGGGGGCTGACAGTTTAGGGGTTAATAGGTTTAGTTAGTGTTTGGGATGTGGTGGGCAGGGGTTTAGGGGTTAACAGTTTTTTTGTGTGTTTTAGTTAGTGTTAACGATGTGGGTGTATGGCGGTTTGGCGGTTAATAGGTTCAGTTAGTGTCGGCGATGTCAGGGAACTGTGGTTTAGGAGTTAATAGGTTTAGTTAGTGTCTGCGATGTCGGGAACTGCGGTTTATGGGTTAATAGGTTTAGTTAGTGTTGGCGATTTTTGGAAATGGCAGTTTAGGGGTTAATAGTTTTAGTTAGTGTTGGCGATGTTTGGGAACGGCAGTTTAGGGGTTAATAGGTTTAGTTAAACATGGCGATGTCGGGGAACTGCAGTTTAGGGGTTAATAGGTTTAGTTAGTGTCGGCGATGTCGGAGAACTGCAGTTTAGGGGTTAATAGGTTTAGTTAGTGTCGGTGATGTTGGGGAACGACGGTTTAGGGGTTAATAACTTTATTTAGTGATTTAGTTTGTGTCGGAAATGTCGGGGGAACTGGGTTTTAGATTAGAACAATGAAAAATTCCAAATATGAATAAAGATCCGAATATTCGGAAACTGATTTATTCATTTTGGGAATTTTTCAGGATTTTAGTTATGGTACCGAATCGCAAATTTAGATTTATTCGAATCAGCCAAAGTTCGTCTGAAAATGAAATTCAAAAAAATTATACATGTCTAATATATATATATATATATATATATATATATATATATATATATATATATATATATATATATATATATATATATATATATATATATATATATATATATATAAGTGCATTGGAGTCCTTTAGAGTCAAGTAGTTAAAAACATGTAAAAACATATTTATGAAATATTCATATTTAATAAAGTGTTAACTATGTATTTTCTGTAAACTTTTCACATTGCAATGTCCTTCCCAAAAGGGGATATGTTCTAAGTATTTTTAAATAAATATTACACTTGAGAAAATGTTTGGGGAATACGTTAACATGGTTGCAATATTCCAAGTTCGACTTTTAGCGAACGTCTGGTTAGTGCTTGTGCAAAAACTTTTGACTTGAAATATGCATGCTACCCGACGCGCGCAAAAAGCCTCCTTCTAGCGAAGTTAATGTGCGAGCAGGAGTAGAAAATAGAGCTCAGCTCATAATCTAGCCCTATATGTGTAATTATTTTAATAGCAGCTTAGTTAACAGTAAATAGTGCAGAAAGAGGTACCTAGTGCCAAAAAGCTTAGGTTATGTGAGATACAAAAATATAACTACCTCATTAGTTCTGAACTTCTGATTTATCCTTACATACCATAACATCTTAAATTTGGTGTTATTTTGATTTTGATATATTTTCTCGGTAAATCAAATTTAAGTTTGATATATTTAGTTATTATTTATTATTTCATATTATTTTTGGACATATGTACATCTACAGAGTCAACATATCACATATATAAGTAGATATTTGACAGTTAGTGTTGATTTTTCTGGTATTTGCTTGAGTTAGCAATGAAGAATAGAAATGAGTTTACACTAGTGGATTGGAAAGTTAATATAAAGAAACTTTCTACTTTTGCTATGAATAAGTATGCAAATCCCTTTCCTCTCTGGCAAGTATGCACTTAATTAAAGATGCAAAGCTACTGAAAACGTATTATGAAAAGAAACTAGTTCACTGTGGATTAATCCTATTTCTTTCTACACAAGCACAAAATTACAGAGATGTTTATCGCACTGATGAAATGGTTTGGGTTTCTTTTCTTATAATTGGTTAGTTTCAGTAATTCTTAACTTATGAATGTGAATTTAATGCAACAAGCATAGCTGCATACAATAACTACAACAGGGCCCTGGAAAGTGTCTAGATGTATGATCAGAGCACCTACAGAGTATGTGTAAGAACATACGGCTAGATTACGAGTTGTGCATTAGGGTTAAAAAGCAGCGTTAAGAGGTCCTAACGCTGCTTTTTAATGCCCGCTGGTATTACGAGTCCCCAATGTCGCCGCAACTATATTTAAGTTATTAACCCCTAAATCTAAGTCTAACCCTAACCCCCCTAACTTAAATATAATTTAAATAAATCTAAATAAAATTACTACAATTCACTAAATTATTCCTATTTAAAACTAAATACTTACCTATAAAATAAACCCTAAGATAGCTATTATTATTATTAACCCCTAATCTCCCGCCCGCACCATCGCCGCTACTATAATAAAGTTATTAACCCCTAAACATAACTCTAACCCTAACACCCCCCTGACATAAATATAATTTATAATAAACAAAAATAATATTCCTAAAATTTACTAAATTATTCCTATTTAAAACTAAATACTTACCTAGAAAATAAACCCTAATATAGCTACAATATAATTAATAATTACATTGTAGCTATTTTAGGATTTATATTTATTTTACAGGCAACTTTGTATTTATTTTAACTAGGTAGAATAGTTATTAAATAGTTATTAACTATTTAATAGCTACCTAGTTAAAATAAAGACAAATTTACCTGTAAAATACATCCTAACCTAAGTTACAATTACAACTAACACTATAATTAAATAAACTAAATACAATTAATTACAATTTTAAAAAATTATCTAAAGTGCGAAAAAAAACACTAAATTACAGAAAAAACGTTTTTTTAAACTAATTACACCTAATCTAACCCCCTAATAAAATAAAAAAAGCCCCCAAAAATAATTAAAAGCCCTATACTATACTAAATTACAAATAGCCCTTAAAAGGGCCTTTTGCGGGGCATTGCCCCAAAGTAATCAGCTCTTTTACCTGTAAAAAAAAGTACAATACCCCCCCAACATTAAAACCCACCACCCACACACCCAACCCTACTCTAAAACCCACCCAATACCCCCTTAATAAAACCTAACATTAATCCCTTGAAACTCACCTTACCTTGAGAAGTCTTCACCCAGCCGGGCCAAAGTCCTCAATGAAGCCGGGGCGAAGTAGTCCTCCAGACGGGCAGAAGTCTTCATCAAAGCTGGCAAAAAGAGGTCCTCCATATCGGCAGAAGTCTTGATCCAGACGGCATCTTCTATCTTCATCCACCCTTGGATTGAAGTTCAATCCTATTAGCTGATCCAATCAGCCAATAGGATTGAGCTGGCATTCTATTGGCTGATTGGATCAGCCAATAGAATGCAAGCTCAATCCCATTGGCTGATTGCATCAGCCAATAGGATTTTTTCTACCTTAATTCCGATTGGCTGATAGAATTCTATCAGCCAATCGGAATTCAAGGGATGCCATCTTGGATGACGTCATTTAAAGGAACCTTCATTCTTCAGTTGGACTTCTTTTGAAGAGGTTGCTCCACGTCGGATGTCTTGAAGATGGACCCGCTCCGCGCCAGATGGATGAAGATAGAAGATGCCGCCTGGATGAAGACTTCTGCCGATCTGGAGAACCTCTACTTGCCGGCTTTGATGAAGACTTCTGCCCATCTGGAGGACCACTTTGCCCCCGGCTTTGTTGATGACTTTGACCCGGCTGGGTGAAGACTTCTCAAGGTAGGGTGATCTTCAAGGGGTTAGTGTTAGGTTTTATTAAGGGGGTATTGGGTGGGTTTTAGAGTAGGGTTGAGTGTGTGGGTGGTGGGTTTTAATGTTGGGGGGGGGTATTGTACTTTTTTTTACAGGTAAAAGAACTGATTACTTTGGGGCAATGCCCCGCAAAAGGCCCTTTTAAGCGCTATTTGTAATTTAGTATAGGGTAGGGCTTTTTATTATTTTGGGGGGCTTTTTTATTTTATTAGGGGGATTAGATTAGGTAAAAATTAGTAAAATTAGTTAGCATTCTGCCTTGTTTCTGATTTATTTGGCCTGGACTCCAATATTATTGTCAAACACATAGGGACAGATTACAAGTGGTATCATAAATAACTTTTTCGCTCTTGCACTAACTGCGCTCAAAGTAAAAATGTTTTGCTGATGAATTAGAGCATGTATTACAACTTGAAAGTAAAAGTGTAGTGACTAACATCAGGTCTTCAGATATCATGCTAACTTCTTATCTTCATAAACTTCTGTCCCACACCGTGCTAGACCATTTGCACTAAACCTGAAATGAAATAGGAATATTTTACATTCTAATGCTATTCACATAGAAGGAAATGTTGTTTTTATTTTTAAATTATTAATTATTTATAAAGTATCAACATATTCTGCAGCACTGCCCATGGGTAAAATTGATAAAACAGTGTATATGCGTTTATATGTGCATATTTGTATGTATGTGTGCACATATATATTTATACATATAAACACATAAATACATATATAGGCCTCTATTTCGACTTTCTTGCATTCAACGGCACCAATACGCTCACCTAAGTTCGCCTAACATCGCTGCCGCGGACCTGAATACATTCTCCAAAGTTACCAAAAAAGCTGTCAAATAGCCGCGCACCAAGTATGGGGCGATGAGCAGCGGACTGTTGTTAACTAACAGTCATCGATCTCGCTGCTCTTTGGCTTTTTTACAGCTTTCTTGGAACCCTGTCACTACATACCAACACTATACTAAACTGTTTACCCCCTATACCACTGCTCCCGGAGCCCACGGCAACTCTAATAAATGTATTAACCTCTAAACTGCCGCTCACGGACTCAGACGCAACTAAATAAAGTTATTAACCGCTAAACCGCCACTCCCGGAGCCCACCGCAACTCTAATAAATGTAGTAACCCCTAAACCGCCACTCCCGGAGCCCACCACCACCTACATTATACATATTAACCCCTAATCTTCCACCCCCTATACCACCACCACCTACTTAAAGTTATTAAACCCTATCCTGCCGCTCCCGGACCCCGCCACAACTAAAAGTGTTTAAACCCTAAACTAACGCTCCCGGAGCCCACCGCCACCTACATTATATTTATTAAACCCTAATCTGCCCCCCCTACACCGCCGCCACCTACATTATATTTATTAACCCCTTATCTGCCCCCCCTACACCGCCGCCACTATATTAAATGTATTAACCCCTAAACCTATGTCTAACACTAACCCTAACACCCCCTTACTTAAATATAATTTAAATAAATCTAAATAAATTATTCCTATTTAAAACTACTTACCTATAAAATAAACCCTAAAATAGCTACAATATAACTAATAGTTACATTGTAGCTATCTTATGATTTATTTTTATTTTACAGGCAACTTTGTATTTATTTTAACTAGGTACAATAGTTATTAAATAGTTATTAACTATTTAATAACTACCTATCTAAAATAAAGACAAAAGTATCTTTAAAATAAAACCTAACCTAAGTTACAATTACACCTAACACTACACTATCATTAAATGAATTACCTACATTAACTACAATTAACTACAATTAAATACAATTATCTAAAGTACAAAAAAAACCCCACTAAATTACAGAAAATAATAAAATAATTATAAGTTTTTTAAACTGATTACACCTAATCTAATCCCCCTAATAAAATAAAAAAGCCCCCCAAAATAATAAAAAGCCCTACCCTATACTAAATTACAAAAATAGCCCTTAGAAGGGCCTTTTGCGGGGCATTGCCCCAAAGCAATCAGTTCTATTACCTGTAAAAAAAAGTACAATACCCCCCAACATTAAAACCCACCACCCACACACCCAACCCTACTCTAAAACCCAGCCAATATCCCCTTATTAAAACCTAACACTAACCCTTGAAGATCACCCTACCTTGAGAAGTCTTCACCCAGCTGGAGCCGAAGTCCTTAACAAAGCCGGGTGAAGTGGTCCTCCAGACGGGCAGAAGTCTTCATCGAAGCTGGCCAGAAGAGGTCCCGGTTGGGTGAAGACTTCTCAAGGTAGGGTGATCTTCAAGGGGTTAGTGTTAGTTTTTTTTAAGGGGGGATCGGGTGGGTTTTAGAGTAGGCTTGGGTGTGTGGGTGGTGGGTTTAATGTTGGGGGGCTATTGTACTTTTTTACAGGTAAAAGAGCTGATTGCTTTGGGGCAATGCCTCGCAAAAGGCCCTTTTAAGGCCTTTTCGTAATTTAGTATAGGGTAGGGCTTTTTATTATTTTGGGGGGCTTTTTTATTTTATTAGGGGATTAGATTAGGTGTAATTAGTTTAAAAAACTTGTAATTATTTTATTATTTTCTGTAATTTAGTGTTTGTTTTTTGTACTTTAGATAATTGTATTTATTTTTATTTAATTGTAGTTAATTGTAGTTAATGTAGGTAATTAATTTAATGATAGTGTAGTGTTAGGTGTAATTGTATCTTAGGTTAGGTTTTATTTTACAGGTACTTTTGTCTTTATTTTAGCTAGCTAGTTATTAAATAGTTAATAACTTTTTAATAACTATTGTACCTAGTTAAAATAAATACAAAGTTGCCTGTAAAATAAAAATAAACCCTAAAATAGCTACAATGTAACTATTAGTTATACAGTAGCTATCTTAGGGTTTATTTTATAGGTAAGTATTTAGTTTTAAATAGGAATAATTTATTTAGATTTAGTTAAATTATATTTAAGTTAGTGGGTGTTAGGGTTAGACTTAGGTTTAGGGGTTAATATTTTTAATATAGTGGCAGCGGTGTAGGGGGGCAGATTAGGGGTTAAGAAATATAATGTAGGTGGCGGCGGTGTAGGGGGGGGCAGATTAGGGGTTACTAAGTATAATGTAGGTGGCGGTGGGCTCTGGGAGCGGTGGTTTAGGGGGTTAAATACTTTATTTAGTTGCGGAGGGGTCTGGGAGCAGCGGTTTAGGGGTTACATACTTTTTAGTTTTGGCAGGGTCGGGGAGCGGTGGTTTAGGGGTTAATAAGTATAATGTAGGTGGCGGCGGTGTGAGGGGCATATTAGGGGTGTTTAGACTTGGGGTACATGTTAGGGTGTTAGGTGAAGACATTAGCATAGGAATCAATGGGATATCGAGCAGCAGCGAACATGAGCTTTTGCTGCTTTCAGACTCCCATTAATTCCTATGGCATCCGTGGCCTCCAGGGTGGCGGATTGAAAACCAGGTACCCTGGGTCGGAAAAGTGCCGAGCGTACCTGCTAGTTATTTGATAACTAGCAAAAGTAGTCAGATTGTGCCGAACTTGCATTCGGAACATCTGTAGTGACGTAAGCATCGATCTGTGTCGGACTGAGTCCGGCGGATCGTATGTTACGTCACTAAATTCTACTTTTGCCGGTCTGTAGGGTTTGATAACTAAGGCAAATCAGGCTTCCCACAAATACGCTGCGGAATTCCAGCGTATTTGCGGTTGACAGCTTGATAAATAGAGGCCATAGACATGGGTCAATACACACAAACACATATTTAGACAAGATTTACCATGGACTTGTAATATCAGAGTAGCACACTAATCTTAGCGCAGTCAAGCAATATTGGTTATCACACCTGTGCTTTCATTAGAGCACCACTTGTATTCTGGCCCATAATACATATTTCAAAGAGGCTCAAGATTTTATTTTTTAATAAATAAAAGTTATTCAAATCAATCATTAAATCCTACAAATGAATTTAAATACTCAAGGTGCATTTCAATATTTCTATATTTCCAGTATTTTTTAGACTCCGAAGTAAGGCATTGCACAAAAAGCAAATGGAAACATATATCATTGGAAGGTAAAATATTCATAAAACACTTCGACTTTAGTGCTGTAGGTCATGTGTGCTCCATTGAAGTCTATGGGGAGAAGAAGTTAACACAGTCACAATATCCGAAATTCTGAAGTTAGTGTGCATTGAGTTTTGCTCACACACTAACTTGGCTTGGTGAAATCACTGTCCATGGGAGATGCTGATCCACTGGTTTACCAGGGATTTGGGGGTAAGAAAATGCCCCCCCCCCCCACACCGCCCTGGATGATGACATGTGTCATTAAGCGCAGTAAAAGGATTACATTTATGGAGAACTATCTCCCTCATGACCATAAATTTAAAATATTACATAAAGGAAATATCCATGTTAAATTCTTTTTATCTTGCTAAAGTGAGCCTAACCACATTTAGATAATCTTAATAAGATTAACAGATCCGGTTTGGAGACCCCTACACCTAATGCAGAATAGTGGCCAGGGGTTAGGTAGGTTTATTATCTCCTGCAGTGGTTGGGCTGACATGACACATGTAAGCCACACATTATGGGCAAGATTACATGTGGAGAGATAAATATCGCTTGCGCGCAAGTGATATTGGTGCTCCACTGAGTAATATCAGCAGACGCTAATGTGCTGGTATTACAACTTAAGCATAATGTGAACGCAAGCTCGTGTTCACATTGCTAGGAAGAATTGCACTCATGAGAGCGCGCTTCCATAGTCTCTAAAGGGAGCCTCTTTCTGATGCCGTCCGAGACAGCATCAGAACCTAAGTGCAGGGGTAAGTAGCGCAGCAATGGCAGTAATATAAATATATATATGTATATGATTATATACATATATATATAATTGTGTTAATATGTGTATAATTAATAATAATTTTTAAATTGCTTATTGTTACCACCAGCTTGCTGTAGCAATAACCAGTTAATAATCACTTATTATCTAATCCTTTTTATTTCTTTATTTGTTTTTCAGCAGACCCACCAGATTCATACTATACCAATATATACATTATTTTATGTGTATATAATGACATGGAAGAACTCGATCAAAAATGTTTCAATAATTTTATTTCAATTGTACTAAACAAGGATGTAAACAATTGTGTGTATGTGTCTGTGTTTTTTTTCTAAACACTATGCTTACAAGAAGAAGAGGTTATCATCATATAAATAAGGGCCTTGGGTAGAGTTAAAAAACTATAGGGGCTACCATAAACCTTTGCTCAAATAAATGCACATGTATTCACACAAAGTGATCATTATTACCATGGTTATCACCTGCCTATTTAAACTTATATAATGGCTTTATTTTAAAGAGGGGCTTTTGGGCTTTACTACAAGGGTTATTGGTGATCTCTATGCCTTTTTGATGGCCTATTATAAGTGAAAATATATTTAAATATATATCGCCTAGATTTAGAGTTTTGTCGGTAAAAAGCCGCGTAGCTAACGCTGCTATTTTCACAACGCACCCTTAAGACAACGCTGGTATTTAGAGTTGTCTGAGGGGCTGCGTTAGGCTCCAAAAAGGGTGCGTTGAGCCTAACTTAGCGCCACTTCAACCCTCAATACCAGTGTTGCTTAAGGTAGTGGTAAGCTGGAAAAAGGTGCTTGTGCACGATATCCCCATAGGAAACAATGGGGCAGTTTTGGCTGAGAAAAAAACAGCGTTCAGCTCCTAACGCAGCCCCATTGTTTCCTATGGGGAAACACTCTCTAAGTCTCCACCTAACACCCTAACATGAACCCCGAGTCTAAACACCCCTAACCTTACACTTATTAACCAATTATCTGCCGCCCCCGCTATCGCTGACCCCTGCATATTATTATTAACCCCTAATCTTCCGCTCCGGACACCGCCGCAACCTACATTATCCCTATGAACCCCTAATCTGCTGCCCCTAACACCGCCGTCCCCTATATTATATTTATTAACCCCTAATCTGCCCCCCCAATGTCGCCGCTATCTTACCTACACTTATTAACCCCTAATCTGCCAACCGGACCTTGCCGCCACTATAATAAATGTATTAACCCCTAAACCGCCGCACTCCCGCCTCGCAAACACTAGAATAAATAGTATTAACCACTAATATGCCCTCCCTAACATCTCTGCCACCTACCTACAATTATTAACCCCTAATCTCCCGCCCGCACCATCGCCGCTACTATAATAAAGTTATTAACCCCTAAACATAACTCTAACCCTAACACCCCCCTGACATAAATATAATTTATAATAAACAAAAATAATATTCCTAAAATTTACTAAATTATTCCTATTTAAAACTAAATACTTACCTAGAAAATAAACCCTAATATAGCTACAATATAATTAATAATTACATTGTAGCTATTTTAGGATTTATATTTATTTTACAGGCAACTTTGTATTTATTTTAACTAGGTACAATAGCTATTAAATAGTTAATAACTATTTAATAGCTACCTAGTTAAAATAAATACTAAATTACCTGTAAAATAAATCCTAACCTAAGTTACAATTAAACCTAATACTACACTATCATTAAATTAATTAAATAAATTACCTACAATTACCTACAATTAAATAAACTATTCTATAATACAAAAAAAAACAAAACACTAAATTACAAAAGATAAAAAAGAATTACAAGCAGTTTAAACTAATTATACCTAATTTAAGCCTCCTAATAAAATTGAGTCGTCTTCACCCAGCTGAGCCGAATTCTTCATCCAAGCAGAGCAAGAAGATGTCCTCCATCCGGTAGAAGTCTTGATCCAAGCGGCAAAGAAGAGGTCCTCCATCCGGGCGAAGTCTTGATCCAAGCGGCAAAGAGGAGGTCTTCCATCCGGGCGATGTCTTCTTCCAAGCGGCATCTTCTCTCTTCTTTCTTCCGGATCCATCCTCATCCCGCCGACGTGGAACATCCTTCTTCCCCGATGGACTAACGACAAATGAAGGTTCATTTAAGGGATATCATCCAAGATGGCGTCCCTTCAATTCCGATTGGCTGATAGAATTCTATCAGCCAATCGGAATTAAGGTAGAAAATATCTGATTGGCTGATGCAATCAGCCAATCAGATTGAAGTTCAATCCGATTGGCTGATCCAATCAGCCAATCATATTGAACTTGCATTCTATTGGCTGTTCTGATCAGCCAATAGAATGTGAGTTCAATATGATTGGCTGATTGGATCAGCCAATCGGATTAAACTTCAATCTGATTGACTGATTGCATCAGCCAATCAGATTTTTTCTACCTTAATTCCAATTGGCTGATAGAATTCTATCAGCCAATCGGAATTGAAGGGGTGCCATCTTGGATGATGTCCCTTAAAGGAACCTTCATTCGCCGTTAGTCCGTCGGGGAAGAAGGATGTTCCGCGTCGGCGCAATGAAGATGGATCCAGAAGAAAAAAGATAGAAGATGCCGCTTGGAAGAAGACATCGCCCGGATGGAAGACCTCTTCTTTGCCGCTTGGATCAAGACTTCGCCCGGATAGAGGACCTCTTCTTTGCCGCTTGGATCAAGACTTCTACTGGATGGAGGACATCTTCGTGCTCTGCTTGGATGAAGAATTCAGCTCGGCTGGGTGAAGACGACTCAAGGTAGTGAGATCTTCAGGGGGTTAGTGATTTTTTTTTAAGGGGGGTTTGAGTGGGTTAGAGTAGGGGTATGTGGGTGGTGAGTTGTAATGTTGGTGGGGTATTGTATTTTTATTTTCAGGGAAAAGAGCTGATTACTTTGGGGCAAGGCCCCGCAAAAATCCCTTTTAAGGGCTGGTAAAAGAGCTGATTACTTTTGTATTTTAGAATAGGGTAGGGAATTTTTTATTTTGGGGGGCTTTTTTATTTTATTAGGGGGCTTAAATTAGGTGTAATTAGTTTAAACTGCTTGTAATTCTTTTTTATCTTTTGTAATTTAGTGTTTGTTTTTTTGTATTATAGAATAGTTTATTTAATTGTATTTAATTGTAGGTAATTGTAGGTAATTTATTTAATTAATTTAATGATAGTGTAGTGTTAGGTTTAATTGTAATTTAGGTTAGGATTTATTTTACAGGTAACTTAGTTGCCTGTAAAATAAATATAAATCCTAAAATAGCTACGATGTCCGGTCGGCAGATTAGGGGTTAAAATTTTTTTTTAGAGTGGCGGCGATGTGGGGGGGGGCCTCGATTTAAGGGTATATAGGTAGTTTATGGGTGTTAGTGTACTTTATAGCACAGTAGTTAAGAGCTTTATATTCCGGCGTTAGCCCATAAAGCTCTTAACTACTGACTTTTTTTGGCGGTAGGAGTCTTTTCGGTAGAGGCTGTACCACTCACTTCTCCCAAGACTCCAATTACCAGCGTTAGGCAGATCCCATTGAAAAGATAGGATATGCAATTGGCGTAAGGGGATCTGCAGGAGCCTGGAATTGCGGTAGGGAAGTGAGCGGTAGACCTGTACCTGCCTGACTCTAAATACCAGCGGGCGGCCAAAACGGCTAACACAGAAATCTAAATCTAGGTGACTGTGTTTTATTTTATTTTATTTATTGTGTTTTAAGTTTATGTGCAGGCAATCACTGTTCATATTGTGGGTCTTGGGTGTTTCTAGGGATTAATGGAACTGAGATCAAGAGGTTTGATTGTGCAGCCTTGCACTTCTGGTTCTCTGAGGCTGGTAATGTCACCATGCCCATATAATGAAGCCACCAGCATCCCCACATTCCACCAGCAATGCCAGACCATTTGGCCATTTTATGCGTAAGGGTAAGTTGGGGGACATGATTAGCTTCCTACCCTGTATGACAAAACATGGTCATCATCTGCCCTAAAGACATAGGGGCCGATTTATCAAACTCTGTATGGAGCTTGATACCCCTGTTTCCGGGCGAGCCTTTAGCCTTTAGTTATGAAGCAGCGGTCTAAAGACTGCTGCTCCATAACTTGTCCACCTGCTCTGAGGCCGCGGGCAGAAATCAACACGATCGAATATGATTGGGTTGATTGACACCCCCTGCTAGCCGCGAATCTGCAGGGGGCGGCATTGCACCAGCAGTTCACAAGAACTGCTAGTGCAATGATAAATGCAGACAGCATGCTGTCAGCATTTATCGATGTGCAGTGGACAAGATACGCTACTTGTATCATGTCCGCTCGCACTATGATAATTCTACCCCATAGTATAGAAGGCAACAACATGTCATCATCCAAGCTAAAAAGTCAATAATTAATTAAAATTGGACCAATCTACTCTTAATTTTAATAATGATATTTTAAAATACAAATAGCGTTGGTTAAAAGATAAAGAAATCTGTTCATGATATTATACATGTAATTTCTAATGACACTTTTGAAGGGAAAAATCTATAATCCTAAAACCCAAAAAATATTACTATATTTAGTGTATGGGTATGCATAAATAAATAGAAGTTTTAAAGCATAATAACATTTCTGACATTGCCTAAAAAAAGATAAATTGTTGACATGCAATGAAGTCCCCTGCCGTTATGACAAGTACAATCAAATACAGACCTCTTGCTTTCTCATATTGTCAATATCAATTTAGGTTAGCCATAACATCTTGTTTATATATACAATTGATTCTTTGTCTGGTTTCCTGATATGTTTCAGTTATTTTGTTACTTCTTGACAAGGCTGTAAGGCTTTAGATACATCTCCGAAAGCTTTACTAATTCCATATATTTTGAAGCAAGATAAGACTTGTTCCTATTTGGAGAATTTGTGTAAAATAAAGGCCTTTTACTGATGGCTGGGTGGCTAAATAAGAACGAACAGGGAGTCCTTCTCTGTTATCATCAAAAAGACGTACTTGTATATGGCAAGTGAAAGGAGAAAGAGAAAATTAATGTTAAAGAATGTATGAAAAAAATGTGTGCATTTACGAAAAAATAAATAGATTTTTGGGTCAAGTGAAAAACATTTGAGAGTTAGTATTGAGAACAATTTAAGGGGATTAAAAATTGTGTTTTTATAAAGCGTATTCTTTTCAATTTAGTTGCTGCAAATATTTGTATTGTCTTACAATTCAAATTCTAACCTCATATTCTGTTTGGAGTAGGTTAAAAGCTTAGAACACTTAAGTAGTATGTAATTACTGCTGGGGAAACAATATCTTCCAATATGTGAAACAATGCTATTTTAAGGCTTTAAATCACTGCAATATTTAGAGAAGTGGTTGTGTTTTTTTTTTTTTCTGGAGGAGAAATTTCTGGGAATCATTTCTGAATTTTATTTTATAAAGCAAAACTAAGGGCTAGATTACAAGTGGAGCACAAAAATGTTAGCACTGTTGTCTGCTAACACCACTCAAGGTATATCAATAGTGCTCCTCTGCTTGATCTATTGTTACAAGTTGAAAGTAAAAGGTTATGTATATATTGTTGTAAACAATATATATCATATAAATATATAAATAAATATTGTATATGTCTATTTTAAAAATTAAAATAACACAGGTATTTCAAGTATTCAAGGGCTCACTATCATTAGTGCGACGAGAGTAAATGCGATTGCAAGATCGCTGTGTTTTTTACGGGGGTTTACACTCCCCATATTTTCTGTGGGCGGCGTTGTCCGCTCGTATTACAAATTGAAAGTAAATTTGATTGATCTAACGCAATCGCATTTAATACTCAAACTTTGTACGCGATCTGAATGTTCACGTAAAGAGTATGGCTAGAGAAAACAGTTTCACTAAATTACATATATTAAACCCTAAACTGCTACATAGCCCAATGCAAAGTACCTCACTATACTATTAACCTCTAAATTGCCACAACTCCTTTTAGCAAAATACTCCACTTCACCATTAACCCCTAAACTGCCACAACCATCATTGCAAAATACCCCACTGCAATATGAATCCCTTAACTGCCACAACCCCCATTGCAAAATAACCCTCTACACTATTAACCCCTAAACAACCACAGCCCTCATTGCAAAATACCTACTAACATTTAAACCCCCTAACACTCCTAATCTAACAACCCCTAAGTTACTAAAATATAAAAAAACTTAAAAAAAACTAGCATTAACTAAAATAGCAATAACATTACATGGGGAAAAAGCTACCATTGCAGATAAAACAAATTACCAAAAAAAAGAAAAGTTGTGCCTCTTCTATGGCATTTTATGGCATTGCGTTTAAGTGATTAAGCTTTTATTTCCAAAAATACTACTCTATACTACAATACAAGTAACCCCCCACCTCCAAAATAAAAGGCTATATAAAAAAAGGGCATTTAGCTATTTTACTGCCCAAAAATAAAAAAAAAAATAAAAAAATATATCACTAAACACTAACGGCTAGATTTAGAGTTGGGCGGTAGCTGTCAAAACCAGCGTTAGAAGCTCCTAACGCTGGTTTTTACCGCCCTCTGGTATTTGGAGTCAGTCAAGAAAGGGTCTAACACTCACTTTGCAGCCGCGACTTTTCCATACCGCAGATCCCCTTACGTCAATTGCGTATCCTATCATTTCAATGGGATCTTTCTAACGCCGGTATTTAGAGTCGTGGCTGAAGTGAGCGTTAGAAATCTAACGACAAAACTCCAGCCGCAGAAAAAATTCAGTAGTTAAGAGCTTTCTGGGCTAACGCCGGTTTATAAAGCTCTTAACTACTGTGCTCTAAAGTACACTAACACCCATAAACTACCTATGTACCCCTAAACCGAGGTCCCCCCACATCGCCGCCACTCTATTAAATTTTTTTAACCCTAATCTGCCGCTCCGTACACCGCCGCCAGCTAAGTTATCCCTATGTACCCCTAATCTGCTGCCCCTAATACCGCCTACCCCTATATTATATTTATTAACCCCTAATCTGCCCCCCCAACGTCGCCGCTACCAGCCTACACTTATTAACCCCTAATATGCCGAGCGGACCGCACCGCTACTATAGTAAAGTTATTAACCCCTAATCCGCCTCACTCCCGCCTCAATAACCCTATAATAAATAGTATTAACCCCTAATCTGCCCTCCCTAACATCGCCAACACCTAACTTCAAATATTAACCCCTTATCTGCCGACCGGAGCTCACCGCTATTTTAATAAATTTTTTAACCCCTAAAGCTAAGTCTAACCCTAACACTAACACCCCCCTAAATTAAATATAATTTAAATCTAACGAAATAAATTAACTTTTATTATATAAATTAATCCTATTTAAAGCTAAATACTTACCTGTAAAATAAACCCTAATATAGCTACAATATAAATTATAATTATATTGTAGCTATTTTAGGATTAATATTTATTTTACAGGCAACTTTGTATTTATTTGAATCAGGTACAATAGCTATTAAATAGTTAATAACTATTTAATAGCTAAAATAGTTAAAATAATTACAAAATTACCTGTAAAATAAATCCTAACCTAAGTTACAATTAAACCTTACACTACACTATCAATAAATAAATTAAATAAACTACCTACAATTACCTACAATTAAACCTAACACTACACTATCAATAAATTAATTAAATAAAATGCCTACAAATAACTACAATTAAATAAACTAACTAAAGTACAAAAAATAAAAAGGACTAAGTTACAAAAAATAAAAAAATATTTACAAACATTAGAAAAATATTACAACAATTTTAAACTAATTACACCTACTCTAAGCCCCTTAATAAAATAACAGACCCCCAAAATAAAAAAATGCCCTACCCTATTCTAAATTTAAAAAGTTCAAAGCTCTTTTACCTTACCAGCCCTGAAAAGGGCCATTTGCGGGGCATGCCCCAAAGAATTCAGCTCTTTTGCCTGTAAAAAAACATACAATACCCCCCCCAATATTACAACCCACCACCCACATACCCCTAATCTAACCCAAACCCCCCTTAAATAAACCTAACACTAAGCCCCTGAAGATCTTCCTACCTTATCTTCACCATGCCAGGTTCACTGATCCGTCCTCGGAAGTCTTGATCCAAGCCTCAGAAGTGTTGATCTATTGGCTGATCAGAACAGCCAATAGAATGCGAGCTCAATCTGATTGGCTGATTGGATCAGCCAATCGGATTGAACTTGATTCTGATTGGCTGATTCCATCAGCCAATCAGAATTTTCCTACCTTAATTCCGATTGGCTGATAGAATCCTATCAGCCAATCGGAATTTGAGGGACGCCATCTTGGATGACGTCCCTTAAAGGAATCGTCATTCGTCGGGAAGTCATCGGTGAAGATGGATGGATCCGTGTTGGAGGTCTTGAAGATCAGCCGGTCGTCATCGGATTGAAGAACATAGAAGATGCGGCTTGGAAGAAGATGTTTGCCAGTCCGGATGTCCTCTTCTGCCCGCTTGGATCAAGACTTCAGCCGGAGGATGGACGTCACTCTTCAGCCCCCGCTTGGGCTTGGATCAACACTTCCGAGGCTTGGATCAAGACTTCCGAGGACGGATCGGTGAACCTGGCATGGTGAAGATAAGGTAGGAAGATCTTCAGGGGCTTAGTATTAGGTTTATTTAAGGGAGGTTTGGGTTAGATTAGGGGTATGTGGGTGGTGGGTTGGAATTTTTTTGGGGGGTATTGTATGGTTTTTTTACAGGCAAAAGAGATGAATTCTTTGGGGCATGCCCCGCAAATGGCCCTTTTCAGGGCTGGTAAGGTAAAAGAGCTTTGAACTTTTTTAATTTAGAATAGGGTAGGGCATTTTTTTATTTTGGGGGTCTTTGTTATTTTATTAGGGGGCTTAGAGTAGGTGTAATTAGTTTAAAATTGTTGTAATATTTTTCTAATGTTTGTAAATATTTTTTTATTTTTTGTAACTTAGCTTTTTTATTTTTGTACTTTAGTTTATTTAATTGTAGTTATTTGTAGGTATTTTATTTAATTAATTTATTGATAGTGTAGTATTAGGTTTAATTGTAGGTAATTGTAGGTAGTTTATTTAATTTATTTATTGATAGTGTAGTGTTAGGTTTAATTGTAACTTATGTTAGGATTTATTTTACAGGTAATTTTGTAATTATTTTAACTATTTTAGCTATTAAATAGTTCTTAACTATTTAATAGCTATTGTACCTGGTTAAAATAAATACAAAGTTGCCTGTAAAATAAATATTAATCCTAAAATAGCTACAATATAATTATAATTTATATTGTAGCTATATTAGGGTTTATTTTACAGGTAAGTATATAGCTTTAAATAGGAATAATTTATTTAATAAGAGTTAATTTATTTTGTTAGATTTAAATTATATTTAACTTAGGGGGGTGTTAGTATTAGGGTTAGACTTAGCTTTAGGGGTTAATACATTTATTATAGTAGCGGTGAGCTCCGATCGGCAGATTAGGGGTTAATTATTGTAGGTAGCTGGCGGCGACGTTGTGGGGGGCAGATTAGGGGTTAATAAATATAATATAGGGGTCGGCGGTGTTAGGGGCAGCAGATTAGGGGTACATAGCTATAATGTATCTTGCGGTGGTGTACGGAGCGGCATATTAGGGGTTAATAATAATATGCAGGGGTCAGCGATAGCGGGGGTGGCAGATTAGGGGTTAATAAGTGTAAGGTTAGGGGTGTTTAGACTAGGGGTTCATGTTAGAGTGTTAGGTGCAGATGTAGGAAGTGTTTCCCCATAGAAAACAATGGGGCTGCGTTAGGAGCTGAACGCTGCTTTTTTGCAGGTGTTAGGTTTTTTTTCAGCTCAAACTGCCCCATTGTTTCCTATGGGGGAATCGTGCACGAGCACGTTTTTGAAGCTGGCCACGTCCGTAAGCACCGCTGGTATCGAGAGTTGCAGTGGCGCTAAATTATGCTCTACGCTCCCTTTTTGGAGCCTAACGCACTGAAAACCCAGCCATTCTGTGAACTCTAAATACCAGCGGTATTTAAAAGGTGCGGGGGAAAAAAGCACGCGTAGCTAACGCACCCCTTTGGCCGCAGATCTCTAAATCTAGCCGTAAAGATGGTATACACCAAACTTGAATCCAGGTCCTATTTAATCACCAACTGCAGGGGTCTATCATCATCCCAGCAGCGGTAGTCAATTTTTATCCCTGTGGCGGTCATCTATCTTCATCCATCTTCTTTTCTTCTTATCTTCAGATCTTCCATCCTCAATGTCTTCTTCACACTTGGTTTTGAATGCAAGGTTTCCCTTTTTACCTTAGTCGTACAAAGATCTGAAGTCGAGTGGAGTTAGTGAGTGAGCAAGAGCTATAAGTATTGATCCACTTGGAATTAAACCTTAAAGGGGCACTGAGCCCACATTTTTTCTTTCGTGATTCATATAGAGCATGCAATTTTAAGCAATTTTCTAATTTACTCCTATTATCAATTAATAACAGTTAATAAATACGATACAATCAAAAATTATCATTGGGATTTTGCAATACTAAATTATGATAATGTTAAGCAAACAATCACTATGACATCATCGCATTATGCACATTCCTTAAAAACATATATGTGGATTCTGAAACTCAATTTGAGCATGAGAAAATTCAAACAACTACTCCACATTGCACACATTCAAATCTTCACAACAGCACACCTGTACCTCGTTTACTTTGCAAACCGAAACATCATTAAGCATTTACATAGGGTATATAAGCACACTCTGAACATGGATACCTTGACTGTTTTGCTTTTTCGAGACAGGCACAGGTCTAGGCATTGGAGGTTAAAGATAGTGAGAGATAGTGAGAGATAGTCAGAGAGAGATAGAGAGAGATAGTGAGAGAGAGAGAGAGAGAGAGAGAGAGAGAGAGAGAGAGAGAGAGATAGTGAGAGGGATAGTGAGAAATAGAGAGATAGTGAGAGAGTGAGATATAGAGAGATAGTGAGAGATAGTGAAAGAGAGAGATAGTGGGAGAGATAGAGAGAGAGAGAGATAGTGAGAGAAAGATAGTGAGAGAGAGATAGCGAGAGAGAGATGGTGAGAGATAGAGTGTGAGAGAGAGTTGTATTTGTGTCTGGATGAGTGTGCGAGTTCTGATTTGTTTTTCATTCCTTACACATAGTTAAACATATTTACTTTCATTTACACGCAAACACATTCAATACCTATATACACATAGCAGTAACACTACATACACACACATACACTCCATATCCCACTCCCTTTAAACCTATATCCATCCCATATACCCTCCCTTCCCTCATAGTCTCACACTAAATATATCTAGAGTTATATTTTGTTCAGTTTAGACCAATTTATTGTTTACACACCCTCATTTAGTCCATTTTATATGTTTGTCTGTTTCTTACTACCCCTTACCCTTTTTTTCTAAAAACCCATTCACACTTTGAGGACTTTTTATTTGTTTTTCATTATTTTAACCCCCTTTCATTTGTGCACTTTCACCTTCTGAAAAATTATGGCGGGGAGGTGGAGTAGCTACGAGAATAGGGACAAGATTAAGCAGGAGATTAGCCAGGATATTAGATAGGAGATTATGAAGGAGATTAGGGAGGAGAGAGTGAGAAAAAGCGGAAGAGGAAGGGGAGAAGTAGAGTGAAAGGAATTAGAGAGGAAGGGGGAGAGGTCAGGGTGGGGGGGGCCAAGCCACATTGTTGAAGACAAACAAGTGGCTGGGCCCTGTGGGTCAAGGCAGGAGCACAGAGAGGGCGCAATACATCCCAGGGGAACCCCAGGCAGAGGGAGGAGAGGCATAGCAGGGAGGAGAAGGAGACCCTTATAATGGCCTACATGGAGAGGACTACGAGGCTGCAGGCACCAAAGGCCACCCCTCAATGAAGAAAATGTTGTGGGAGGAGTTCAGGGATGCTGTAAATGCAGTGGGGGAGTTCAGGAGGGACTTGAAATCTATACAGCACTGCTACCAGGACTGCAAAAGTGAGCTGAAGAAAAAAATGTTGAGGGAGAGGCAAGAGACTACCGGGCCCGGTGGTGGGCAGGAGCCACTGGGAGGAAATGCTGTGTCCCATCATCTCCGAGGTGGCCCTAGTCAGGATTGAAGGAGGGATCGATACCGGAAACATGCACTTCTCATCTTCTGGTAAGGATATTTACTAATCTCTTTCATCCACCTCATAACTCATTTACAACCAAAATAAATTATGGATATGACTAACGCAATTTTGCTTTTTAAAACATTATTCCGAAAACGCATTCAGAATTACATTGAGAAAGTTCTATTTGAATAAAAGCTATCACATTAGTATCTAGTCTCCAGATTATGTGTGTATTTAAACATATTTAAGATGCACACAAAAAGAAATGAATATTGACCATCTAGATATCCGAAAGACAGGTTTTCAAATACGTAAATCGTATTGATTCCTTTAAATAAAATTGAATTACTAAGGCAGCCTCATTAATTCACTTTTAACTATAACATTTGCATCTTTATTTGGAACTGTACTTATATCTCTTATTTGTTTAATTTTAAAATATACAGAGTCTGAGGATGGTGAGAAGGAAACACAGCAGGAACATGCTCCTCCTTCACCCAGGCATGACAGTGGTGCAGAAGGTGACACGCCACCTCAGAGAGAACAGGAGGATCACCCTGCAAAAGATACCCCTGCAGAAGATACCCCTGCAACAGCTCCCCATGCAGCAGTTCCCCATGAAGCAGCTCCCCCTGACAACCCCCCCCCCCCCCACAATATCAGAAGTGGAGCTGATGAGGGTCTTCCTACAGAAAATGCAGGACTCCCGGAGGTCACAAGAAGCACACACACAGTTTATGACCAACTCAGTGAACACCTTGATAGAAGGAATATCAAATATGTTAAATGTTCTAAATAACATATTCCAGGTCCTCCGGGAGGTGGCAAGCAGCCCACATCCAGAAATGGGAAGACCACAAGAGCCTGAACCCTCAGCTCCTGGACCATCAGCTCCTGTGCCTCCTCCATCATCTCCTCCTGCACATTCCTCTCCTCCTCTGCCTCTTCAATCCCAAATCACTCACAGTACTCCTCCTCCCCCTCTTCCCCAATCATCTCCAATGAGGACATGTCTGAGGAGGCATTTGACTACTCCAGAGCTTCACTGTTGTGGGAAGATGGGAAGGAGGAAGAAGTAATTATGTTTATATATTATTGTTTTTAATTTAAAGTTAAAGTGTAAAGGATAATTATGTGATGATGTTGTCTTCTTACACATGTGGAGCACACTCTGTATTTAATAGTCTTCTATGGGAGTGTGCATAGTGTGTTTTACAAGTGTGTTGAGACAACATCGTCACATGCTGTCCTTGTTGATTAGATTGATTTGTTTTTGTGATGTGATGTCCAAACGTGTTCTCCTAATACAAACCAATGACCTTTACAATTATACATGATGGCATATCACTGTGTTGATGCAAATAACATAGCTTAAACAAGACAATATGCTAACAAATACTTATTCTTATGGCTTATTGGTATATCTACATGTGCTTGTTAAATAAAGAAAACGTATTTAAAAAAAAAAAGCCTGTATGCCATATTTCTTTCAATGTTTTGACAACATTGAATACGTAAAATAAAGTGTATATTTGGAAAGCTAGCTTAAATTGTTATACTTATTTTAGATTTCTTTTTTTTTTTTTTTTATTTATTTTTATTATTTGACAATTGTGAAACAACAAAAAGCATCAAGCGTTGAAAATATAAATACAAGATTATGCAGAAAAACATCTCGTTTTCAACACAAAATATATAAAAGATTTATATAATAATATACTCTTAAATTAGGATTTCACAATCACCTATTTTCCAGAAAAAGTAAAAAAAAACTAATAGAATACAGCAAAACAAAACAAAAAAAACCACACCCGCCCAGGAGAGGAAACAGCTATATATATATATATATATATATATATATATATATATATATATATATATATATATATATATATATATATATATATATATATATATATATATATATATATATATATATATATATATATATATATATATATATATATATGTGTGTGTGTCTTATAAACTCAGATCTTTTTGTTCCCTTAATCACTTACAGGGCTCTATACTTCTATATATTTATATCCTCAGGAAATATATAACCAGCTTTATAGAAAGTTTCCAAAATTTCTCTTTGTAACTCCACTATTTGGACCCTAATAATCTTCCTCCATTTTGTATAAAAAACTTTAAACTGGTTCTCATTGTCTGATTCTATATTCATCTGTTCTAAAATAAATTGGGAGACCATCCTCTGTCTTAAATCAGTTATACTGGGATATTTTTTTGCCTTCCAATACTGCAGGATTAAATTCCTAGCTATCTGTATTGCTTTAGTAATTAGAGTATTCTTCTTTTTTAAATGCCTTGGGAAAATAAAAAAAAATATACTAACAGAAGTGAGAAAAGGTGTCTGGGTTAAAAATGTATTAAGCCAGTAGAAAACCATTTCCCAATGCTGGTAGATCCTAGGGCAATACCAGAAACAGTGTAGAATATCCGCTTGAGAGGCATGGCATGAAAGAAATCTCCTTTAGAATTTTTATCCCATTTGGCTAATAATTTAGGGGTAATATATGAAATATTTACAAAATAGCTGTGTGTTTCTTTCCATAAGGTAATCTTATAGCTAACTATCTCTATTCTCCGTTTGATATCTGTAGCTAAAATTTCCCGCAGAATTTTCTGTCATTTATTTGTAAGGGTTTCAAAATATATATTGCCTACATTTTTCATGATCATTTTATACGAAATTGTAATTGAAAAATGACCGGTCCTATACATTTGTACACCAGCCTCAATTATCCCTAAATCCAGGCCACTAACTTGGATGTGCGTTAAATGGTTCAGAAATTGCCTAACCTGCAGAAACCGAAAGAAGTGATGTCTCGGTAGACCAAATTCTTCTTGAATTTGAGTAAATTATTTCCGGCTAGATTTAGAGTTTTGTCGGTAATGACCCGCGTAGCTAACGCTGGCTTTTTTCTGGCCGCACCTTTTAAATAACTCTGGTATTGAGAGTTCACAGAATGGCTGCGTTAGGCTCCAAAAAAGGAGCGTAGAGCATATTTAACGCAACTTCAACTCTCGATACCAGAGTTGCTTATGGACGCGGCCAGCCTCAAAAACGTGCTCGTGCACGATTCCCCCATAGAAAACAATGGGGCTGTTTGAGCTGAAAAAAAACCTAACACCTGCAAAAAAGCCGCGTTCAGCTCCTAACGCAGCCCCATTGTTTGCTATGGGGAAACACTTCCTACGTCTGCACCTAACACTCTAACATGTACCCCGAGTCTAAACACCCCTAACCTTACACTTATTAACCCCTAATCTGCCGCCCCCGCTATTGCTGACCCCTGCATATTTTTTTAACCCCTAATCTGCCGCTCCGTAAACCGCCGCTACTTACATTATACCTATGTACCCCTAATCTGCTGCCCCTAACACCGCCGACCCCTATATTATATTTATTAACCCCTAATCTGCCCCCCACAACGTCGCCTCCACCTGCCTACACTTATTAACCCCTAATCTGCTGACCGGACAGCACCGCTATTATAATAAAGTTATTAACCCCTAATCCGCCTCACTCCCGCCTCAATAACCCTATAATAAATAGTATTAACCCCTAATCTGCCCTCCCTAACATCGCCGACACCTAACTTCAAACATTAACCCCTAATCTGCCGACTGGAGCTCACCGCTATTCTAATAAATGTATTAACCCCTAAAGCTAAGTCTAACCCTAACACTAACACCCCCCTAAATTAAATATAATTTAAATCTAACAAAATTAATTAACTCTTATTAAATAAATTATTCCTATTTAAAGCTAAATACTTACCTGTAAAATAAATCCTAATATAGCTACAATATAAATTATAATTATATTATAGCTATTTTAGGATTTATATTTATTTTACAGGTAACTTTGTATTTATTTTAACCAGGTACAATAGCTATTAAATAGTTAAGAACTATTTAATAGCTAAAATAGTTAAAATAATTACAAAATTACCTGTAAAATAAATCCTAACCTAAGTTACAATTAAACCTAACACTACACTATCAATAAATTAATTAAATAAAATACCAACAATTATCTACAATTAAACCTAACACTACACTATCAATAAATTATTTAAATACAATGTCTACAAATAACTACAATGAAATAAACTAACTAAAGTACAAAAAATAAAAAAGAACTAAGTTACAAAAAATAAAAAAATATTTACAAACATTAGAAAAATATTACAACAATTTTAAACTAATTACACCTACTCTAAGCCCCCTAATAAAATAACAAAGCCCCCCAAAATAAAAAAATGCCCTACCCTATTCTAAATTACAAAAGTTCAAAGCTCTTTTACCTTACCAGCCCTGAACAGGGCCCTTTGCGGGGCATGCCCCAAAGAATTTAGTTCTTTTGCCTGTAAAAAAAACATACAATACCCCCCCCCAACATTACAACCCACCACCCACATACCCCTAATCTAACCCAAACCCCCCTTAAATAAACCTAACACTAAGCCCCTGAAGATCTTCCTACCTTATATTCACCCTGACAGGTTCACCGATCCGTCCTCGGAAGTCTTGATCCAAGCCTCGGAAGTGTTGATCCAAGCCCAAGTGGGGGGCTGAAGAGTGACGTGCATCCTCGGGCTGAAGTCTGGATCCAAGCGGCGACTGAAGAAATCCATCATCGGGCTGAAGTCGGAAGTTCATCATCGGGATGAAGTCTTCTATCAAGCCGCATCTTCAATCTTCTTTCTTCTGGAGCGGAGTGGAACCATCTTCTTCCAAGCCAACGCGGAACATCCTCTTCAACCGACGACTAGACGACGAATGACGGTTCCTTTAAATGATGTCATCCAATATGGCGTCCCTCAAATTCCGATTGGCTGATAGGATTCTATCAGCCAATTGGAATTAAGGTAGGAATATTCTGATTGGCTGATGGAATCAGCCAATCAGAATCAAGTTCAATCCGATTGGCTGATCCAATAAGCCAATCAGATTGAGCTCGCATTCTATTGGTTGTTCCGATCAGTGACATTGTCCTCTCCTGGATCCACTCTTATCTCTCTAATAGGTCCTTTTCTGTCTCATTTGCTGGTGACTCATCCTCTCCACTGCCTCTGTCTGTTGGAGTACCTCAAGGCTCTGTTCTAGGTCCTCTACTCTTCTCTATTTATACTTCCTCACTGGGTAAACTTATTAGTAGCTATGGCTTCAACTATCACCTCTATGCTGATGATACTCAGATCTACCTATCCACCCCTGCACTCTCTCCGTCTGTCCTTTCCCACATCAGCAGCTGCTTATCTGGCATTTCTTCCTGGATGGCCTCTCACCACCTAAAAATCAACATGTCCAAGACTGAGCTCCTTCTAATCCCCCCAACTAATTCTACTCCAGTTTCTAACTTTACTATCACTGTCGGTGACACTACTATTTCCCCATCACCCCATGTCCGCTACCTTGGATTTACACTCGACTCCAATCTGTCCTTCATACCCGACATCTAATCACTCTCTTCATCCTGTCGCAACCACCTACGCAATATCTCCAAAATTCATCCTTTTCTGAGTGCTGAAACTACTAAACAGCTAATCCATTCCCTAGTAATTTCCCGGCTTGACTACTATAACAACCTACTAACTGGCCTTCCTCTCTCCTGCCTCTCCCCCTTCAATCCATCCTAAATGCCTCTGCTAGGCTAATCCACCTCTCCCGACGCTCTGTATCTGCCGCACCCCTCTGTGAGTCCCTTCACTGGCTCCCCATTCACAGCAGAATTAAATTCAAAATTCTCACTTTGACCTACAAAGCCCTTACCAATGCAGCCCCCATACATGTCCTCACTCATCAACAAATATACTCCAGCCTGTCCCCTAAGATCCAACAACGATCTACTTCTTGCCTCTTCTACCATCACCTCCTCTCATGCTAGACTACAGGACTTCTCTCGTGCGGCACCAACCCTCTGGAACGCACTTCCTTGTGCTGTCAGACTTTCCCCCAACCTTTCCTCCTTTAAACGCTCCCTAAAGACCTTCTTGTTCAGGGAAGCCTATAACCAAATCAGTAACTAATGAATTCCACTTGCCTAATAGTTGCCCTCATCTAACTTCACACTAACATCATTCCCACCTTTGCAGTCCCCACCTCCTGTTTCTCACCCTCCTACCCATTTAGATTGTAAGTTCCCATGGGAACAGGCTCCCAATTTCTCCTGTATTTGTTTGTTAAATTTTGTATGTTGTCTCATATTGTACTGTCCCTTTATCTTTCTTACCTATGAACAGCGCTGTGGAATCTGTTGGCGCTTTATAAATAAAGAATAATGATAACTATCACTGTGAGAAGTTTGTAGTCATTATTCAATAGTTATATTGGTCTATATGCATTAGGATTTTCAGGATCTTTATCTTTGTTGTATATTAAAGTAACTGTGTAGGCAAAAAATAAAGTAGATTTTGCATGATTCTTAATAAAATATTGGTTAATTAAATCTCTTAACATACCAGTCAGTTTATCTTTAAGTATTCTATACAATTTCACCGGTATTTGATCTGGGCCTGGAGCCTTATTCAATTTAGCTCTACCTATGGCATTCAAAATGTCCTCTTCTGTTATTGGTTGGTTTAACTCTGCAAGATCCTCTAACGTTATTTGTGGGAGAGAAACTTTGTTCCAAAACTGTTCCTTGGCCTTATTGTCACATACTCCAATTGTATATTTTTCCTGATAGTATTCAAACATTATCCTTCTTATCTCACTAGAAGTAGTATATCTTGTATCTCCTTTTTTAATGCATGTTAATTTTTTTTTTCAGCCTTCCCACCCTTTATTATTTTAGAAAATACTTTTTCTGACCTACCATGATAATTTGAAAAATAGGCGTTCATTCTACTATCCTGTTTAGCCACTTTTACTTTTAAGAAATCTTCTCTTTCTGTTTTAGCCTTTGTATTTCTTTTGCTGCAATTTTCTTTTTCCACTTAACCAGGTAAGCTTTTATTTTTCCCCGGAGAACCGCTTTAGCGGCCTCCCAGAAAATTTAAATCTTATGATAGCATTTTTTATTTTCTTCCTGATATTGTTTCCATTTTTGTATTAAAAACCTATTAAAGTCTATTAGTGATGTCGCAAACCTAAAATTTTCAGTTCGCGAACGGAGAACGCAAACTTCCACAAATGTTCGCGAACCGCCATAGACTTCAATAGGCAGGCGAATTTTAAAACCCACAGGGACTCTTTCTGGCCACAATAGTGATGGAAAAGTTGTTTCAAGGCTACTAACACCTGGACTGTGGCATGCTGGAGGGGGATCCATGGCAAAACTCCCATGGAAAATTACCTAGTTGATGCAGAGTCTGGTTTTAATCCATAAAGGGCATAAATCACCTAACATTCCTAAATTGTTTGGAATAACATGCTTTAAAACATCAGGTATGATGTTGTATCGATCAGGTAGTGTAAGGGTTACGCCCGCTTCACAGTGACAGACCAAACTCCCCATTTAACGCACCGCAAACAACTGCAAACAGTCCATTTGCACAACCGCAAACTCCCCATTTGCACAAGGTTGGACCTGAGCTCTGCAATGACGGCATTCTGGTGGTGGCAACAGCATATGTTGATTGGTGTGCTGTCTGGCTGACCCCGGGTGCCGATGCATGCTGTCTGACTGTGCCACTAGCTCCTTGTGACGATCTCCCCCTGCTTCCAACTCGTCTCCTCCTCCTTTCTGTCTCCCCATCTGAACTTTTCCCCTGTTCTTCTTCTCTTCTAGCGGGCACCCACGGACGCATCTTCATCATCAACCACTTCACTTGTATCTGACAACTCAGCAAAGGAAGCAGCAGCGGGTACAACATCATTATCATCACACTGTACGTCCATGTGTGTAATGCTGCCTGACTGAGACATATCCCTGTTATCTACATCCTCTGGCAATAATGGTTGCGCATCACTCATTTCTTCCAACTGATGTGTAAATAACTCCTCTGACAGATCAAGTTAAGTGGCTGTGGTGCTAGTGTTGGTGGTGGCGGCAGGCGGGCTAGTGGTAACTTGAGAGGTGCCCGAAGCTAAGCTGGAGGAGGATGGTGCGTCAAGGCTCCGAGCGGAAGCTGTAGAAGATTGGGTGTCCTGTGTTAGCCAGTCAACTATGTCCTCAGAACTTTTCGAGTTCAGGGTACGTGGCCTCTGAACACTGGGCATTATTCTAGGGTCAAAGGGAATCACAGCACCACGACGGCCCCTGCGGGGTGGCCTGCCTCTGCCTGTCATTTTTTTTCCGATTAGTGGTACTATGCGTGCAAGCTACTGCGACAACAGATATGAGTGGCACTGTGCGCTGGCAGAAGTTGGCAGAGTAGACGCTGTAGGCCTGACACACGCTTGCAGACAACTTACTGCTATTCAATCTATTACAGTCAATTTTTTTTTTTTTTTAAATGTACACTACTGTTATACCAGATATGAGTTGCACTGGTGTGACACTGTGCCCTGGCAGGCCCTGAAATGCACACGCGTGAAGGAAACTGACTGCTATTATTTCACAGTCAAATTTCTAGTTTTTTTTTTAATGTACACTACTGTTACACCAGATATGAGTTGCACTGGTGTGACACTGTGCCCTGGCAGGCCCTGAAACGCACACACGTGAAGGAAACTGACTGCTATTATTTCACAGTCAAATTTCTATTTATTTTTTTTAATGTACACTACTATTACACCAGATATGAGTTGCGCTGGTGTGACACTGTGCACTGGCAGGCCCTGAAACGCACACGTGTGAAGGAAACTGACTGCTATTATTTCACAGTCAAATTTCTAGTTTTTTTTAATGTACGCTACTGTTACACCAGATATGAGTTGCACTGGTGTGACACTGTGCCCTGGCAGGCCCTGAAACGCACATGTGTGAAGGAAACTGACTGCTATTATTTCAAAGTCAAATTTCTATTTTTTTTTTAATGTACACTACTGTTACACCAGATATGAGTTGCACTGGTGTGACACAGTGCCCTGGCAGGCCCTTAAACGCACACGCGTGAAGGAAACTGACTGCTATTATTTCACAGTCAAATTTCTAGATTTTTTTTTAATGTACACTACTGTTACACCAGATATGAGTTGCACTGGTGTGACACTGTGCCCTGGCAGGCCCTGAAACGCACACGTGTGAAGGAAACTGACTGCTATTATTTCACAGTCAAATTTCTAGTTTTTTTTTTTAAACCCTTAATGACCGAGGACGTTCGTCATACATCCTCAGAAAAAATACAGTTAACGCCTGAGGACGTATGGCATACGTCCTCGGTTTGGAAAGCAGCTGGAAGCGATCCTGATCGCTTCCAGCTGCTTTCCGGTTATTGCAGGATGCCTCGATATCGAGGCATCCTGCAATAACAAATTTTACCCCTCCGGTGCAGAGAGAGCCACTCTGTGGCCCTCTTTGCACCGGGCATCGATGGCCGCATTCGTTGGTGGGTGGGAGGGTCTGGGAGGGAGGGTCTGCTGCTGATTGGCTGGAATGTGTCTGCTGACTGTGAGGTACAGGGTCAAAGTTTACTCAATGATGACGAATAGGGGGTGGACCGAACATCGCATATGTTCGCCCTTCGCAGCAAACGCAAACAAGCTATGTTTGCCGGGAAATATTCGCCGGCCAACTATTCGCAACATCACTAAAGTCTATATCTTGTAAAAGATATTTAGGAAAATAGAAATTTTTAGCCCCGGTCTTCCATTGCCTGATGCCATCTATAGCTAGACCAACTATTGCATGGTCAGAAATTGCTTTATCCTGAATCATAGGACTTAAATCAAGTGACAGCATTATTAATTTATTAAGAAGAGATCTATTCAAGACATCGCTATATATGTGTCTTAGACTCACAAGTAAAGCTTCTTGTATCTGGATTTTTAATTCGCCAGATATCATACAAATTCAGTTTATTTCGGAAAGAAGCAAAAAACATTTCTTCAGTTTGTCTACCTACATGGGGGTGACCAATTCTAATTCTATCTATCACTGGAGCTGTTGTCATGTTAAAGTCTCCGGCAATAATCAAATTTGTATTAATGTATGGAAAAAGTTTAATATATATTTTATCCCAGAACTCAGGTTCTAGTTCATTTGGACCATATACATTACATATAACTAGTGCTGTATCGCCATGTTCTATTTCAGCTATAATATACCTGCCCTCTGGATCCTGCACCTGCTTGACAATCTTGTAACTAAAAAATGTTGTGAATAATATTGCAACGCCTCTCTTGCGCTTCGGACCTGGGGCAGATAATATCTCACCCACCCATTTACAGTTAAGTTTACCAATCTCAACATCCTGCAGGTGAGTCTTCTGTAGGAAAGCAATTTCTGTTTTTTTTTTTTTTGTTTTTTTTTATAATTTCAAAATTATACTCCTCTTTGCCAGGGATGTTATTCCCCCGACATTCCATGATAGAATGTTAACCATCTCTCTTACTGGGTGTTGAAAACATGAGAAAAACAAAACAAAAAAAACACAACTCATAATTAAAAATATAAAAACACGGTACTCTGGAAGTCATAATTCTATACAGTAGTATTTCACACACCAGTATTTTGTACTTTAACATTCTAAAAATCATTAACAATAATGGCCTATTGTGGCCTATATCTGTTCTAAATTTTGAGACCATTGAGCAGAGAAAAAACACACATTTCAAATGATGTAAAATAAGAGACATTAGATATACATATCTGATCTTAAACTATTATAATGTATTAATGTACTCTCTGGCTTCATGAGCAGTTTTCAATGTCAGATTTTAATAGTTTAATATATATTTTATCCCAGAACTCAGGGTCTAGTTCATTTGGACCATATACATTACATATACATTACATATAATTGTGTCAGATTTTCATTATTTACTTTAAAACATATTTTTGCTGGATATATGTCTGGCCTTTTTGGATTAAGGCTGTACAATAAGGGACCATTTCCTTACGTTTCATCGTTGTTTCCACTAAAAGATCTTGAAACAAAATAATTTTCTCCTGTCCTATCATTAACGGATTCTTCTGCCTATATTGCCTCATAATTGTTATTTTATCTTGAAAATGTAGATACTTTACCATAATGGGTCTAGGTTTGTGTGTGCCCTCATTACCAACTTTAGATGCCCCTAAACTATGAGCCCTTTCTACCAAAAAGGCTGTATCTGAAGTTTGGAGGCACAATAATAATGGTAGTTCTTATGCAGTAAATTTAATTAAATCTTGGGGCATAATCGATTCTGAAAGGCCCACAATTTTTACTTTGTTCCTTCGTGAACGGTCTTCTAATTTCTCTACTTTAGTTTGTAGCTTTATTATTGTGTCCTCTTTTCCTGTATTTCTACCTGATCCTCTAAGTCTGAGACTCATGATTCTGCTTCCGCTAGCCTTTTTGAAAATTGTCTAACCTCTTCCGTGAGACCTGATATTTCACTTTTAATTGAATTAAATTGTGGCACTATTAAGTTGGTAATTTGTTGCATCAATGTTTGCGGGTCATAATTACCTGCCTGTACTGCTTGAAAAGCCATACTCTGTTCTGTCTGGAGTTATACAGCTCTGTTTCTCTTTTTTTCTTGGGATTTTATACTGCTACAAAGTTGTTGTGGTTACATTGAGGTGATTTTGCCTGGCGTTAAATAACGGTTGTTGAAGCTAAGTTTAGCTTCTAAGATTCGGCCAGATTACGAGTTTTGCGTTATGAGCGGTTCCGTTATTTCCACTGCTCACCTTTAATAGCGCTGCTATTACAGGTTTGCAAAAAACTGGCGTTAACAGGCAATATGGTAGCATTGAGCTCCATACCGCAAACAAATAACAACGCTGCTTTGAGCTGGCTTTACGTGCTCATGCACGATTTCCCCATAGGCATCAAAAGCCTAACACCTGCAGTAAAGGAGCGTAAAGCACCGTAACGCAGCCCACTGATTTCTATGGGGAAAGAAAATGTATGTTTACACCTAACACCCTAACATAAACCCTGAGTCTAAATACCCCTAATCTGCCGCCCCCAACATCACCGACACCTACATTACACTTATTAACCCCTAATCTGCCATCCCCGACATCGTTATCTTAGGTTTTATTTTTATTTCACAGCTAAGTTTGTATTTATTTTAACTAGGTAGACTAGTTACTAAATAGTTATTAACTATTTACTAACTACCTTGTTAAAATAAATACAAACTTACCTGTAAAATAAAACTTAACCTGTCTTACTCTAACACCTAACATTACACTACAATTAAATACATTGCATTAATTTAATACAATTAACTAAATTAAAAAAAAAATAAACAATAAATTACACAAAATAAAAACAAATTATCAAATATTTTAACTAATTACACCTAATCTAATAGCCCTATCAAAATAAAAAAGCCCCCCAAAATAAAAAAAAACCCTAGCTTAAACTAAACTGCCAATAGCCCTTAAAAGTGCCTTTTGCAGGGCATTGACCTAAATAAATCAGCTCTTTTACCTGTAAAAAAATACAAACAACCCCCCAACAGTAAAACCCACCACCCACACAACTAAACCCCCAAATAAAATCATATCTAAAAAACCTAAGCTCCCCATTGCCCTGAAAAGGGCATTTG
This sequence comes from Bombina bombina, assembly GCF_027579735.1. Taxonomy (NCBI): domain Eukaryota; kingdom Metazoa; phylum Chordata; class Amphibia; order Anura; family Bombinatoridae; genus Bombina; species Bombina bombina. The sequence continues at coordinate 1,314,877,836 of NC_069499.1, forward strand.
GATGGGCATTGCCCTTAAAAGGGCATTTAGCTCTTTTCCATTGCCCAAACCCTAAGCTAAAAATAAAACTCACCCAATAAACCCTTAAAAAAACTTAACACTAACCCCCGAAGATCCACTTACAGTTTTTGAAGACCGGACATCCATCCTCATCAAGCCGGGAGAAGTCTTCATCCAAGCGGGCAGAAGTCCTCAACGAAACTGGGAGAAGTCTTCATCCAAGCGGCAAGAAGTGGTCCTCTAGGCAGAAGTCTTCATCCAGACGGCATCTTCTATCTTCATCCATCTGGCGTGGAGCAGGTCCATCTTCAAGACATCTGGCATGGAGCATCCTCTTCTTTTCACGGCTACTGAAGAATGAAGGTTCCTTTAAGGAACGTCATCCAAGATGGCGTCCCTAGAATTCCGATTCGCTGATAGAATTCTATCAGCCAATCGGAATTAAATTGTAAAAAATCCTATTGGCAGATGCAATCAGCCAATAGGATTGAGCTTTAATCCTATTGGCTGATTAAATCAGCCAATAGGATTGAGCTTGCATTCTATTGGCTGATTGGAATAGCCAATAGGATGAAAGTTCAATCCTATTGGCTGATTGCAACAGTCAATAGGATTTTTCCCCCTTTAATTCCAATTGGCTGAATTCTATCGGAATGTAGGAGACGCCATCTTGGATGATGTCATTTAAAGGATACTTCATTCTTCAAGAGACTTCGTAAGAAGACGATGCTCCGCGCCGGATGTCTTGAAGATTCTGCCCACCTGGAAGACCACTTCTTGCCGCTTGGATGAAGACTTCTCCCTGCTTCGTTGAGGACTTTCTATTGATGAGGAGGGATATCCGGTCTTCAAAAACTGTAAATGGATCTTCGGGGGTTAGTGTTAGGTTTTTTAAGGGTTTACTGGGTGGGTTTTAATTTTAGGTTAGGGACTTTGGGCAGTAAAAGATCTGATTGCCCTTTTAAGGGCAATGCCCTTACAAATGCCCTTTTCAGGGCAATGGGGAGCTTGGGTTTTTTTAGATAGGTTTTTATTTGGGGGGGTTGGTTGTGTGGGTGGTGGGTTTTACTGTTGGGGGAGTATTTGTATTTTTTTATCAGGTAAAAGAGCTGATTTCTTTGGGACAATGCCCTGCAAAAGGCCCTTTTAAGGGCCATTGGTAGTGTAGTATAGGATAGGTTTTTTTTATTTTTTTTGGGGGGGGCTTTTTATTTTGATAGGGCTATTAGATTAGGTGTAATTAGTTTAAATATTTGATAATGTATTTTTTATTTTGTGTTACTTAGTGTTTTTTATTTTGTGTAACTTAGTAATTTTTAATAGTAGATTTAAATAATTTGAGTAGGGTTAGGTTTTTAAATATGTAATATAGTTAATTTAATTGTTAGTTTAATGTAATTTTAGTATAATAGTTAGGGTAGGTTAATTAATAGTTTAATATAGTTTAATGTAATTGTAGGATACTAGTTAGTGTAGGTTAATTAGTAGTTTAATATTAATTCTAAAGGTAAGTTTAAATTTATTATAAGATAGGGATGAGTTAATATTTAATGTAAAGTTAAAAATAAAAAAAAGATAAAAATAATTATAATATGAAAGCAAGTATGTTATTTCATAACACATTAAAAAACAATTTTATCTGTAAGTATAATAATTCTAAAGTCTGTCTATGCAATAAACTTTAGTGTTTGATTTAATATTAAAGCCAGGTTCAGACTGGATATCTACAATATATATACATAATTTGAAAGAAATCACATTAAATTGGCTAATCAAGAGTTGACTTACATGTTAATGTTTTAAATTAGACAAATGAATGTCTAATATACTATTTTGTGCAAATATTCATTAATTATTCAATTGTATGAGGGACATAATTGAATGGAATATTTCATGTCCTTTCAAAAACTAAAATGCGTAAATGTCACCTATGAAATTATCCCATTATCTTTATGATCGGTCACAATCTGAGTCCTCTATAGCACAAAGTAGGGGGAATGTATATGAAATACATAATAATAAAATAGGACATTGTGAAAACAAATTGTTAGACACATTTAATTTTTTTTAGCAATAATTCCACCATTATTCCTCCTTTGATTCTCCTCAATTACATGCATTGCGCAAACTAACCTCAGGTATGATCTTTAAACGTTGATTCTAGTCCAAATATCAGTGTATCTGCATTATGTGTCTGAAATACCATCTAAAATAAATGAATGAGAGGAAACATGTGTTTCCCATATGATGTATCCTGCCTCCCCCAGTCTTGTTCCAGACATTATGTACACTTACCATGTAAAAGTGTTTTTAGATGTTTTAGAAGTCAGCACATTTGAAAGACAATGCCACAGACATGATCACATTGGTATTCTTCAGGTTCAGTCTGTAGATATAGTATATCACCCTAATAGAAAATAAAGTGTAAATAAAATATCTTAAAAAAGCGGTACATAGTTCTGCATCCCTCCCCCTAACACTAACTATATCCTAAATGTTTCTAGGCAATAGCTTTATAAGCGTAATTAGCCTCTTTTGTGTTATGTTATAACAATCAAGTTGGAAGCTGAATCACATACATTGTGCATACTCAACCTCTGATGTATGACTTTGTCAATTTGATGTGCTTCAGAGTATCCCTTTATCTGCTATCAGTCACATTCATCCCTTTCAGACTATCTAAAATCTAATAATGTCTAAAATGAATAATACATGTAAACTAATTGTCTACAATATGATGGATCAATGGCCCAAATACCCCCCCCCCAGTCTTGGTCCAAACATTGTGTATACTTACCATCTGATGTTGTCTTTAAAAATTAGTCATCACAGAAACCAATGCCAGAGACATATGATGTATAATTTACCTATGATTATAAAATATATTTTAGCTTTTCATATAGTCATTTCTTGAACAATCCTAACATGTTCGCACGATTCTACTTTCATTTTTCTAAAAGTGTCACATTTTCACAGTGCTCCTATATAACATATTATTTACCTTCTGAAATGATTGCGTAAGAGGCGTAATGAGCTAATTCCGGCTCATGTAACCCGAATCACCAATACATTTTTAACATTACGAAATGTCAATATTATAAATATATGATAAATAAGATAAAAAAAACATTAAATGAAAAAAAAAAGAAAATATACAATACATTTGTGTATACGAAAATCGCATAAAATGAAGATTAAAAGTTTACATAACCTAGCTAAAATGTATAAATGTAATAAACATTAATTGCTCTGATAGTGACTTTGCTGATTTTACAAAGTCTTTAAAACTGCTAAACTGTCATCTACGTCAGTTATGTTTAAAGAGCTACACCATCCCTTTAACAGTATTGTCAAGGCTATGACTTGCTACATATCTGTTTATATAAACCCAGACATTTGCTGAGAGACAAGTAAATGGTTAAACCACATTCTATATCTGCACATTTTAGCTATGACCTGCTACATATTTATTTAGAGCTAAACCTAGACATTTGCTGAAAGAGACAAGTAAATGGTTAAACAACATTCTATATCTTCACATTTTAGTTATGACCTGCTACATATCTGTTTAGAGCTAAACCTAGACATTTGCTGAAAGAGACAAGTAAATGGTTAAACAGCATTCTATATCTGCACATTTTAGCTATGACCTGCTACATATCTGTTCGGCGCTAAACCTAGACATCTGCTGAAAGAAACAATTAAATGGCTAAACCTCATTCTATATTTGCACATTTTAGCTATGACCTGCTACATATCTGTTTAGACCTAAACCTATACATTAGCTGAAAGAGACAAGTAAATGGTTAAACAACATTCTATAACTGCACATTTTAGCTATGACCTGCTACATATTTGTTTGGAGCTAGACCTAGACATTTGCTCATGTTATCCAAGGTGAGCCTCACCCTCTATCTATCTATCTAGCTATCTATTAGGTACTTATAGAGTGCAAACTTATCACCCGTGAGGGTCTAAAGGCACTAAAGGAAAGCAGATAGGAGGGAGGGGATGGGCATTCAGCCAAAGAGCCAGGTTTTGAGGTCCTTTCTGAACTTTGTAAGGGAGGTGGATTGTCTGAGGTGCAGCAGGAGGGTGTTCCATGTCTTTGCTGCCATGTAGGAGAAGGATTTTCCACCCGCTGTGGATTTGCTGATGCGGGAGATGACTGCGAATGCTTGGTCGGCCTATCAGAGTTGTCTGGTGGGGGTGTAGAAATTTACGCAGAGGTTGATGTATTCGGGTACGATGTTGTGTAGGGCCTTGAACGCGTGGGCAAGGAGCTTGAAGGTGATTCTCTTGTTGATGGGGATTTAGTAAAGGTTCCTTAGGTGTTCGGTGATGTGGCATTGGAGAGGGATGTAGAGGATGAGTCTGGCTGAGGCGTTCTGTATACGTTGGAGTCTCTTTTGGAGTTTTATGGTGCAGCCGGTGTAGAGTGCATTGCCATAGTCCAACAAGCTGCTGACAAGGGCGTGGGTGACTGTTTTCCTGGTATCGGTAGGGATCCACTTGAAGATTTTTCGTAGCAGGTGGAGGATGTGGAAGCATGTTGAGGTGATGGTATTGATTTGGTGTGTGTGGTTGGCCTCAATGTGGTCAATAAGTTGCGACTTGATGGACTTCTCTATAACTTTGGCCTCGACATTTACTGTTTGCTGAAATTTCGTTTTTTCCGAATAAATCGTAATCTGAAAGTGTTAAAGTGTAAAATATAACATATCCAGTGTATCTTCCTAGTGTTTGTTCATATACGTAACAAATACTTAGTAAACGCAATGTTATATTAAAAAAATCAAATCCATGCTAACATGATTGAAAGTGCATACTTGTGTATAATGTGTGCATAGACATGGCATAGAATCAGATTGAGCAATTTTGCTGCAATATTGTTGCAAAACGATAATGTAACGGCTGACATATATAAGTGATTGGCGAGATTTCAATATTTTACGTGTCCCATTGAAATTGCAATAATAATGAAGATCTTCCAAGCCTCTCGTCTTCGTACATGTAATATTGAGTGAGAAACTGATTAAAGAGGCAGTAAAGTCCTAATAATAAAATCCCTATGGTTCAAGCTTAAAATGATGTTGCCATATTAGATATATGCCTGTCTACTTTCCAAATCTTCGGGCTCTTGTTATACATTGCAACATTATTATTGTGTGCTGATTAAAAAGATGGGGGGGCAGAGCCTACACTCAATGCGGCAGGACGTGTCTCAATGAAGCTCTCTGAGCCAGACATTATTTATATGAGATTTTTAATAGTAAATTTCGATATTTTCTACTCAGAAGCAGATATCTTTTACTGTTAACAGCTGTACTCTAGGAGTGGAAACTTTGACAGAGTTTATGCCTATGTTTGTTGAGTCAGCTACGTGACAAACTTCTTCTCAAAGATTGGACGCCATTTTCACAAACTTCTGAAACGGCGCAGCAAGCAAGATAGAGAAGAAGTTCCTGCAAAGGATCTGGAACGTAGGACTGGGGCTGCCGCAACATTACCCCCCCCCTGAACTCTGGGGTTACGATATCCTAAAATAGGATAGCTTGCAGTTACAACTACCACAAGTGAGACCACCTTTTTCAAGCAAACGAAGGAGCCATTAAGTCTATAAAAGAATATTTGCTCTGCTGTGCCGCCTGAGATCTCTGAACATGGAGGTCTTGGACAAGTGGGAGATCGAAGTTACACAGCTTATAGAAAACCACTATAAAAGTTTAGAACTTGAGCTATGCAACTTACTCCAAGCTGTAAGCCCTAAACACATAGATCAAACAGTGAGATTGACCGAGTCACTAAAGGCACGCCATAACAGCTCTGTACCGATGACAGTGCAACAAAGCGATGTTCCTGTTCCCCTAGGAATTCCAGCATATGAAAAGGAGCCAGACCCAGAACGAGTCACACCCCAAGGCAGGATAACAATGGAGCCTGCACCTAGCATATTTGACCAAGTGAATGTAGGCTCATCTTTAGTACTAACCGACACGGGTGAGGGCCAATTGCTTAACTCTGCCGATGCGATACTGAGAGGGTCCCTAGCGGCGTCTGAGATTGTGAGCAGCGAGACGACCCAGTCCATGACTATCCCCACAGACCCACAGTGCAAACGCTGTCTGACAGTCCGGGAAAGCTGCCTGGCTTCACCTAAAGCATATCAATGGTCCCCACCTAGTCGACTTACACAGTGGATGTCAGCTGTCTCTCCACTCCCCACTCGTAACACAAAACATGGAGATTACCTGGGTCATAGCTGCTCTCAAGCTTACACAGCCATCTCGATCTTGCAGTTGGAGAGTGAAGATGTGTTGCAGTGCCAGCCTGTTCCCGCTGGTACAGGTCTTTTGGGACAGAAGGTGATCCATGCTCGAAAGCCACAACCACTAACATCTGTGGAGGGGGTAAGAAATCACAAAGACGCTCCCCAATATCTTTTCCTTCAGCACGTAATTTGTGAGGGGAATAATAGCCAGCCCCGTGGAACGCAACAAATACACTTGCAAGACTGTCACTGGTGCTGGATATATGTAGGAGAACAGACTTTAAAGTGGTCCGTGTTGGTGTAGGGTAATATGCATTCAACTTGTTCCATATATGCTCTGCATACCCTAATTTTATTTGTATTGGGACAGCTTCAAACAGGGTAGCTACTATATTCTAATGTCGTATTTCAGGGAAGTCCTCAGATCAGTGCATAACTTTAGTTTACCTGGACTGTGCACACTCCTGGACGTAAGGTGTATAATGGTTGCGCACTGACTAATGGATTTTTCAAGTTTATTTCAAAATAGCAAAAACCTTAGGAAGATTTATGTCTGTTTTCCTTGAGCTATTGACAGTCTTGAGTATTGTCAATTAATGGTTAATACAAGCATATAGAATAGCTGTTTATTATTTGCTCTGTAAGTGATAGCTCAAATAATTCCCTGGAGTCACCCCTTACCTAAAGTCTGTATATCTCCTATAGAGTTCCTATATAATAGGTTTGTTATTTGTTTTTTTTGGCTCTATAACTTGTAATTTTATATGAAATACATTCTCTCACTCTCTCATGATACTACATATTTCCCGGTTAGGGGAGACAGAAAAGGTCCCTGTATATATTTTTTCATGGGTTTAACCTTTCCTTTAATCAGAAAGCAGTTACTGAGCTTAGTATAGTTTTTTTGCTCCAAACTCCTTCATGCACAAAACTTGGTAATGGAAAAGTGATCTGACTACTTTCAACTGCTACATTGCACCGCTGGGTATATTTATGCTATATAAAGTTATGTTCATATATACTTGTTATAACTATAGTTAAAATGGTTTATGAAGGTCCAAAAGGGACCTTATATGTTCGCAATTCTCCTATTATCCTTTCTACTAGCTACATTGGAGGCCCAAAGTTGCTTCCCCAGCTTCAAGGAGATAAACAAATGGGAAAAAAAAAATGTGGGTTAAGATTTGTTGTCTTCTGTTGCATAATGAAGGTCCTGCTTAGACAGTTATTTTTATTATTGAATTTCACACTCCCCTGCATTTAACTGTAACCATTCATCTGTGTATTGCTGTACTGTCGTGAAGTGTAACGGCAGTACAACCCTTCTTCAACAGTACCTGTATGACTATGTTTTTTAACCCTCAATAAAAATTATTAAAAAAAAAAAAAAAAAAAAGATGAATGTGTGTTTTGTTGTTGTGTGATGTGTGTTATGTACATATATGTATGTATTGTGATTATCTCCCACATATGTTCATTTATTTAAAGCAGTATAGCATTGTTGTTCCAAAACAAATAGAATCTTTTCTAATGAGATATTTAAATGTGATGAAATTCCTAATGGTATATTATGTTTAAATCCTGATCTTAAAGAGACACAAAATCCATAATTTTTCTTTCATGATTCCGACAGAGATTACAATTTTAAACAACATTTCAATGTACTTCTATGATCTAAATAGCTACATTATTTAGATATCCTTTGTTGAAGAAATAGCAATGCACATGGGTGTGCCAATCACACAAGGCATTAATGTGTAGCCACCAATCATCATCTACTGAGCCTATCTAGATATGCTTTTGAGCAAAGGATATGAAGAGAATTAAGCAAATTATATAATAGAAATAAATTAGAAAACTTTTTACAATTGCATACTTTCTAAATCAAATGGGGTTTTATGTCCCTTTAAAATTGTGTTAATTCTTGAAAATGATTTCCTTTTTGTCATGATACAATTGATTGTGATTTATACTTGATGTAATGTAATTTCCTAAATGATTTTGACCTTCTACTGATGTTCACACATGTTATACACATAACTACAGTGCCAAAAAAATATTTTGTGATCTATTTGTCATTGCGGGACCTATGCACAAATTTATAATTTAGCGCAAACCGTAGGCCGCCCGTATTATGAGTTTAAAAAGAGAAAATGATTGCGTGCGTTACAGAAAGAGGCCGATCGCGTGCATGAGCACGTATTCCCCATAATAGAGAAATAGAAAAAAAATCATTCCAACACTCCTATTGCGCGCAAAGTGAGTGACGTCACGTCATTCTGTGAGATATTATATGAAATAGTGATTATGTTTTTTAATGTTTTGTGAACGTAATCTGCAGTATATTGTTTGTATGTAGATAATTAAGTATGTATGTGATGATATTTGTATGGAGATCTAGCTAAATGAGTATATGTTCATGTATGTCTATGTGAGTCAATGTAAAATTGCTTTGTGTGCATTTTTTTTCTAACACCTGAGATCTCATATCTTTGATCCGTTATAATTTATTTATTGCAATACTAGTCCTAAAGCCCGTTCACACGGGCCATGTGCAGTACAGCGGGGTCTCTCTCTCTCTCCCTGATCCTCGCACTGCTGTGTCAATTGCGGAGGTGCGCGTGTGAGGTCGGGTTGTATCTGATCCTCGCGCTGCTGTTTCAATTGTGGAGGTGCGCGTGCGAGGTCAGGTGGGTGTGCGTGAGAAGGTCTATGCTCAGCTGTGCGCTGCTTAAACTACGGATGTGCGCGTGCAGGGATCTAAGGCCAAGTGTTTGTCTCAACTGCACATGATGGCTTCAGACAAACACTTGGCCTTTTATAATATAGGATTTTATTAAAATTTAATTTATTGTACAGTGTTTCTATGAGTCTAAGTGTACTTTGTATTATATTTTTGAAGTGATTAGTAAAGGTTTTTGGTTGCGATATATCAATAACTACTGGTCTTGTATAGCGTTATGGATTTGTGCATAAATGGGGATTTTTGTTGCGTTATGGAGGTATTTTCAAACTTGTAATGGCTGCGTTTTGGAAATTGATGCGTTACGGGCCATCATGCTACAAATTGAGCCATAACACACAACTCATAATCTAGGTGAATGTGTTTATTTTGTGACGAAATATCCCCAGATGACAGTTATAAAGTGTGTTCAATTGAACATATACTGGCTTCTAATGAGTTTACTTTAGCCTCTCCTTTAGACTGAGAGCCTGTGTCAATGCCTGACCAAGATCCTTCCTCATCTGCAGTTTCAAAGTCTTTATCACTAAATGTTACTTTTTTTTTTTTTTCTTCTTTCTCTCGTTATTTCTCCTATTGCTGTGAATATCTAATATTACACTCCTATTCCTATCAATAAGGGGAGAGAAGAATATCTTCTATATCTTTTCCACCAAATGTAGACTGCATTATTAGCATAATCCTTACTATCCCTTAAAAAAGTAAACTGTTAGACTCCAATTATTTCTTGTTTAGTTGCTTCAACTGCCTCCTGAAGTATGGTATCAAACTTAGTATAATTTTAATCATTCTTAAATTTATTCATTTCTATTTGTAATGCTGTAATTTCATCTTTTAATTTTTGAAAATTGAGCCATTTTTTATTTTATAAGCAGTCCCATAAATCTTATGGAGCACTTTGTTAGTATGTCATTCCATTTCACTATAAATTCCTGATCATCTCTGTCAAATGTAGGACATTTTTGTTGTTTTAGTTCTCTGGAGATCATCCCTCTAATAATGTATTTACTAAAGATCCAATTATCCAATTTTAGTCTCCGTTCCTTGATTTTTACATTTTCCATAGCAAAGAATAAATCACTGAATTTTTTTTATTTCTTTTTTAAACATTAACTTTAAATAAATCTTCTAATTCATATTTATCCAAGTCCCAATTATCTTCTGTGTGCAATGAGTAAAACTGTCTGTAAAATGATATATCCATTTTTTATCTTTTATCCAAAAGGAACTCTTGATTGCCCTTGTATAGAAATTTATATAAAAATAGAGTGACTATGCAAAAATAGTTAACATCTAGTCTTACTGAAAATATTAATATTTTGCATTCCAATGTTCTGCACATAGCAGAATCTTTTCTATTTATTCATAATTACATATTTCTACATATATCTGATGTATTTTTGGTAAAATATATATTTATACATATATACAGTATATATATATAGATGATTATATACAGATATATGTAGGAATATCTATTTAGAAAAATTCTCTCATGTGTAGAGCATTGGAATGTGACATGCAGTACATACACAGTTAAATGCTTTATTAAATATGAATATTACATAAATATGTTTTTTTCATTTTTTCATCTACTTAACTGCAAAGGGCCCAATATATATATATATTTATATGTATCTCCATGAAGAGTTACCAGAGAAGGTCAGATATGTTTATGGTACAAAAGTTTTTAAAAAAATTTTTTTATCATCAAAGGCTAGCATACTATTTAGTTTGTTATAGTGGAACTACTATAACAATATCTAATAACAGAAGATTTCACATTACATCTCCCATTTAACAATCAAATCAGACTCTTGCTGCTATTTAGTGACAGCATGATACATGCAGCAGCTGATGGCTGGATGCTTTGACAACTCTAACCCCTTTTACTCAAATTCCTATTGGTAAACTCTCTCTACATTCTCTCTTCACAATGACTAACGGCCAGATGATTAAAAACTCTCTCAATCCAATGTAGGGAACCAGCAATATCTTCAAGCAATGCAAATGCAAATGCAGACAGGAGCTCACTGCTAGCTCCAAAGTACATCCAATAAACAAAGGTGTCCACAGCATAAGCTTTTCTTTATTTAGGGAAGGATTCAAAGGTACAAAAATAGCAGTAACGTTTCAGGTTATACACCCTTAGTCATACAATGTAATACTATTCACAAACTCTCTGTTTTGTAGCCACACAGGTTACTTAATTAGCATACACATGTAAGTGTTTAATCAATTATAATACATGTTCAGGCCAGGTAACCACTCACCTACCCCATCTACTGGTAAATCCTGAGTACTACAAGTTCAATGTATCAAAATAGAAAATATACAAGAAAATGGTTTAAAAACATTAAGAAAAATACCTTTGTACACTGTACTGAATTGAATAAACTACATAAATACTGATACATTGTAATCTTTATTCATTCCAAAAGGCCTCATTGAGTTAAGTGTAGATATCCAAAACAATTCTTTTCTTTTTAATAATAATTCCCTATTGTCCCCTCTTCTAGGCAGTTTAATGTGGTCAATGATCTGCCATCTTAATTGGCTGATAGAGTGCCCTTCTTCCAGGAAATGAGATGAAACAGGCACATCTTTAATATTGCACCTAATGTTTGATTTATGTTCAGTTATACGATCACGTATCCTTCTTGTGGTCTCTCCTAAATAAATCCTGGAACACGGGCACTTTATCAGATAAATCACATAACTTGAGTTACAAGTAAAGAAATCTCTAATATTTTACAATTTACCAGTTCTCGGGTGTGCAAACTTATCTTCTTTAATTAAAGAATTACAATTAGAGCAAACTCTCTGCCATGGTGAGAAATCAAACAAAATCTTTGGGATTTTTTTAGACCTTAATTTGCAATGTAGGAGTATCTCTTTCCCATACAGAACCCTGTAAAGTGAGATAAACATCTCTTAAAGTAAAACTTGTATTTCTTATAATATTTGACGAACCTCACTAGACTTGTGCGCGGCAAAAAAATTTGTTTTGGATCAATTCGGATATTTTCGAATTTTATTTTCGGATCGATTAGAATTCGGATACATTCAAATGCATTTGTTTCAGATTTGTTCGGATTCATTCGGATTCGAATAAATTCAGATGTATTCGGATGTATTTGGTTCGGATTCGATTCGTAAATTCGGAAGTTCGGTATGTGTTAGGTGGGATGTGCTGTGTATTAGACTAGTATTATGTACTGTAATATTAGGTGTAACCCATAGCAGAGTGATATAACCTAATATACAGTACAATACTAGTGTAATTGTGATTAGTCCATGGCCATCCGAATGTTACAAATAAATCTGAACTAATTCGGATTTATTCGTTAGATTCGGTGCTACGGTAATTCAGAAATTCAAATTGATCCGAATCTCCAAATTTGACAAATTCGTCTGAATTTAATTTCGTAACGAAACGAAACACACATGTCTAAACCTCACCATACTGATGAGACTTCTTAGATCATCTCATCTGAACAGAGAGCTTTGGACCACTGCACCCTAAGACTTCCCACTAAAATAATAAACACAATTATACACACATTACATCCTGAGTAGCAGAAAAAGGTCTGGTCCCTCTAAGGCACTGTTTTCAAACCTGTTCCTAGGCCTCCCCAACAGGCCACATTATCAAGATTACCTTGGAAGAGAGCAGGGAAAATAAAATTTTTTACTAATTAGCTGACAATTTCACCTGTGCTCCGGTTCATATATCCTAAAATGTGGCCTGTGAGGGAGACCTGAGGAAAGGTTTGAAAACTACTGCTCTAAGGATTCCTTCTTATTAGATCTGATTGTTCATGAGCAAGTATCACAGTCAAAATTGAGCCTGTCCTTTCATGTTGAAAGTATACTAAGTTGATAGAGGAAAAACCAAATTATGTCCTGTAATGAAGGAAGGAGGGATAAAAGTTTGAACGACTTTGTAAAGTCAGATTATTCTCTGTTAAATTAAAATAATAAAATATAGGAAGAACAGCATGAATGATGCATTGTATTAAATTATGTTTCCTTTGTATTATATATAAATGCAAGATTGGCTTATGTGAACACTGTAAATGGAAAAACTGTATCTTATAATGTTAGACTGACATTGTGTACTTTTTAATGACTATAAATAAAGGTTAAAAAGAAGTAATCAAATCATACAACTCTATTGCGATTACAAATTGCAGATCACTCAATGGTAACTATGTAATAATTACAGCAGCTCTAAAATGCACTATTTATAAAATGTATAAGCATGCTGCTGTCTCCCCTGAAACAAGGGTTGGAGGAATTTTTTTTATTGTTACAGAAGCTTGTTGGATATCCCACAATACGAATGTAGTGCAAAGGTTTGTCCTGGGGGTTTGCGCTTGTTGCTGGTATTGCAAGTTAAAAGTAAACACGATCGCTTGAGCGCAATCATAATAATACTCTAGAGTGATTATCGCACCCTCAGAGCTCTGGTTAACTATTTTTAAAAACATAAAAGTTGCACAAAACACAATTACATTAAAAAGTATGATTACATTTCATCTAACAAAAGTTATTCAAAAAATATTGCTCAAAAAAACTTATAAAAGCTCACAGATATGAGTTCTCAGATGTTAGAAAAAAAAGGCAGGCAAAGGGCTTTAACACACAGAAACATATATATACATCTTTAAATATGTATATATATATATATATATATATATATATACACAGTATATACGTGTGTGTGTGTTTATATGTGTTTAAATATGTATTTATATGTGTATATTTATTTATAGACATATTTACAGATCTAAACACATAAATACATTTGTATATATATATATATATACATAGAGTATATATTATTGTAATAACTTTATTACAATCAATGGAATCCATAAATACATTTTAAAAAAATATATCTTTAATATTTGCTAATACATTATTTTCTATCCATCCAAGAGACATGAAGTGTGTTTGGTATTTTTCACATGTCAACTATATTCTACTACCTATGTCTGTAGTACCATTTATAGCTTCTGCAATGTGATACATGATCCTCAGCCCTCAAGCAATTTATCTGTGTGCCTGCTATTAACATTGTTGCAGTAAAAACCTCTTAAATTAAAGGATTTCTTAAGGGAGCACAACCATGAAAACTGGTTAAATGCAGTAATGGCTTAAAAATCATGACAAACATCACTTCAAGGATCATCTTATTATTAGATGGGTTTCAAGTGGTCAACAGAAACCATCTATATTCCATGTTTCCAAGAAATGACTACTTAACAGTTGGGGTAATAGTATTGAAAATAAAATGTATGTAACATCATCAGAATTTCTGAGTGGTTAAAAAGGAATATATATATATATATATATATATATATATATATATATATATATATATATATATATATATATATATATATATATATATATATATATATAAACAAAATGAAAAAAAAAACTTGCACTCACTGGTCTTTCACTCAAGTAAAATATTTACTATGAAAAAAGTGATGTTTCGATCACAAAGTATCCCCTTGTTTAGACACAGAATGTACAAAGTGATAAAAATTTATAACAATTCTAAACATAACCCAACCCCCTAATTAGGACAAAAAGACCGCCAAACAGTCGCCATGGTGACCACTATGTCACAGAATAAACAAAACACCTTCATGTGATATAATAACAGCTGTCTGAGCCTATCATCAATCAGTGATCCATAGTGAACAGTGACTCTTTTTAAAACAAAAGGAAAGGATAACACGGAGCACAGATATGTACAAGATATAGAAACCAAATATTTGCTACAACTATGTAATCAGAACTCCTAGGCTGACTAGGCATTTCAGCTATAAAGTTATGTGTATAGACTCACTTCCTTATGACTAAACAAGACATTGCATAGCATTTGCGGCAAGCATCCGGAAGTAACCACGTCATACACTCTGGTACATGTCACGGTCATGTGACACCTGGAACCAATCAGATAACAGCATCATGGTAGCCATAGTGATTTGAGTGTTGCAAGTGCAGCGATGGGGATAAAAATCAAATAAGGTACAATCGAGGACTCAATGAATGGGATCAGTCATAACATATTAACTTCGGGCAATATTACAACACTTTTGGACACAATGTCAGAAAGATAAACATCATATAAATTTGCTCATATCAGATTATGGCAATATTGGACAATCAGGGTAAAAACAGTGACTGTGTCAAAAATATCCCCACTTGTAGATTTTAAGGATTTTCCTTATTTGGAGGAATTCGGGACTGCACTCAAACAAGGTTAGCCACAGTTATAATGTTAGTATAAAGTGCATAGTTTTGTAGTTCTTTTCGAAAAGTGAGCTTTAGTAGTGCAGTCACAGTGCAGTTTATCCCTCCCTGAGTCTCAATGTTAAAGCCATTTGCCTGCCTTTTTTTTTATAACACCGAAGATGTCATATCTTTGAGCCCTTATAAATTTTTATTAAAAATGTTTCATCAGACAGTGTTAATATGAGTGTAACTGTACTTTGTAATGTTTTTATGTAGATCACGGTAAAGATTGAAGTGGAAAGGGCAATTGCCCTAGCACAATCACAATTTCTTTCATGTAATTAGCAAGAGTCCATGAGCTAGTGACGTATGGGATATACATTCCTACCAGGAGGGGCAAAGTTTCCCAAACCTCAAAATGCCTATAAATACACCCCTCACCACACCCAAAAATCAGTTTTACAAACTTTGCCTCCTATGGAGGTGGTGAAGTAAGTTTGTGCTAGATTGATGCAAGTCTGACAGGTTGGGGAGCTGTTTGGGGGTCTCTGACAGCACAAGGGGTTTGGGAATCTCAGGAGGTGAGATTACCAATCAATATTTTGGAACTCAGTGCAATTTTCAGAGCTCTTCAGTCATGGCCTCTTCTAAAGAGAGAATCGTTCATTTGTTTTCAGACAGACAATGTCACAACTGTGGCATATATCAATCATCAAGGAGGGACTCACAGTCCTCTGGCTATGAAAGAAGTATCTCGAATACTAGTATGGGCGGAATCCAGCTCCTGTCTAATTTCTGTGGTTCATATCCCAGGTATAGACAATTGGGAAGCGGATTATCTCAGTCGCCAAACGTTACATCCGGGCGAATGGTCTCTTCACCCAGAGGTTTTTCTTCAGATTGTTCAAATGTGGGGACTTCCAGAAATAGATCTGATGGCTTCTCATCTAAACAAGAAACTTCCCAGGTATCTGTCCAGATCCAGGGATCCTCAGGCAGAAGCAGTGGATGCATTGTCACTTCCTTGGAAGTATCATCCTGCCTATATCTTTCCGCCTCTAGTTCTTCTTCCAAGAGTAATTTCCAAGATTCTGAAGGAATGCTCGTTTGTTCTGCTGGTGGCTCCAGCATGGCCTCACAGGTTTTGGTATGCGGATCTTGTCCGGATGGCCTCTTGCCATCCGTTAAGACAAGACCTTCTGTCGCAAGGTCCTTTTTTCCATCAGGATCTCAAATCCTTAAATTTGAAGGTATGGAGATTGAACGCTTGATTCTTAGTCAAAGAGGTTTCTCTGACTCTGTGATTAATACTATGTTACAGGCTCATAAATCTGTATCTAGGAAGATATATTATCGAGTCTGGAAGACTTACATTTCTTGGTGTCTTTCTCATCATTTTTCCTGGCATTCTTTTAGAATTCCGAGAATTTTACAGTTTCTTCAGGATGGTTTGGATAAAGGTTTGTCTGCAAGTTCCTTGAAATGACAAATCTCTGCTCTTTCTGTTCTTTTTCACAGAAAGATTGCTAATCTTCCTGATATTCATTGTTTTGTACGAGCTTTGGTTCGTATAAAGCCTGTTATTATGTAAATTTCTCCTCCTTGGAGTTTGAATTTGGTTCTGGGGGCTCTTCAAGCTCCTCCTTTTGAACCTATGCATTCACTGGACATTAAACTACTTTCTTGGAAAGTTTTGTTTCTTTTGGCCATCTCTTCTGCTAGAAGAGTTTCTGAATTATCTGCTCTTTCTTGTGAGTCTCCTTTTCTGATTTTTCATCAGGATAAGGCGGTGTTGCGAACTTCTTTTAAATTTTTACCTAAGGTTGTGAATTCTAACAACATTAGTTGAGAAATTGTGGTTCCTTCATTGTGTCCTAATCCTAAGAATTCTAAGGAGAGATCTTTGCATTCTTTGGATCTAGTTAGAGCTTTGAAATATTATGTTGAAGCTACTAAGAATTTCCGAAAGACTTCTAGTCTATTTGTTATCTTTTTCGGTTCTAGGAAAGGTCAGAAGGCCTCTGCCATTTCTTTGGCATCTTGGTTGAAATCTTTAATTCATCATGCTTATGTTGAGTCGGGTACAACTCCGCCTCAAAGGATTACAGCTCATATTACTAGGTCAGTTTCTACTTCCTGGGCGTTTAGGAATGAAGCTTCGTTTGATCAGATTTGCAAAGCAGCAACTTGGTCTTCTTTGCATACTTTTACTAAATTCTACCATTTTGATGTATTTTCTTCTTCTGAAACAGTTTTTGGTAGAAAAGTACTTCAGGCAGCTGTTTCAGTTTGATTCTTCTGCTTATAATTTCAGTTTTTTTCATTATAAGATTTAAACTTTATTTTGGGTGTGGATTATTTTCAGCGGAATTGGCTGTCTTTATTTTATCCCTCCCTCTCTAGTGACTCTTACATGGAAGATCCACATCTTGGGTATTCATTATCCCATACGTCACTAGCTCATGGACTCTTGCTAATTACATGAAAGAAAACATAATTTATGTAAGAACTTACCTGATAAATTCATTTCTTTCATATTAGCAAGAGTCCATGAGGCCCACCCTTTTTTGTGGTGGTTATGATTTTTTTGTATAATGCACAATTATTCCAATTTCTTATTTTTTATGCTTTCGCACTTTTGTCTTATCACCCCACTTCTTGGCTATGCGTTAAACTGATTTGTGGGTGTGGTGAGGGGTGTATTTATAGGCATTTTGAGGTTTGGGAAACTTTGCCCCTCCTGGTTGGAATGTATATCCCATACGTCACTAGCTCATGGACTCTTGCTAATATGAAATAAATGAATTTATCAGGTAAGTTCTTACATAAATTATGTTTTTGTTCCACTTGTAATTTCAGCACATTGAAAATGGCTTGCAAAAATATGATTGTTCTAGCGCAAAACCATTTGTGCCTCACTTGTAATCTAGCCCATTGCATTTATATAACACAAATTATTTTATAAGGAAAATGGCATCTTTTAAAACCATGATTTTTGGACTTAAAAATTGGCAAAACAGCTGGAATTCCACTAAACGAGAAAAAAACAGAATAATATCTGATCCTGTCCATGCCGATATAATTGCAAAGACATAATGCATTTTAAAAAAATTAAAATACTGTAAATTAACACTGCAGAAATGTGAATGTTACTACTGTAAAAAGAATTTTTTTTAAGAAGGTGATTGCTAAAAACCATTACTGTCTGTTGTAGGTGAGATTTTCTTTTGTTTCTCATTTGTTGGTGATGGCAAATAAATTCATATGTAAATTTAGGAATGTGCACTTGTAAATAAATACACAAGATTCAGGGAGTTTTAATAGATCATAATTCCATCATTTGTATCTATAGAAAATAAATCCTCTCAAATTAAGCTCAACAATGTGTTAAACAGAAGGATATAAAAACTATGTATAAAACTTCAGAAGATTTGCAACATAAAGATACTTTAATATAACTTTACTATAGATATAATAACCGTAAAAAAACTTTTCTCCTTAAACCCCCCCCCAAAAAAAGACATATGCATTCCAGTGTCCTTGTATCCGTGTAGTATTAAATCCAATTGTCAATGCACAGTCTCAGATCAACACTGTTATAAGAAAAAAAAATGGCTTAATTCAGTGAGTAACTAGTCCTTAGGAGTAAATGTCCATACTCATTGGTAGGCAGCTTTATATCTACCCTTTTATAATTAATCCTTGAATCAGGGTACTGTTGGCACTGAGATAGGAAATCTGTCTTCACTAAAGAGGCAGCCGCTCATGTTTTACTTGACAGGAGTCCTCAATGCCAAAAGGTGCAGAGGTAATTGCAAACCACTTGTCTCCAATGCTAGTAGATAAACTATGGATGCCAAGACGGATTACATTTTTATACTAGTTTCAGTTTGTTCCAACCTTTTTCGAGCTCTATGTTACAAACAACTCCTCTCCGTGTATAAACTGGAGTGGATCTTAAAGGGCCAGAGCCTTTTTTGATGCAAAAACATAATTTATGCTTACCTGATAAATTCCTTTCTTCTGTAGTGTGATCAGTCCACGGGTCATCATTACTTGTGGGATATTAACTGCTCCCCTACAGGAAGTGCAAGAGGATTCACCCAGCAGAGTTGCTATATAGCTCCTCCCCTCTACGTCACCTCCAGTCATTCGACCAAGGACCAACGAGAAAGGAGAAGCCAAGGGTGTAGTGGTGACTGGAGTATAATTTAAAAAATATTTACCTGCCTTAAAAAACAGGGCGGGCCGTGGACTGATCACACTACAGAAGAAAGGAATTTATCAGGTAAGCATAAATTATGTTTTCTTCTGTTAAGTGTGATCAGTCCACGGGTCATCATTACTTGTGGGATACCAATACCAAAGCAAAAGTACACGGATGACGGGAGGGATAGGCAGGCTCTTTATACAGAAGGAACCACTGCCTGAAGAACCTTTCTCCCAAAAATAGCCTCCGAGGAAGCAAAAGTGTCAAATTTGTAAAATTTGGAAAAAGTATGAAGCGAAGACCAAGTTGCAGCCTTGCAAATCTGTTCAACAGAGGCCTCATTCTTAAAGGCCCAAGTGGAAGCCACAGCTCTAGTGGAATGAGCTGTAATTCTTTCAGGAGGCTGCTGTCCAGCAGTCTCATAAGCTAAACGAATTATGCTACGAAGCCAAAAAGAGAGAGAGGTAGCAGAAGCTTTTTGACCTCTCCTCTGACCAGAGTAAACGACAAACAGGGAAGACGTTTGTCGAAAATCTTTAGTTGCCTGTAAATAAAATTTAAGGGCACGAACTACATCCAGATTGTGCAAAAGACGTTCCTTCCTCAAAGAAGGATTTGGGCACAAGGATGGAACAACAATCTCCTGATTGATATTCCTGTTAGTGACTACCTTAGGTAAGAACCCAGGCTTAGTACGCAGAACTACCTTATCCGAGTGAAAAATCAAATAAGGAGAATCACAATGTAAGGCTGATAACTCAGAGACTCTTCGAGCCGAGGAAATAGCCATTAAAAATAGAACTTTCCAAGATAACAACTTTATATCAATGGAATGAAGGGGTTCAAACGGAACACCCTGTAAAACGTTAAGAACAAGGTTTAAACTCCATGGTGGAGCCACAGCTTTAAACACAGGTTTAATCCTGGCCAAAGCCTGACAAAAAGCCTGAACGTCTGGAACTTCTGACAGACGCTTGTGTAACAGAATGGACAGAGCTGAGATCTGTCCCTTTAAGGAACTAGCGGATAACCCCTTTTCTAAACCTTCTTGTAGAAAAGACAATATCCTAGGAATCCTAACCTTACTCCAAGAGTAACCTTTGGATTCGCACCAATATAGGTATTTACGCCATATTTTATGGTAAATCTTTCTGGTGACAGGCTTCCTAGCCTGTATTAAGGTATCAATAACTGACTCAGAAAAACCACGTTTTGATAAGATCAAGCGTTCAATTTCCAAGCAGTCAGCTTCAGAGAAGTTAGATTTTGATGTTTGAAAGGACCCTGAATCAGAAGGTCCTGTTTCAGAGGTAACGACCAAGGTGGACAGAATGATATGTCCACCAGATCTGTATACCAAGTCCTGCGTGGCCATGCAGGCGCTATTAGAATCACTGATGCTTTCTCCTGTTTGATTCTGGCAATCAATCGAGGAAGCATCGGGAAATGTGGAAACACATAAGCCATCCTGAAGGTCCATGGTGCTGTCAAGGCATCTATCAGGACCGCTCCCGGATCCCTGGATCTGGACCCGTATCGCGGAAGCTTGGCGTTCTGTCGAGACGCCATGAGATCTATCTCTGGTTTGCCCCAACGTGGAAGTATTTGGGCAAAGACCTCTGGATGAAGTTCCCACTCCCCTGGATGAAAAGTCTGACGACTTAAGAAATCCGCCTCCCAGTTCTCCACTCCCGGGATGTGGATTGCAGACAGGTGGCAAGAGTGAGACTCTGCCCAGCGAATTATCTTCGATACTTCCATCATTGCTAGGGAGCTTCTTGTCCCTCCCTGATGGTTGATATAAGCTACAGTCGTGATGTTGTCCGACTGGAACCTGATGAACCCCCGAGTTGCTAACTGGGGCCAAGCCAGAAGAGCATTGAGGACTGCTCTCAATTCCAGAATGTTTATTGGAAGAAGACTCTCCTCCTGATTCCATAGTCCCTGAGCCTTCAGAGAATTCCAGACAGCGCCCCAACCTAGTAGGCTGGCGTCTGTTGTTACAATTGACCAGTCTGGCCTGCTGAATGGCATTCCCCTGGACAGATGTGGCCGATAAAGCCACCATAGAAGAGAATTTCTGGTCTCTTGAATGGAATGAAGGACACGGCATGCATTTTGAAGTTTTGTTAACCTGTCCTCTGTCAGGTAAATCTTCATTTCTACAGAATCTATCAGAGTCCCCAGGAAGGGAACTCTTGTGAGTGGAAAGAGAGAACTTTTCTCTTCGTTCACTTTCCATCCATGCGACCTTAGAAATGCCAGTACTATCTCTGTATGAGATTTGGCAGTTTGAAAGCTTGAAGCTTGTATCAGTATGTCGTCTAAGTACGGAGCTACTGAAATTCCTCGCGGTCTTAGTACCGCCAGAAGAGTGCCCAGAACCTTTGTGAAGATTCTTGGAGCCGTAGCCAGTCCGAATGGAAGAGCTACAAACTGGTAATGCCTGTCTAAAAAGGCAAACCTTAGATACCGGTAATGACTTCTGTGAATCGGTATGTGAAGGTAAGCATCCTTTAAATCCACTGTGGTCAAGTACTGACCCTCTTGGATCATGGGCAAAATTGTTCGAATAGTTTCCATCTTGAACTATGGAACTCTTAGGAATTTGTTTAGGATCTTTAAATCCAAGATTGGCCTGAAGGTTCCCTCTTTTTTGGGAACTACAAACAGATTTGAGTAAAACCCTTGTCCTTGTTCCAACCGCGGAACTGGATGGATCACTCCCATTAATAAAAGATCTTGTACGCAGCGTAGAAACGCTTCCTTCTTTGTTAGGTTTGTTGACAACCTTGACAGATGAAATCTCCCTCTTGGGGGAGAGGATTTGAAGTCCAGAAGGTATCCCTGAGATATGATCTCTAACGCCCAGGGATCCTGAACATCTCTTGCCCAAGCCTGGGCGAAGAGGGAAAGTCTGCCCCCCACTAGATCCGGTCCCGGATCGGGGGCCCTCAATTCATGCTGTCTTAGGGGCAGCAGCAGGTTTTCTGGCCTGTTTGCCCCTGTTCCAGGACTGGTTAGGTTTCCAGCCTTGTCTGTAGCGAGCAACAGCTCCTTCCTGTTTTGGTGCAGAGGAAGTTGATGCTGCTCCTGCTTTGAAATTACGAAAGGAACGAAAATTGGACTGTCTAGCCTTGTCTTTGGCCTTGTCCTGAGGCAGGGCATGACCTTTACCTCCTGTAATGTCATCAATAATCTCTTTCAAGCCGGGCCCGAATAAGGTCTGCCCTTTGAAAGGAATATTAAGCAATTTAGATTTAGACGTAACATCAGCTGACCAGGATTTTAGCCACAGAGCTCTGCGTGCCTGAATGGCGAATCCTGAATTTTTAGCCGCAAGTTTAGTTAAATGTACTACGGCATCTGAAATAAATGAATTAGCTAACTTAAGGAATTTAAGTTTGTGTGTGATGTCATCTAGTGTGGATGATTGAAGTGTCTCTTCCAGAGACTCAAACCAAAATGCTGCTGCAGCCGTGACAGGCGCAATACATGCAAGAGGTTGCAATATAAACCCTTGTTGAACAAACATTTTCTTAAGGTAACCCTCTAATTTTTTATCCATTGGATCTGAAAAAGCACAGCTATCCTCCACTGGGATAGTGGTACGCTTAGCTAAAGTAGAAACTGCTCCCTCCACCTTAGGGACCATTTGCCATAAGTCCCGTGTGGCGGCGTCTATTGGAAACATTTTTCTGAATATAGGAGGGGGTGAGAAAGGCACACCGGGTCTATCCCACTCCTTAGTAACAATGTCAGTAAGTCTCTTAGGTATAGGAAAAACGTCAGTACTCGTCGGTACCGCAAAATATTTATCCAACCTACACATTTTTTCTGGGATTGCAACTGTGTTACAATCATTCAGAGCCGCTAATACCTCCCCTAGTAACACACGGAGGTTCTCAAGCTTAAATTTAAAATTTGAAATGTCTGAGTCCAGTTTATTTGGATCAGAACCGTCACCCACAGAATGAAGCTCTCCGTCTTCACGTTCTGCAAACTGTGACGCAGTATCAGACATGGCCCTTGCATTATCAGCGCACTCTGTTCTCATCCCAGAGTGATCACGTTTACCTCTTAGTTCTGGTAGTTTAGCCAAAACTTCAGTCATAACAGTAGCCATATCTTGTAATGTGATTTGTAATGGCCGCCCAGATGCACTCGGCGCTACAATATCACGCACCTCCTGAGCGGGAGATGCAGGTACTGACACGTGAGGCGAGTTAGTCGGCATAACTCTCCCCTCGTTGTTTGGTGAAATATGTTCAATTTGTACAGATTGACTATTTTTTAAAGTAGCATCAATACATTTAGTACATAAATTTCTATTGGGCTCCACTTTGGCATTAACACATATAGCACAGAGATATTCCTCTGAATCAGACATGTTTAACACACTAGCAAATAAACAGCAACTTGGAAATACTTTTCAAAGTAATTTACAAATAATATGAAAACGAACTGTGCCTTTAAGAAGCACAGAAAATACTATAACAGATAAAATAATTAAGTTATAGCATCAATCTTTGTCAGAATATACAGTTTTAGCAAAGGATTGTTCCCCTCAGCAAATGATAACTAACCCAGGCAGCAGAAAAAAATACACAAATAAACGTTTTTTATATCACAGTCAATACAATCAGCACAGCTCTGCTGTAATGATTACTTCCCTCAAAAAAGACTCTTGAGATCCCTGAACTCTGTAGAGATGGACCGGATCATGCAGGAAGAAAATGAACCTCTGACTGAGTTTTTCTGATGCATAGTGAAAGCACCAAAATGGCCCCTCCCCCACACACATAACAGTGAGAGGGATCAGTGAACTGCTCTAATTTAAATCAAAACTATTGCCAAGTGGAAAAAAAGTGCCCAAAACATTTTTTCACCCAGTACCTCAGAGAAAAAAAACGTTTTTACATGCCAGCAAAAAAACGTTTTACCTCAATAATTAATTGTCATTTAAAACCTATTGCAAGTCCCTGCAAAATAGGTTAAGCCTATGTATACAGTTTAAAAGCCAGAGAAGTACCATTTCCCAGAAAACTGAAGTGTAAAATATACATACATGACAGCCTGATATCAGCTACATCTACTGCATTCAAGGCTGAGTTTACATTATAACTGTATGGCAGGATTTTCTCATCAATTCCATGTCAGAAAATAATAAACTGCTACATACCTCTTTGCAGATTAATCTGCCTGCTGTCCCCTGATCTGAAGTTTACCTCTCCTCAGATGGCCGAGAAACAGCAATATGATCTTAACTACTCCGGCTAAAATCATAGAAAAACTCAGGTAGATTCTTCTTCAAATTCTACCAGAGAAGGAATAACACACTCCGGTGCTATTATAAAATAACAAACTTTTGATTGAAGATATAAAAACTAAATATATCACCATAGTCCTCTCACACATCCTATCTAGTCGTTGGGTGCAAGAGAATGACTGGAGGTGACGTAGAGGGGAGGAGCTATATAGCAACTCTGCTGGGTGAATCCTCTTGCACTTCCTGTAGGGGAGCAGTTAATATCCCACAAGTAATGATGACCCGTGGACTGATCACACTTAACAGAAGAAATATCTTTTAAAATTTAAATTAAAACCAATTTGATGTAAATTAGTTCAGACAAGGTAATATGTTAAAAATATGTATTCAGATTTATTATTGTATAAAAATATACTATGATATTAACTGCTATAGATATCGAAACCAATATTACTAACAGTAACATTAAAGGTAAAACATCCACTTCCTTTTACAATCAAAGTTAATGCAAGTACAATCCATGAAAAATCATAAAAATTCTAAAATATCTTAGAGTGCACTAATAAAAAATAAAGATGTGCATTCGTTTTGGGACTACTGCGCATTCATCAAGAAAATTGGATTTTGTTTTGTTTTAAAAAAAAAAATCCTAATGAATGCACAAACAAAAATAAAGAAAATGAGCAAAAAATTATTAGCATTAATTTGTTTCCTTTTTTTAAAACTTTTTAGTAATTACTTACCTTACCGTGCTCTCCATCCTCTGGAGAGCACAGTAAGGTAAGTATTGTAGCTACAGATTAACTTTTCACTTGTAGCTTTGAAACATTTACATATGTTTTAACGAAAACTAAAATAAATGTTAAACGAAAACCCAATTTTCATTTAGTTTTAAACTAAACAAAAAATGAATAGTGCTGCCAACAAATAATTCCCAGAATATTCGGAATGGAAATTACATGCCTGCACATGTCTAATAAACAATCCATATTTTATTTCTAATAAGGGACTACATCATAATGAGAAACCTTTTTTATTATAGAAAACTTCTTTTATATAAAAAAATATTTTATTATTTCTAATATTTAGTTACTCAACTTCACTACATGGGACCCTTTTTAATTATTATAAATATTATTATAGGAAATACTAAAAGCAGAAATTAGGAAGCTACACCAACTAATAATTTTATAAAGTAAAATAAAATATATATAATTCTATAAAGGTATAGATATATAATAAATAAATATATATATATATATATATATATATATATATATATATATATATATATATATATATATATATATATATATATATGAATATCTATTTAAAATTACTTAGAACATTTTATTTTTAACACCTGAGCTCTCATATCTTTGAGCCCTTATAACTTTTGTGTGCAATATTTTTTTTTAATATTTATTAGATATTATTATTATGATTGTAACTATACTTTGTAATGTATTTTTATGTTTTTTTGTGACACTTTTTTGTGTAAAAAAAACAGTTAACCAGAGCTCTAAAGTCAAGGTAATCATTCTAGCATAAATAGCATAAACGTAATACGAGCGGTAAGCCTGACGAGTGCAAACCCCACAATAAAACCCTTATCAATCATGCAGTGAAGGTGATAAGTCACGCAGCGATGGGCAGCAGATCTTAAATATATATGTTTATACACATATTAACACATAAATATATATGTATACATATATATT
Source organism: Bombina bombina (assembly GCF_027579735.1). Classification (NCBI taxonomy): domain Eukaryota; kingdom Metazoa; phylum Chordata; class Amphibia; order Anura; family Bombinatoridae; genus Bombina; species Bombina bombina. The sequence goes on from NC_069499.1 coordinate 1,314,904,305, forward strand.
TACAGGGAACACACAGTTCCCTATAGACTGCTATGTAAAGACACTTTTCGGTGCTGTTTTTTTCTAACACCCGCCGACTTTAACCTCTAAAACCTGCTTTGTGCATTCTTTTAAAATTAAAATAAACATGTTAAAAAAATATTCTTATAAAAAACTAAAATATACTTTATTATGGGGCCAATTAAGGCACTTCTGTAAAATTAACCAGAGATCTGATCTAATTGGTACCATGAGCTCCCGGTAGCGATAACCCCGTTTACAAGCGCACAATAAATTAGCGTTCTACTTGTAATCTAACACAACATCTTTATCTGTATATCTAATTGTATGTTGAATTTCATATTTTTTGCCAGTCTGTGGGGAGGGAGAAAAGTTATATTAAAATATCTTTATGTTGCAAATCTACTGAAGTTTGATACATAGTTTTTACGTCCTACTGTTTAACACATTGTTAAGCTAAATTTGTGAGGATTTATTTTTTATTTTCTCTTGATTTTAGTGCACTTTTTTATGTACTTTTTAGCTTTTAGACTTTACAATATTGTGAAGATCACTTAAGAAGTGTTTCATTGTGTTTTACCATTAGCGCACACAATCCTTTTTTCTTAGACATCTTAAGGTCTGTTCAAAAGTCTTGAAGCACTCACAATGCATCAAAATGGCTAATTTTAGACTTTATCATGTGCCTCTAGCTGTCAGATATGATTGTAAAAATCTGTCTATAAGCTTTGATCAAATTGATTTTGATCACGTTGAACAGGATTGTTCCATGGTATGCAAAGGGCCTTAAATAAGCAGTTTAAGGTCTGAAAAATGCCTATTAGTGTTTAACTGTAGTTATATATTTAGTATTTTAAAAGTGACATAAAGGGATAGTATTGTAAAAATTAAATTTAAATTAATTAAATAGAGAACATTATTTAAAACAACTTTCCAGTTTACTTCCATTTTAAACTGTGCTTAGATCACTTGGTATCCTTTATTAAAGAGGTGAGCTCAGGGCCGCCATCAGGGGGTGATAGGGGTGACTCCTGTCAGGGGCCCAATGGGCCAGGGGGGCCCCATGAGGCAAGAACTAAAAAAAAAATTTTTGGCAGCCACCATTGGGTACTACAGCAGAGTGCTAATTGAGCATGGGCAATGTTATTGGGCAATGTTATTACAAGGAGTAAAGTATTAGTATTTGAGAGGATTTTTAAATGTGCACTATACCACTATGCACAGTGTGAGACAGACTAGGCACTTTGTTTGTACAGTATGTGCCTGAGTCAGACAGCAGATCACTTTCATTTGCAGAGGAGGTAGGACTTACTTAGCAAATGTTTTTTATTTCTTTGTGCAATTTTGGATTGTAACTTCAGTGTGGTAGTAGCTGTATGGTGGGGCCAGGGGTCCATAAAAACACATTTTTTAGCAATATGTAGCAGTGTATTTATGATTATTTGACAATGCTGTAGAAATTCTATATTTAAAGCCATGTAGAAATGTTTCCTCCTCAATACACAAATGTTAGGTGCCCTTTTGGCAGATATTAGTTTTTTTTTATTACTATATATATATTCATTACATTCCAGTTTACTGCCCCTTTATGCAAGGACTTTTCAGATGCAAGGAGGCATTTTATCTAAGATTTTTACATCTACATAAAATGTTACTCTCAGACTAAGATTGCTCAGTGTTTGAAATGAGATAGGTTAAATTAACACTGTTCAGTTTACACTACAGCTGACTTAATTTTGAAATACATACCAACAAGCCTAACTCCTGCATTTAACCAGATCTAATGGTATGAGTATCACAGCTTATGGTTCCACCAAGACCATATAGAGCACAGCATTTTCAAAATACATAAGTACAGCTGACAGATGGGAACATTTGTACACTATATTTGAAGTGGTGCTCTTGGTTGGGGAAAATGGGGAAAAAAATCAAACAAACATATGTCAACCTTTTAAAAGTACTTTTCTTCATCTAGCCATCTACCCAGATCATTAATGTACAATTTTGAATTCACATAATTATTTTTGTTTACACATTTACAAATATGATTCTTTAAAAAGTGTTCTCTTAATTTCTGCAATTTTTTATCATGCATGTCACACACTGTTGACTTAGGGGATGCGAGGTGCATAAATGTTTCCTCCTGTGAGTGTTTATGTGGGTGTCTGTGTTTATGTCTTTGTGCTTTGGTTTGTGTCTCTATGAGTGTGTATGTATTTTTTTCTGTGGGTCTCTCTATGAAGGGTGGGTGTGTATGTCTTTGTGCATTTTCTATGGATGTCTGTAAGGGTGTGTGCATATGCCTTTGAGCTTTTTCTATGGGTGTCTCTGCGAGGGTGTGTGTATGTTTGCCTTTGTGTATTTTCTCTGGATGCCTCTGTGAGGGTGGGTATGTATGTCTGTGTTTTCTGTAGATGTCTCTGTGAGGGTGTGTGTGTATGTATGTATGTCTGTGTTTTCTGTGGATGTCTCTGTGAGGGTGTGTGTTTTCTGTGGGTATCTATGTGAGGGTGTGTGTATGTCTTTGTGTGTTTTCTGTGAATGTCTCAGTAAGAGTGTGTGTATGTATGTCTTTCTGTGTTTTATGTGGTTGTCTCTCTCTGTGTGTACATCTTTGTGTGTTTTCTGTGGGTGTCTCGGTGTGTGTATGTCTTTATTTGTTTTCTGAGGCTGTCTCTGTCGGTGTTTCCTTGGGTGTATGTGCAAGTTTGAGTTTGTGTGTGTGTGTCTATTGTCTGTTCCTTTTTAGGACATTTTGACCTTACTACTGATTATTCACATCTTTCCACAGACTTTGAGACTAATGAGACCTTTACGGAAGTCACCAATCCACCATTTAACCTTTAAATTATTGTTTAGGCAGTTCAGAGCCCTTCCTTTCAGCCACTGCATGCTGTTGTCATCATTTAGTTGGCATCTTCCTTTACAAAAAGATAATGAGAACTCCATATTTTGTTTTCTAAATCTCCTTTTTTTACAAAACTGTAGTTTACCTTGTTACTTGTCAGGTCAATGTAATCAAGTGCTGAGTGTCTGTTTGGGTGTCTGTGTCTGAGTGTGTTTGTGTGTTTCTTTGCGTGTCTGCTAGAGTGTCTATATGTGAATTCTTATGTGTGAGTGTGTGTCTGTGTTTCAGTATATGAGTGTGTCTGTTTCCAAGTTTAAATAGATACTTAAGAATAAAGTGCATATACGTTTTAGTCACCTGGTCAAAAAACATAATTTATGCTTACCTGATAAATTTATTTCTCTTGTAGTGTATCCAGTCCACGGATCATCCATTACTTATGGGATATTAACTCCTCCCCAACAGGAAGTGCAAGAGGATTCACCCAGCAGAGCTGCTATATAGCTCCTCCCCTAACTGCCATTACCAGTCATTCGACCGAAAACATGCAGAGAAAGGAAAACCATAGGGTACAGTGGTGACTGTAGTTTAATGGAAAAATTACCTGCCTTAAAGTGACAGGGCGGGCCGTGGACTGGATACACTACAAGAGAAATAAATTTATCAGGTAAGCATAAATTATTTTTTCTCTTGTTAAGTGTATCCAGTCCACGGATCATCCATTACTTATGGGATACCAATACCAAAGCTAAAGTACACGGATGACGGGAGGGACAGGCAGGCTCTTTATACGGAAGGAACCACTGCCTGAAGAACCTTCAAAAACAGCCTCCGAAGAAGCAAAAGTGTCAAATTTGTAAAATTTGGAAAAAGTATGAAGAGAAGACCAAGTTGCAGCCTTGCAAATCTGTTCAACAGAAGCCTCATTCTTAAAGGCCCAAGTGGAAGCCACAGCTCTAGTAGAATGTGCTGTAATTCTTTCAGGAGGCTGCTGTCCAGCAGTCTCATAGGCTAACCGTATTATGCTACGAAGCCAAAAGGAGAGAGAGGTAGCCGAAGCTTTTTGACCTCTCCTCTGACCAGAATAAACGACAAACAGGGAAGACGTTTGTCGAAAATCCTTAGTTGCCTGTAGATAAAATTTCAGGGCACGGACTACATCTAGATTGTGTAGCAGACGTTCCTTTTTCGAAGAAGGATTAGGACACAAAGATGGAACCACAATCTCTTGATTGATATTCCTGTTAGTGACCACCTTAGGTAGAAACCCAGGTTTAGTACGCAGAACTACCTTGTCTGAATGAAAAATCAGATAAGGAGAATCACAATGTAAGGCAGATAACTCAGAGACTCTTCGAGCTGAGGAAATCGCCATTAAAAACAGAACTTTCCAAGATAACAACTTGATATCAATGGAATGAAGGGGTTCAAACGGAACCCCCTGTAAAACATTAAGAACTAAGTTCAAACTCCATGGTGGAGCAACAGTTTTAAACACAGGCTTGATCCTAGCTAAAGCCTGACAAAAAGCTTGAACGTCCGGAACTTCTGACAGACGTTTGTGTAAAAGAATGGACAGAGCTGAAATCTGTCCCTTTAAGGAACTAGCGGATAAACCCTTTTCTAAACCTTCTTGTAGAAAAGACAATATCCTCGGAATCCTAACCTTACTCCATGAGTAACTCTTGGATTCGCACCAATATAAGTATTTGCGCCATATCTTATGGTAAATCTTTCTGGTAACAGGCTTCCTAGCCTGTATTAAGGTATCAATAACTGACTCAGAAAAACCACGTTTTGATAAAATCAAGCGTTCAATTTCCAAGCAGTCACCTTCAGAGAAATTAGATTTTGATGTTTGAAGGGACCCTGGATCAGAAGGTCCTGTTTCAGAGGTAGCGACCAAGGTGGACAGGATGACATGTCCACTAGATCTGCATACCAAGTCCTGCGTGGCCATGCAGGCGCTATTAGAATCACTGATGCTCTCTCCTGTTTGATTCTGGCAATCAATCGAGGAAGCATCGGGAAGGGTGGAAACACATAAGCCATCCCGAAGGTCCAAGGTGCTGTCAAAGCATTTATCAGAACCGCTCCCGGATCCCTGGATCTGGACCCGTAACGAGGAAGCTTGGCGTTCTGTCGAGACGCCATGAGATCTATCTCTGGTTTGCCCCAACGTCGAAGTATTTGGGCAAAGACCTCCGGATGAAGTTCCCACTCCCCCGGATGAAAAGTCTGACGACTTAAGAAATCCGCCTCCCAGTTCTCCACTCCCGGGATGTGGATTGCTGACAGGTGGCAAGAGTGAGACTCTGCCCAGCGAATTATCTTTGATACTTCCATCATTGCTAGGGAGCTTCTTGTCCCTCCCTGATGGTTGATGTAAGCTACAGTCGTGATGTTGTCCGACTGAAACCTGATGAACCCCCGAGTTGTTAACTGGGGCCAAGCCAGAAGGGCATTGAGAACTGCTCTCAATTCCAGAATGTTTATTGGTAGGAGACTCTCCTCCTGATTCCATTGTCCCTGAGCCTTCAGAGAATTCCAGACAGCGCCCCAACCTAGTAGGCTGGCGTCTGTTGTTACAATTGTCCAGTCCGGCCTGCTGAATGGCATCCCCCTGGACAGATGTGGCCGAGAAAGCCACCATAGAAGAGAATTTCTGGTCTCTTGATCCAGATTCAGAGTAGGGGACAAGTCTGAGTAATCCCCATTCCACTGACTTAGCATGCACAATTGCAGCGGTCTGAGATGTAGACGTGCAAAGGGTACTATGTCCATTGCTGCTACCATTAAGCCGATCACCTCCATGCATTGAGCTACTGACGGGTGTTGAATGGAATGAAGGACACGGCATGCATTTTGAAGCTTTGTTAACCTGTCTTCTGTCAGGTAAATCTTCATTTCTACAGAATCTATAAGAGTCCCCAAGAAGGGAACTCTTGTGAGTGGAAAGAGAGAACTCTTCTTTTCGTTCACCTTCCATCCATGCGACCTTAGAAATGCCAGTACTAACTCTGTATGAGACTTGGCAGTTTGAAAGCTTGAAGCTTGTATCAGAATGTCGTCTAGGTACGGAGCTACCGCAATTCCTCGCGGTCTTAGTACCGCCAGAAGAGCACCCAGAACCTTTGTGAAGATTCTCGGAGCCGTAGCCAATCCGAATGCAAGAGCTACAAACTGGTAATGCCTGTCTAGAAAGGCAAACCTTAGATACCGGTAATGATCTTTGTGAATCTGTATGTGAAGGTAAGCATCCTTTAAATCCACTGTGGTCATGTACTGACCCTTTTGGATCATGGGTAAAATTGTCCGAATAGTTTCCATTTTGAACGATGGAACTCTTAGGAATTTGTTTAGGATCTTTAAATCCAAGATTGGCCTGAAAGTTCCCTCTTTTTTGGGAACCACAAACAGATTTGAGTAAAACCCTTGTCCTTGTTCCGACCGCGGAAGCGGATGGATCACTCCCATTAATAAAAGATCTTGTACGCAGCGTAGAAACGCCTCTTTCTTTATTTGGTTTGTTGACAACCTTGACAGATGAAATCTCCCTCTTGGGGGAGAGAATTTGAAGTCTAGAAGGTATCCCTGAGATATGATCTCTAACGCCCAGGGATCCTGGACATCTCTTGCCCAAGCCTGGGCGAAGAGAGAAAGTCTGCCCCCCACTAGATCCGTTCCCGGATCGGGGGCCCTCGATTCATGCTGTCTTAGGGGCAGCAGCAGATTTCCTGGCCTGCTTGCCCTTGTTCCAGGACTGGTTAGGTCTCCAGCCTTGTCTGTAGCGAGCAACAGCTCCTTCCTGTTTTGGTGCAGAGGAAGTTGATGCTGCTCCTGCTTTGAAATTACGAAAGGAACGAAAATTAGACTGTCTAGCCTTAGGTTTGGCTCTGTCTTGAGGCAGGGCATGGCCTTTACCTCCTGTAATGTCAGCGATAATTTCTTTCAACCCGGGCCCGAATAAGGTCTGCCCTTTGAAAGGTATATTAAGCAATTTAGATTTAGAAGTAACGTCAGCTGACCAGGATTTTAGCCACAGTGCTCTGCGTGCCTGAATGGCGAATCCGGAATTCTTAGCCGTAAGTTTAGTTAAATGTACTACGGCATCTGAAATAAATGAGTTAGCTAACTTAAGGGCTTTAAGCTTGTGTGTAATCTCATCTAATGGAGCTGATTCAAGTGTCTCTTCCAGAGACTCAAACCAAAATGCTGCTGCAGCCGTGACAGGCGCAATGCATGCAAGAGGTTGCAATATAAAACCTTGTTGAACAAACATTTTCTTAAGGTAACCCTCTAACTTTTTATCCATTGGATCTGAAAAGGCACAGCTATCCTCCACCGGGATAGTGGTTCGCTTAGCTAAAGTAGAAACTGCTCCCTCCACCTTAGGGACCGTTTGCCATAAGTCCCGTGTGGTGGCGTCTATTGGAAACATCTTTCTAAATATAGGAGGGGGTGAGAACGGCACACCGGGTCTATCCCACTCCTTAGTAACAATTTCAGTAAGTCTCTTAGGTATAGGAAAAACGTCAGTACTCGCCGGTACCTGCAAAATATTTATCCAACCTACACATTTTCTCTGGTATTGCAACTGTGTTACAATCATTCAGAGCCGCTAACACCTCCCCTAGTAATACACGGAGGTTTTCCAGCTTAAATTTAAAATTTGAAATATCTGAATCCAGTTTGTTTGGATCAGAACCGTCACCCGCAGAATGAAGCTCTCCGTCCTCATGTTCTGCAAATTGTGACGCAGTGTCTGACATGGCCCTAATATTATCAGCGCACTCTGTTCTCACCCCAGAGTGATCACGCTTACCTCTTAGTTCTGGTAATTTAGCCAAAACTTCAGTCATAACAGTAGCCATATCCTGTAATGTGATTTGTAATGGCCGCCCAGATGTACTCGGCGCTACAATATCACGCACCTCCCGAGCGGGAGATGCAGGTACTGACACGTGAGGCGAGTTAGTCGGCATAACTCTCCCCTCGTTGTTTGGTGAAATATGTTCAATTTGTACAGATTGACTTTTATTTAAAGTAGCATCAATACAGTTAGTACATAAATTTCTATTGGGCTCCACTTTGGCTTTAGCACATATAGCACAGATATCTTCCTCTGAATCAGACATGTTTAACACACTAGCAAATAAACTAGCAACTTGGAAATACTTTTCAAGTAATTTACTATAATATTAAAACGTACTGTGCCTATAAGAAGCACAGAAAAAGTTATGACAGTTGAAAATTAATAAACTGAAAAGTTATAGCATCAAATCTTTGTAAAAAACACAATTTTAGCAAAGGATTGCTCCCATTAGCAAAGGATAACTAACCCTGATAGCAGAAAAAAAAAAATACAGAAATAAACGTTTTTTATCACAGTCAACTACAATCTCACAGCTCTGCTGTGAGTGATTACCTCCCTCAAAACAAGTTTTGAAGACCCCTGAGTTCTGTAGAGATGAACCGGATCATGCAGGGAAGACAAACTTCTGACTGAATTTTTTGATGCGTAGCAAAAGCACCAAAAAAGGCCCCTCCCCCTCACACATAACAGTGAGAGAGATCAGTAAACTGTCATAAATTAAATAAAACGACTGCCAAGTGGAAAAAAATAGTGCCCAAAACATTTTTTCACCCAGTACCTCAGAAAATTAAACGATTTTACATGCCAGCAAAAAACGTTTAACATTAATAAATTGAGTGTTATTAAAAAGCCTGTTGCTAGTCCCTGCAAATTAGGCTAAAGTTGTATGCATACAGTATAATTCCAGTGAAGTGCCATTCCCCAGAATACTGAAGTGTAAAATATACATACATGACAGCCTGATACCAGTTGCTGCTACTGCATTTAAGGCTGAGTTTACATTATATCGGTATGGCAGAATTTTCTCATTAATTCCATTGTCAGAAAATAATAAGCTGCTACATACCTCTTTGCAGATTAATCTGCCCGCTGTCCCCTGATCTGAAGTTTACCTCTCCTCAGATGGCCGAGAAACAGCAATATGATCTTAACTACTCCGGCTAAAATCATAGAAAAACTCAGGTAGATTCTTCTTCAAATTCTACCAGAGAAGGAATAACACACTCCGGTGTTATTATAAAATAACAAACTTTTGATTGAAGGTATGAAACTAAGTATAATCACCACAGTCCTCTCACACATCCTATCTATTCGTTGGGTGCAAGAGAATGACTGGTAATGGCAGTTAGGGGAGGAGCTATATAGCAGCTCTGCTGGGTGAATCCTCTTGCACTTCCTGTTGGGGAGGAGTTAATATCCCATAAGTAATGGATGATCCGTGGACTGGATACACTTAACAAGAGAAATTGCACATGTCAAAGGGGGGGCCCTGATCAATGGTTAAGTCAGGGGCCCCAAAATTTGGCGGCCCTGGGTGAGCTCATGCATGTTTGCAATAGAAGTATATTGGAAAGTTGTTCACATTTGCACACTCTATCTGACTTTTGAACATTTCATTTTGACTGTACTGTCTAGAGATCTGCATTTGGCTTGGGACAAATACAAATTCGTCCAAATTTATGCTGATTTGGTGAGCTATCCAATACACTAACAATCAAACACATTATTGGAGAAAACTGAAGAATAATGAATTAGTTCAGTTTGATGGCTAAAAAGCTTCAAGAAGGGTCTGGAAGTTGGGGGGGGGGCAATATTGTTTGGCTTATCATCTCCTTTGTCTGTAATGATGTACAAAGGGTCTGACCAGCATATACCTATTGTCCAATGTACAATCCTGCCATAGTATTACTAAAGATTGATGTTAGGGACACTAAGGGCTAGAATACATGTGACGTAGTAATTTTTTTTCACGATCTCGAAAACACTACTAGTGTTAATTTATTTTATTTTGCACTAGCGATAACCGAATACCGTGAAAACCCTAACTTAAGTTTTTGCGTGCACGTACATCTATTCCCCATAGAAATCAAAGGAGAAAAAAATTTGAAAAAATCGAACACCCTTCTCGCGAGCTAACCCAAATCACCTTAAAGGGACACTGAACCCAAATATTTTCTTTCGTGATTCAGATATTATCAATTTTTCTTCGTTCTCTTGCTATCTTTATTTGAAAAAGAAGGATCTAAGCTTTTTTTTGGGTTCAAAACTCTGGACAGCACTTTTTTATTGGTGGATGAATTTATCCACCAATCAGCAAGAACAACCAAGGTTGTTTACCAAAAATAGGCTGGCATCTAAACTTACATTCTTGCATTTCAAATAAAGATATCAAGAGAATGAAGAAAAAAAACCTAAAATTAAAGAAAATAAAAAATCCCTAACATTACAAAAAAAAAAATAATATTCCAAAAAATGTAAATAGTCTAACATTACAGAAAATAAAAAGTAATTACCAAAAAAAGTGATAACCCCCCAAAAAAATACCCGAAAATAAAAAAGCCCTATTCTAAACTAAACTACCAATAGCCCGTGAAAGGGCCTTTTGTAGGGCATTGACCTTAAGTAATCATCTCTTTTTAAAAAACACTAACCCCTCTAACATTACAACCCCCTAGCCCTTAATATTGGTCTTTAGTCATACAGTCTTGTCCATTTAAGCCTTAAAGGGACAGTATACTGTAAAATAGTTTTTCCCTTAATGTGTTTACAATTGCTTTTTTTACCAACTTCAGAGTAAAAAATGTATGAAAATTAGCTTTTTAAGGCTTATTTGTGTATATTAAAGCTCTGATTTTGTGTTTTGAAGCCACAACCTAATACAATGGGTTGAGCTTGTAGGTATAATCAGATCTCATTACTGTATCACATTGAGTACATATACCTGCTTCTTTATCTTATATCTGTCCTTAAAACAATCACCAGTACTTTGAGAGAACAAAGGAAAATCAACATTGTATTACCTTATCTCTGCTATAACTGACTGGGAGTGTAATTTCTTCTGCTGGCTGTGTTTACAAAGCTTATCTATAGCTGGAACGCGCGGCCACAAACTTTCAGAATAGGTGGGGATACCACATGCTAAATCAACAATATCAAATGCCAATACAAGGGTAAAGGAGCTACTTGTAAACAATTTAATACACTCCAGCAGATAAAGTGGATCATTGGGAACAAATTAAAGGGGAGAAATTTTTTGAGTAAACTGTCCCTTTAACCTAGCATTGAGAGGTGGGAGGCTAGGGGAAGTTCAAACATTTTAAATTAATTTTGCTAGATCATGCAGCTGTGTGACCCCTGTGAGATTGTTATTGATTCCAATTTAATCACGGAGTTGTATGTACTTTTAGCATTGAAAGATATGTTATTTTAAGTGTTTAAATTCTAAAATGTAAGATTTTTGTTAAAATTAGTGGTATTGTTACTGTAGCTATTGGAAATAACAGTAACAAATCCAAATCCAATGCCTGAAACAAATGCCCACATGAATGCAATTTTGCCTAACCAAGCTTAGGAACAAATTTGAAACATATCTTTATGACAAAACTCATTTTTGGCCTCAAAATGTAATTTCTTAAAAAGAGTTTGATCATAATCTATCATTTATCTGCATGCTAATGGGTGTCAATGAGCTATCAATGTGATCATAATCATCCATTTACATTGCTTATTGGCAGAACATTTTGGTGAAAATGTCCTAATGTAAACTTGTGCTAGTCCTGGTTTTATGATCACAATCCAAGTTCTTAATCCTTAATGTCACATTTACGGGACCATTTTTAACGTATCAAATTCAACGGCAAAATGACTTGAAAAACTCCAGAACCAACTTTTCAACTTACAAAGTACCCCAAAAGTTCTTGAATGTAACATTGATTTTGCTAATAGGCAAAAAACACTGAAGTTATCCACTTTCATTCTGGATAATGTTAGGAAGTAATGTCACCTAACAGATACAAATACTTCCTAGTCAATCAATAAAAGTTTAGAAATTAATAACATCTTTTGTACTAATAAAAATTTGTGAAATTGATAACCAATCAAACATGGACCTTTAAGGGACATAAACACAAATCTTTATGGTTAATTGCACAGCTATCATATATTAGCATCATTAAACACTGTAAAAAAGGGATGAATGAACTTACAGAACTTCAACCTGTGATGTAATTGCCAAACTCTCAAAATCCTCATTTTTGTTTCTTTTTCTGTTGCAAAATTGTGAGAAATATGATGCAGATAGCAATCATTTTGGGGGGTGGGGGGTTGTAAGAGATTGTGTGCTTCGGAAGAATTAACTACAGAAGAATTTTTGGATTGTGATCACTATAAAAACATGCAAATTAGTGTTCAACTCTAAAATGTTTGATTAGGCATAGAAAAAAATGCTTTCATTATTTATTTTGTTCGCTTTCTTTGTTATGTAACTAAAACATATACTTTTTCCAGTACCACTAGAAAGGCCAGAGGGAATCCTGTAGGTTTCACAACTTTGCAAAATGTTACACATGTAGCACTGCATTGCCAACAAAGTGAATTCTAAATGCTTTTTTAAAGTATTTTTATATCAAGATTTTTTTACTGTTATTTTGCAATGCAGGCTTTATTGCTATGAAGTGTTTGACGACTAAAAAAGAGAGGGTTCAGCCAGGATAGCATTAAAAGAAAAGAGCTCTCAAAATATTTGTCTCCTGTATATCAGGGATGGCCAACTGCTGCCCTCTGCACTAGGCTTTACTGCCCCTGGAAGGAGCAGAACTAAAAACGTTGTTGTTCCACTGCAGACAGAGGGTACCCTGCACTATTATCAGAAACAAATGAAAAAGTGGTATAATCAAAAAGCCCTCAGTCCAAACTATGTACCACATGGGGTAATTTTTTTTCCCTTGCACCCTAAATCTAGCCACTTTACACATTTAGGAAATATAACATTATTTGTGTGTTTAATAGTTGTTAATTTATATGTGAACCATAAGGATTCTAAGCTATTGATCCCCACCCCCCCATTTGCTAAGAAGTTGTCCATCACTGATGTATATGAAAGAGCAGCAGTTAAATATGTTAAAATATGTTCTGTATAAACAAAATTTAAGTGAAGTTTAAACTAAAATAGAAGGGAATTCATAATTGCTCATTAAAGTCCTGGGCCGAATGATAGGGACAACTCCTGTAGAAAAGGTTTGTTTACTAAGAACAATAAGCTTTAAAGGGACAGTCAACAACAGAATTTTTGTTGTTTAAAAAGAAAGATAATCCCTTTATTACCTATTCCCCAGTTTTGCATAACTACCACTGTTATAGAAATACACTTTTTACCTATGTGATTACCTTGTATCTAAGCCTCTGCAAACTGCCCCCTTATTTCAGTTCTTTCGAGTTTTAGCCAATCAGTGCTCACTCCAGGGTAGCTTCACATGCATGAGCTCAATGTTATCTATATGAAACACATGAACTAATGCCCTCTAGTGGTCAAAATGCATTTAGATTAGATGCGACCTTCAAGGTCTAAGAAATTAGCTTATGAACCTCCTAGGTTTAGCAGAACAAAGCAAAAGCAAAATTGGTGATAAAAGCAAAAATGGTGATAAAAGTAAATTGGAAAGTTGTTTAAAATGACATTACCTATTTAAATCCTGAAAGTTATTTTTGGAATTGACTGTCCCTTTAATTAATGAATTAATGAATTCATTAATTAACAACATTATAATACTTATTAAAAATATTTTTCTGTATGAAAGACAATTTTAAGTACTATGTACCTTTAATATTAGTGGAGTTCAGTCTATATAGGTTTTATTAAAGTATTGAGGGGATCCAATAGGTATATGGTTGCAGAGTGGGGTGGATTCAGTATAGGTTTTATTGCAGCATAGGTACCGGTATTAACTTGATGCATTGGATCTTTTATTATAAAACCTCACACCAGTTCTTACAAATATGCATATCTGAAAAGATCCTGCACCTTCTTGGTATATATACAAGTTAGCAACCACTCGTTATTTAGTTGTATAAACAGTTCAATTAAAAGCAGAAAGTATTAGTGTATATGTAACCAAATCCTTAGCTTTCTGGTTGGCCCTTCAATGCCTCTTCATACCTGTGTTCCTAACCTACAACCTTGCTTTCAATCTGAGACACTGAAATATAAACAAAAGGTTTCATAGCTGTTTGAAATCTTCTCTAGATATATGCAAACATAGAAGTTAATTGTACTCCAAAACCTGAGCGATTATTCATCTCATAGGCCTGACTGCTCACTTGGCACTAGAATTATCTGGTCACTGGTTTTAAACCCAGCTTTCTGTGATTGCACTTTCATCTATCTATCTATCTATCTATCTATCTATCTATCTATCTATCTATCTATCTATCTATCTATCTATCTATCTATCCATCAGCTGTATATCTATCTATTAATCAATCAATTATCTATCTATCTATCATCTATCTATTTATCATCTATATATCTAGTTATTCCTAGTTTAGGCCTAGATTACAAGTGAAGTGCAAAATTGCACTTTTGCAAGCGCAATATTTGCGCTCAACTCATAATACCAGCGCACACAAATGTGTGCTGGTGTTAAAGGTTAAGCAAGGTTGTGTTTGCATTGCATGGAAGATTTGCACTCATTAGAGCTCACTTCAATAGACTCCAATGGGATCCTCTTTCTCATGCCGATAATCAAAGCAGAGAAGGGGTAAGTTGTGCAGCTATTGGCAGCAAAGTTTAAATATATATGTCAATTCACATCCACTCACTTTAACCCCTGATAACTGCTTTGTACAGTTAATCTTAAAAAAAAAAAATAAAAAAAAAAAATACTAACACTAAGCCCCAAATAGGTACTCACCGTTCGTGAAGTTCGGCGGAGAAGGTCTTCTTCCAAGTGGCTCTGTCATCTTCTATCTTCATCCTGTGCAAAGGCAGAGCGGAGGTGCAGAGAGGTCTTCCCCGATGCGTGGATTCGGAGCGGCGGCCTTCAGCGGTGATCCTCAGCAGTGTGGAGGCTCCTCTTCATCCGATGTCTGTTGCACACTGAAAATTGAATGCATGGTACCGCATTCAATTTGGGGTACTTTGCATTCCTATTGGCTGAAATTTTCAAATCCGCCAATAGGATTAGAGCTACTGAAATCCTATTGGCTGTTCAAATCAGCCAATAAGATTACAATAGCTCTCATCCTATTGGCTGATTTAAAAATTTCAGCCAATAGGAATGCAAGGTACCCCAATAAATATGGGGTACCTTGCATTCAATCTTCAGTGTGCGACAGACGATCACATGAAGAGGAGCCTCTGCGCCACTGAGGACTGTCGCTGCTGAAGACTGCAGCTGAGGACCGCTGCTGCGTACCGCTGCTGAGGATCCGTGCATCGGGGAAGCCAGCTCCGCACCTCCGCTCTGTGCCGCCTACACTCCAGATGAAGATAGAAGATGATGGAGCCGTCTGGAAGAAGACATTTTCTGCTGGACTTCAGGAATGATGAGTACCTATTTGGGGCTTAGTTTTAGTATTTTTTTTTTTTTTTTAAGATTACGGATTTAATGGCTGGAAAAGAGCTGAATGGCCTTTTAAGGGCAGTAAAAGAGCTGAATGCCCTTTTAAGGGCAATGCCCATACAAATTCCCCTCTAGGAGCAATGGGTTGTTTAGTTTTTTTAGTGTTAGGTTTTTTTATTTTGGGGGGTTTGGTGGGTTAGGGGGGACGTAGTATTTTTTATTTTTATTTTTTTTTTAAATACTTTTTATTGAGGTTATACATGAAATACAATAGGCAAATTGCATTACAGAAATCATATATATGTAACAAAAATAAGAGAGGCGTCATTTATATTGTCACCATACAAATCAATAACCGTTACCTCACGGCTATGCAATATTCCAGGAGTAGTCCTCTCAGATTTCTGTATTATCTTTGATACTAAACATTGAGGTTGTACATGAAATACAATAGTCAAATTACATTACAGAGCTCAGAGGCATAGAAAAAGGATTTGTATTACCACAACAGATGGCTATGACTATTACCTCCCAATTAGGCAATACTCCAAGAGTATGAAAATAAATAATAATATGAAAAAGAATAATAAACAATATATGAATAATGTAAAGAAAATAAGCTTTTTGAACACTTCAAGCTTTGAAAACCTCGTAATAACAAACTAACAGACTAGAATGATACAAAGCATAAATATCAAATATCAAATTTAGGCCCATAGCAAAAAGAAACCGTCAGCTATAAATTAAACACATCAGAGCCTCCTAGAAAAGAGTATCTAATAAGTAATTGACATCATATTAACCCAGAATGATGTAGAACATAAATATCAAAGTAAGGCCCACAATACAGAGGAACTATCAAATGTAAACCTAAACATAGTAGGGCTTCCTAGAAAAGGGTATCAAATAAATCATAGGAAGGAAGGGGAATTCCAGATTGCGGTATGCTTCAAGGAAAACTGCTCAAGGGGACCCCTAACACCGTTCCACAGTGTCAGGACACCCCAAAAAGGAAAGGGGGATTGGGGGAGGGGGGGCGGAGATCAGTTCCATGGTGTAGTAAGGTTCGACCAAGGTTCCCTATATGACTCCTTATATAAACTAAATAGTTGCTTTGTCTTGCTATACACTACACTATGTCAACAAATTGCGGAGCTGCCCACCTAAAATTGCCCATAATCTATTGTCCCAAATAAATAGCTATGATTTTGTTATTGTGTAATAGTTGAAAGCTGTTGAGATAACTACTTATTATAGATAAAAGAAGTTGCATTTAATAAATATCATTTTCCCAAGTTACTTAAAAAGTTATATATGTGCTATTAACTATAATATTATAGAGCTCTAACTACTAAAATAGAAAATCTGCGGTCCTGTTACAAATAAAGTCAGACCAGTCCCATTTTTAGTTAAGAACCTAACTCTAACTATACTAACACCCTAATAAAGGGAGATTCATGTTCCACCGTCTTGGATACTATGATCCATCAATTGGGTATGGGCCCTATACCCAACGGTAGGTGAATCCATTAAATTAATGATTAGGTAGGTCCTAACAATAATCTATAGTTATGGGGAAGTACATGTGACTACTGACCTAGTAGAGCTATATAATGTAGCAGGAAGTAACATATCAACAGCATATTCTTAACCAATAAAGATTTACACGAATAAGGATGCTTATCAAACAATTTAGATAAATATCAAGACTGCTATAATAAAATCTGGCCGGGAAGCTCCAACAATATAAATAAATATATGAGTTATATCAGGTCAACTATCCAACGAACTATATTGCAGCAGACAAACTTACATCTTTAAAATAAGAATATCAAGAACCTAAAGCCATAATATTGTGTAAAACTATAAGAAAGGCAACCATATATTTATATATAGCTTAATAATATAATATAGGCAAGCATAGATAGACTTTGTGCAGAGTCCACTATCAGTTGCATATAGAATTACTTAGCCCATTCCAAGTCTGGGAGTTATGCATAAGTTATACAGGACATGCAACCAGACTAATATTTCAGAGAAACAGAACAAATAACACACCTTTAATGATATTGAGTGCCTTACAAAATAAAAAATAAAGAGATTGAGTATAAGACATACTGTATTGTATGCCACATGCTGATTCAAGATACCTGGAAATTATTTCTGAGGTTCCCAGCAGTGACTCAAGCTTACACCTACAAAGTGTGTGTATGGGTAGTAGGTCCAGATTCTCAAAACTAGGATTCCAAGAGTGGATAAGATTAGAAGTAAGTGAATTAGGCTGCAGAATCATTCGAGTGTGTTGTGTAGATCAAGCTGAAACTGAGACTTGACTCCCCTCTAGAGGTAGAATACGGTAACTACATCTTCCATCTAGATCATTTTATTTTCCATCTATGTTCTACCGGAATCAGTTTACCCCACTCTGCTGTAGCTGCTTTTATGAACATTGTATTGTATAGCTATAAGTATACATTAGAATAATAACTGCTATAGTGTATGTGAGTATTCTGAAAAGATAATCATTGATACCAGCGAGTGTTATGTCATTACTAACATCTCCTAATAAGATAGAGCTAAAAGAATATTTAGAGACAAAGTCTTGAACATTTAAAAAAAAAATCAATGGCACCTGCACATCTTAAAGGAAAATTTGAACTGCAAACCGATGAACATATGTCTGCAAACAATTTTTACATAAAGACACCCTGCAAACACACACTTATAAAAAACGTCCCACAAGTATTCAGCTCAGTTACTTGGAAATATCTCCATATTTGGTAGAGGAAAGAGTCCAAAAACAGCAATGCTAGCTCAATTCAGTTTACAGGCTTATAAAAACATAATGAAACGGCAGTTATACCCTAGAGTGTTCTATTACAGTGTGATTCCACATCATGCCCACTGTTAGTATCCGACTGCTTTGCAGAACCAACTCCATCTCAGACTTCCAGCTTCATGAGCCGCAACAAAATTATATGTGATTTAGCTTGCTCTCCCATAGAACTTCAAATCAAACAACCTGGGTAGCCAAAAAAACAAATGTACTCTATAGTCAATGCAAAGTCCCGTGTGAAGGGAAGAAAAAATAAAGAAGTTCTCTTCTGACAAACACCTAAGTGCAATAAGTTTCCACTTTTAGCATATGTGGGATGTTTATGAATGTATAAATCCTCTGTCAAAAGCGCTAGGAGCTCTTCACAATCATGTCCTGTTCCTTAGACAGCTGGCTCCGCCCCCCCATAATATTTTTTTAAATGTAAAAGAACTGTTTAACTTAGGGCAATGCCCTACAAAAAGCCCTTTTAAGAGCTATTGGTAGTTTAGTTTAGATAAGAGGGTGTTTTTGTTTTGGGGGGCTTTTTTATTTTCATAGGGATTAGGTTTAATTTTTTAATTTTTGATAATTTTGTTTATTTTTTTCTGTAATTTTAGAGCTTTAAATTTTTTGTAATTTTAGATTATTTTTTTTGTAATTTAATGTTCCGTTTTATTAAAGTTTAATTTAGTATTAGGGTTAATTTAGGGGGTTTTAGGTTAGGTTAAATTATTTATTTGTGTCGTGGAGGGTTGGCGGTTTAGGAGTTAATAGGTTAATTAGTTTTTTGTGATGTGTGTTTTGGTGGTTTAGGGGTTAATAGGTTTATTGTGATGTGGGGGTTTGGCAGTTTAGGGGTTAATTAGGTTTATTGCAATGTGAGGGTTTGTCGGTTTAGGGTTTAATAGGTTAGTTAGGTTTGGGAGTTTGTCGGTTTAGGGGTTAATAGGTTAATTAGCTTTATTGCGATGTGGGAGTTTAGTGATTCAGGGGTTAATAGGTTAATTAGGTTTATTGTGATGTGGGGGGTTGGCGGTTTAGGGGTTAATATTTTAATTATGTTATTTGCAGATTAGGGGTTAACTACTTTATTATTTTGCCATGTGGGGGGTTGCGGTTTAGGAGTTTGTTAATACTTTGTGTGGGAGGTTAGGTTTTTTTGTTATACTTTGTGTATACATGTTTTTTTATTTATTTCTGGCAGGCGGTTATGTGTTTTTTCGTTATTTCGTGCGGCGGTTGTGTGTTTTTTTTTAAGGCTTCGACTTTGCCTACGCTGTATCCAGGTGAATTGGAAAATGGCAGGGTGGTGAAAAAATTTAGCTGTTGTGGATTATTTCACCACCCTGCCATTTTTGGAATCCACCGGGATGCAGCTTTGCTCTATCCAGGTGAATTATTTTGACTGAGCACGCAGCCAACATTCTTTTGGCTGCCTCGCGCAGCCAACATTCCTTAAAGGATGCGTGCGCAACTGGCGACATTGACGGACGTGTTACAAACATGATTATAGTATAGATATGAACACTTTATTTTGTGGACAATTTGGGGACATTTTTTGAATTAACCAGAGCACTGAGCTCAAAGTGCTACCGTGAGCTGTCGGTAGCATTAACCAGCCACTCGTAATGGCTGGTTATATAATGTGTGCTAGTAAATGGGAAAATGTGCCCGTTTATGGTTGCACATTAAATTAACACTCCACTTGTAATTTAGTCCATAATTAGTTGCTCAATGGAAAGCTGAAGCCTTAATACTAGGCTTTCTAGAAAAGCTGTAAAAATACATTTTGCTAATTCAGCATTCATAAATTCTCATATGCAATTCAACAAATCACAAAGTATGATTTTTTTTTTGTATTTCACAGCTATACTTAAATAACAATCAAGCTGGAGTTGAAGAAAAAAGAAATTCATGCTCCAATTTGAATTTCAAAGGAAGGATGTACACGTCATGCTGTGAAAGAGGGCCACAGAGAAACCAATCAATGTAATTATGTATTGTTTCCTTTGCATGCATGGTAAGATGATAAAAAAAACTTGTTGTGGGAGTAGAATGACTAATCTCTACCAAACTGTCTGATTAGAAATGAGATGGAAGATGTAAAAGTTCAAATCTTTCAGAGCTGGTAGCTAATAATTGCCTATATACTGTACCAGCATCTGACTGTGAGAACTTGGCATAAACGTCATATCATAACTATGCCAGGCTTCATTCAATACTTATTATAGAAAATGTTGTCAGTGTGTTATGCATTCCTGTATAATTACTGACATGTTTTTCTGTAAAAAGGAAACTCCCACAATTCTGCTAACATAAGGCACCAATTACCTTTACTGTATCTCACCTAAAAATAGTGCACTGTATTCATTAAACCTCTTTTGGTCAGTAGGCTAATGACTCAGTTCTCGCTGAAGTAATTAAAGGTGTAATGTACTTAGACAAACAACAAAGTGTGTTTAAGTCAAATTTGCAGCAGGAACGACCTTTCAAAGGCCTAGATTTGGAGTTTGGCGTTAGTCGTGAAAACCAGCGTTAGAGGCTCCTAACGCTGGTTTTAGGCTAACTCCGGTATTTGGAGTCACTCAAAAAAGGGTCTAACGCTCACTTTTCAGCCGCAACTTTTCCATACCGCAGATCCCCTTACGTAAATTGCGTATCCTATCTTTTCAATGGGATCTTTCTAACTCCTGTATTTAGAGTCATGTCTGAAGTGAGCGTTAGAAATCTAACGACAAAACTCCAGCCGCAGAAAAAAGTCAGTAGTTAAGAGCTTTCTGGGCTAACGCCGGTTCATAAAGCTCTTAACTACTGTACTCTAAAGTACACTAACACCCATAAACTACCTATGTACCCCTAAACCGAGGTCCCCCCACATCGCAGCCACTCGATTAAATTTTTTAACCCCTAATCTGCCGACCGCCACCTACGTTATACTTATGTACCCCTAATCTGCTGCCCCTAACACCGCCGACCCCTGTATTATATTTATTAACCCCTAATCTGCCCCCACAATGTCGCCGCCAACTACCTACAATAATTAACCCCTAATCTGCCGACCGCAAAGCGCCGCCACCTACATTATAGCTATGTACCCCTAATCTGCTGCCCCTAACACCGCCGACCCCTATATTATATTTATTAACCCCTAATCTGCCCCCCACAACGTCGCCTCCACCTGCCTACACTTATTAACCCCTAATCTGCCGACCGGAGCTCACCGCTATTCTAATAAATGTATTAACCCCTAAAGCTAAGTCTAACCCTAACACTAACACCCCCCTAAATTAAATATAATTTTAATCTAACAAAATTAATAAACTCTTATTAAATAAATTATTCCTATTTAAAGCTAAATACTTACCTGTAAAATAAATCCTAATATAGCTACAATATAAATTATAATTACATTGTAGCTATTTTAGGATTTATATTTATTTTACAGGTAACTTTGTATTTATTTTAACCAGGTACAGTAGCTATTAAATAGTTAAGAACTATTTAATAGTTACCTAGTTAAAATAATTACAACATTACCTGTAAAATAAATCCTAACCTAAGTTACAATTAAACCTAACACTACACTATCAATAAAATAATTAAATACAATATCTACAAATAACTACAATGAAATAAACTAACTAAAGTACAAAAAATAAAAAAGAACCAAGTTACAAAAAATAAAAAAATATCTACAAACATAAGAAAAATATTACAACAATTTTAAACTAATTACACCTACTCTAAGCCCCCTAATAAAATAACAAAGACCCCCAAAATAACAAAATGCCCTCGAATTCTGATTGGCTGATAGGATTCTATCAGCCAATCGGAATTAAGGTAGGAATATTCTGATTGGCTGATGGAATCAGCCAATCAGAATCAAGTTCAATCCGATTGGCTGATCCGATCAGCCAATCAGATTGAGCTCGCATTCTATTGGCTGATCGGAACAGCTAATAGAATGCGAGCTCAATCTGATTGGCTGATCGGATCAGCCAATCGGATTGAACTTGATTCTGATTGGCTGATTCCATCAGCCAATCAGAATATTCCTACCTTAATTCCGATTGGCTGATAGAATCCTATCAGCCAATCGGAATTCGAGGGACGCCATCTTGGATGACGTCCCTTAAAGGAACCGTCATTCTTCAGTTGGACGTCGCCGGATGAAGATGGGTCCGCGTCGGAGGTCTTCAGGATGGAGCCGGTCCTCATCGGATGAAGATAGAAGATGCCGCTTGGAAGATGATGGTTGCCGGTCCGGATCTACTCTTCTTCCCGGATAGGATGAAGACTTTGGAGCCTCTTCTGGACCTCTTAAGCCACCGGATGATGGATCGCCAGCCCCCGCTTGGGTTGGATGAAGATTTTGGAGCCAGGACGGATCGGTGATACCTGGTGAGGTGAAGACAAGGTAGGATGATCTTCAGGGGCTTAGTGTTAGGTTTATTTAAGGGGGGTTTGGGTTAGATTAGGGGTATGTGGGTGGTGGGTTGTAATGTTGGGGGGGGTATTGTATGTTTTTTTTACAGGCAAAAGAGCTGAACTTCTTGGGGCATGCCCCGCAAAGGGCCCTGTTCAGGGCTGGTAAGGTAAAAGAGCTTTGAACTTTAGTAATTTAGAATAGGGTAGGGCATTTTGTTATTTTGGGGGTCTTTGTTATTTTATTAGGGGGCTTAGAGTAGGTGTAATTAGTTTAAAATTGTTGTAATATTTTTCTTATGTTTGTAGATATTTTTTTATTTTTTGTAACAGTTCTTTTTTATTTTTTGTACTTTAGTTAGTTTATTTCATTGTAGTTATTTGTAGATATTGTATTTAATTAATTTATTGATAGTGTAGTGTTAGGTTTAATTGTAACTTAGGTTAGGATTTATTTTACAGGTAATGTTGTAATTATTTTAACTAGGTAACTATTAAATAGTTCTTAACTATTTAATAGCTATTGTACCTGGTTAAAATAAATACAAAGTTACCTGTAAAATAAATATTAATCCTAAAATAGCTACAATGTAATTATAATTTATATTGTAGCTATATTAGGATTTATTTTACAGTAAGTATTTAGCTTTAAATAGGAATAATTTATTTAATAAGAGTTAATTAATTTCGTTAGATTAAAATTATATTTAATTTAGGGGGGTGTTATTGTTAGGGTTAGACTTAGCTTTAGGGGTTAATACATTTATTAGAATAGCGGTGAGCTCCGGTCGGCAGATTAGGGGTTAATAATTGAAGTTAGGTGTCGGCGATGTTAGGGAGGGCAGATTAGGGGTTAATACTATTTATTATAGGGTTAGTGAGGCGGATTAGTGGTTAATAACTTTATTATAGTAGCACTCAGGTCCGGTCGGCAGATTAGGGGTTAATAAGTGTAGGCAGGTGGAGGCGACGTTGTGGGGAGCAGATTAGGGGTTAATAAATATAATATAGGGGTTGGCGGTGTTAGGGGCAGCAGATTAGGGGTACATAGGGATAATGTAAGTAGCAGCGGTTTATGGAGCGGCAGATTAGGGGTTAAAAAAAATATGCAGGGGTCAGCGATAGCGGGGGCGGCAGAATAGGAGTTAATAAGTGTAAGGTTAGGGGTACTCGGGGTACATGTTAGGGTGTTAGGTGCAGACGTAGGAAGTGTTTACGCATAGCAAACAATGGGGCTGCGTTAAGAGCTGAACGCAGCTTTTTTGCAGGTGTTAGGTTTTTTTTCAGCTCAAACAGCCCCATTGTTTCCTATGGGGGAATCGTGCACGAGCACGTTTTTGAGGCTGGCCGCTTGCGTAAGCAACTCTGGTATCGAGAGTTGAAGCTGCGTTAAATATGCTCTACGCTCCTTTTTTGGAGCCTAACGCAGCCTTTATGTGGACTCTCAATACCAGAGTTATTTTTATGGTGCGGCCAGAAAAATGCCGGCGTTAGCTTTTCGGGTCGTTACCGACAAAACTCCAAATCTAGCCGAAAGGGTCTTAGTTCTTACTTGCATGACTTTTATACCGCAGCATTGAACTCTTTTAACATAGGTTGTGGTTTATACTGGAAAATCAGCTATTAAAAATGTCAAAATTATGGTAAAGGAACTATTTACATACAATGAAATTAGAGGCGTAACTAGAAACCACAGGGCCCAGGTGCAAGAATCTAACAATTGCGAGCCTCTGCACCCCCTGTAGTTTTGCCCCTGAATGTAATATGCCCCAGGAGGTAAAATATATAATTGGGAACTCATTAAAGGGGAAGGAATTTTACAAAACCAATTGCTAACGTAAGGTGCTTTCCTTTAGAAAGTAAGCAGAACAGTAAACTAAAGGTTTTGTGAGGTTTAATTCTAACATAGCATCACTGACCTTTCTAATTTTTATGTGAACACAAATTAAAATATAATTTTTTGTGTGTTTATGCATGTGTTTGTGTGTGCATGTGTGTTTGTGCATACATATTTGTGTACATGTATGCATGTATTTGTGTGTGCTTTTGTGTGTGTACATGTGACTGTGTGTGCATTTGTGTGTATGTATGTTTATGTGTGCGTGTTTGTGTGTATTTGTGTGTGTGTGTAAGTCTGTGCATTTGTTTGTGTGTTTGTGAATGTGCATCACTGAGCTTGCTAATTTTTATGTTAAAACAAATTAAAAAATTATTATGTGTGTGTTTGTGTGTGTGTACTTGCATGTATGTGCATTTGTGTATGTGTTTATGTTTGTGTTTGTGTGTTTTTCTGTGTATACATGTGTTTTGTATGTGCGTGTATGTGCATTTGTGTGTGTACGTGTGTTTGTATGTGCATGTGTATGTGTGTTTGTATGTGGTTTTGTGTGTACATGTTTTTCTGTGTGCGTATATTTATACATGCATTTGTGTATGTGCAGGTGTGTTTTTGTTTGTGCTTGCATGTTTGTGTTTGTGTGTTCATGTGTTTGCATGTGAAAGTAATTTTGTAGTACTTAATTTGACATTTGTGTTTTATGATAATTTTAGAACATGAAATTAAGTGTATATTATCATAATCAAGTAATTAATATAAACTGCATTGTCATTTATAGTGATAGAATTGCTGTAATATTGCTTAGTTGGTATATACTGAATTTAACCCCATTATAAGGGTGGTAGGTATTAGTAAACTGCAAGTCCAAGGCAATCACTTTAAAAGGTTAAACTGATTGTCAGTCATTTAAAAAAATATATATATATAATGAAATAATAAAAGCAAATCAGATCTGTAAAGATAGTATTAACCACAAAAATACATGTTTGTTTCTGAAAATATTTTAATATACTCTAGTAAATTATTTTGGAATACATATGTAATATTCATAATTTGTAAGTAAAAATACATTTTAATAGAAAAATCATTTCTCTATAAAACTATTATTTTTAATTTATAGTCCACTATGGGTCTGTAATTCAACTGTTAAACAATTTGCAAGTGGTTTCATTTTAACCACTAAATCAATTTGCATTATGCCTTTGCAGAATGATCCAACTTAGATCACATTCTGCTGGCAAAGTAATCATCTTATTTTGCATTTTAACTAGAGAAAATATCCATACTGTGGTTAGTACATTTGTCTTGTTGACAGCATTTCTATATGCACATTAAATATAAAGCAATAAACTATATACTTAAATATATTTTCTTATATATTACAGAATAATTATTGATATTATTGTTGTTATTTTCAAATGTTTTATAGAACACTATACATGGGTACAGTATGTAAATGAAAACTTATTAGTAGAATTTTAAGCTATCTGGTGCAAAAGGTGTTTCAACAATCTTTGTGAGATTTTAATAGAAAGAATAGAACAGTCTAATCAAAATGAGGACAACTTGTATGCCCATGCTCGTGGCAAGTGGGCAGCAATAAGCTTAGATAACTGTCTACAGTTATTAATGCTCAAGCAATTGATTGGGCACTTGACCCCCATACTTAGGCACTACGTTCTCTTATCCTAAAAATAAACACACCATTCTTGGGGTTATAAAGGCAGCAACCAATTTATTCTTTAACGTGTAAACAATTAAATAACTTGTACATCACATAAAACATTGGCTACAAAGCCACCCAAAGTAACCCACATTAGTGCTTGCCCCATAGGGGCTCAATAACTCTTAAAACTTAAGTAACATATTGAAACTCTCCTGGACCACAGGAGTAACCCACATTGCTTTACAACTTCTCATACATCAACACCGCCGAACACCTCTTCCCAGCCGTATAAAAACAGGGAGGGCGGCAGGAGCTTCTTCTCACAATTGGTCCGGAATTGAAGAGGACCCTCAGCTTCCAGTCTCCCTTTAAATACCCCAACCCTTACCACCTCTTTTCTACTTAGTCCCACCAACAACTACACTGGCCTGCTTTGGGGTCAAATGCCCCTACGTCATATTCCTTCCTCCAGGGCTGACCCTACCCCCTGCTCCCACTTGGGCCTGTCAATCAAAGAGTCCAAGCATCTTTGCAGTATTATCAATCTGCCACTTCTGAATTAAGAAGGCTTACATGAGTGAGCTTGTACTGCAAAGGCTCCAGAGCAGACTGTGCTGTTTGATAAAGGGAGTCCTATATGTAGTGGAGTTATTCATTTATATTTATACTATGGTGATGAATTGACATAGTGTTTAGTGCACTTTGTAGCAGTTTAGTTATGAGTTTTTTGTAACAGATTTGTTGTGTAAAACTCATATCTACTGCTTTTAGATGGCTTTACGGATCTTGTCGTTTTAGGCTGTAACGCAGGTTTTTTAGCCTCACCGCAAAACTCATAATGGCAGCGCTATGGGAATCCCATGAAAAACATTTTTATGAGTGCGGTACTGACGTTGTGTTACAGGCTAAAAGGCTTTCGGTACAGCTATACTGACAAGACTTGTAATGGCTGCGGTGCTGTTTTAATGCTGAAAATGCCATATTTTCAGCATTAAAAGACGAATGCACAATTAGTAATCAAGCTGAAAGGATTTTATTAACCAAACAATCGCTTAGATTTAGAGTTTTGTCGGTAAATACCTGCGGTGCTAATGAGTCTTTTTTTTCCAGCACACCCTTAAGACAACGCTGGTATTACGAGTTTTTTGAATGGCTGCGTTAGCCTCAGAAAAGTGAGCGTTGAGCATAATTTAGCTCCACTTCAACCCTCAATACCAACGTTGTTTACGGTAGCGGTAAGCTGGAAAAACATGCTCATGCACGATATCCCCATAGGAAACAATGGGGCTGAGCTGGCTAAAAAAAAAACCTAACACCTGCAAAAAAGCAGCGTTCAGCTCCTAACGCAGCCCCATTGTTTCCTATGGGGAAACACTCTCTAAGTCTACACCTAACACCCTAACATGAACCCCCGAGTCTAAACACCCCTAACCTTACACTTATTAACCCCTAATCTGCTGCCCCCGCTATCGCTGACACCTACATTATATTATTAACCCCTAATCTGCCGCTCCGGACACCGCCGCAACCTACATTATCCCTATGAACCCTTAATCTGCTGCCCCTAACATAGCCGACACCTATATTATATTTATTACCCCTTAATCTGCCCCCCCAATGTCGCCACCACCTACCTACACTTATTGACCCCTAATCTGCTGACCGGACATCGCCACCACTATAATAAATGTATTACCCCTAAACCGCCGCACTACCGCCTCGCAAACACTATAATAAATTTTATTATCCCCTAATCTGCCCTCCCGAACATCGCCGCCACCTACCTACAATTATTAACCCCTAATCTCCGGCCCCCAACGTCGCAGCTACTATAATAAAGTTATTAACCCCTAAACCTAAGTCTAACCCTAACCCTAACACCCCCCTTACTTAAATATAATTTAAATTAAACAAATTTTAGGATTTATATTTATTTTACAGGCAACTTTGTATTTATTTTAAAGGGACACTGTACCCAAAAATTTTCTTTTGTGATTCAGATTGAGCATGCAATTTTAAGCAACTTTCTAATTTACTCCTATTATCAAATTTTCTTCATTCTCTTGGTATCTTTATTTGAAATGCAAGAATGTAAGTTTAGATGCCGGCCCATTTTTGGTGAACAACCTGGGTTGTCCTTGCTGATTGGTGGAAAAAATTCATCCACCAATAAAAAAGTGCTGTCCAGAGTACTGAAACCAAAAAAAATCTTAGATGCCTTCTTTTTCAAATAATGATAGCAAGAGAACGAAGAAATATTGATAATAGGAGTAAATTAGAAAGTTGCTTAAAATTGCATGCTCTTTCTGAATTACAAAAGAAAAAATTTGGGTTCAGTGTCCCTTTAACCCCTTAAGGACCAAGGACGTACGCCACACGTCCTCAAAAAAAATACAGTTAATGACCGAGGACGTGTGGCGTACGTCCTTGGTCTGGAAAGCAGCTGGAAGCGATCCTGCTCGCTCCCAGCTGCTTTCCGGTTATTGCAGTGATGCCTCGATATGGAGGCATCCTGCAATAACCCCCCTTGGCCATCCGATGCAGAGAGAGCGACTCTGTGGCCCTCTCTGGACCGGACATCGGTGGCCGGTATCGTTGGTGGGTGGGAGCAAGTCTGGGAGGCGGGTGGGCGGCCATCGATGTGCCCAGTGGAGTGGAGGGGGGCGGGATCGGGGGGCGGGAGGGGCGGGAGCGCGCACGGGAGCGCGCGCGTGCATGGGGGGCGGCGGGTGGGCGCGTGCACGGGGCGGGAGCGGGAGGGAACCGCTACACTACAGAAAAATAAAGTTTAAAAAGTACAAACAAATAACTTTTTGAAAGCTGTAAATAAACAGCTAAGAGATGTGGAAGGGGTGGGGGGTTGATCTTGGGGGGGGAAGCTACACTGCAGAAAAGGGTTTTTTTTGCCAGTACCCAAGATGGCGCCCATTAAGGCAGAGGGGGAGGGTTAGAGAGCTCTTTGGTGGGGGATCAGTAAGGCTGGGGGCTAAGGGGGGATCCTACACAGCAGCATATGTAAATATGCTAAAAAAAAACACAAAAAAGCCCAAATACAGCTTTTATTTTAGTACTGGCAGAGTTTCTGCCAGTACTTAAGATGGCGGGGACAATTGGGGGGTGGGGGAGGGAAGATAGCTGTTTGGGAGGGATCAGGGGGTCTCATGTTTCAGGTGGGAGGCTGAGCTCTACACTAAAGCTAAAATTAACCCTGCAAGCTCCCTACAAGCTACATAATTAACCCCTTCACTGCTAGCCATAATACACGTGTGAAATGCAGCGGCATTTGGCGGCCTTCTAATTACCAAAAAGCAACGCCAAAGCCATATATGTCTGCTATTTCTGAACAAAGGGGATCCCAGAGAAGCATTTACAACCATTTGTGCCATAATTGCACAAGCTGTTTGTAAATGATTTCAGTGAGAAACCTAAAATTGTGAAAAATTTAACGTTTTTTTTAATTTGATCGCATTTGGCGGTGAAATGGTGGCATGAAATATACCAAAATGGGCCTAGATCAATACTTGGGGTTGTCTACTACACTACACTAAAGCTAAAATTAACCCTAGAAGCTCCCTACATGCTCCATAATTAACCCCTTCACTGCTGGGCATAATACACGTGTAGTGCGCAGTGGCATTTAGCAGCCTTCTAATTACTAAAAAGCAACGCCAAAGCCATATATGTCTGCTATTTCTGAACAAAGGGGATCCCAGAGAAGAATTTACAACCATTTAAGCCATAATTGCACAAGCTGTTTGTAAATAATTTCAGTGAGAAACCAAAAGTTTGTGAAAAAATTTGTAAAAAAGTGAACGATTTTTTGTATTTAATCGCATTTGGCGGTGAAATGGTGGCATGAAATATACCAAAATGGGCCTAGAACAATACTTTGGGATGTCTACTAAAAAAATATATATACATGTCAATGGATATTCAGAGATTCCTGAAAGATATTAGTGTTCTAATGTAACTAGCGCTAATTTTGAAAAATAATGGTTTGGAAATAGCAAAGTGCTACTTGTATTTATGGCCCTATAACTTACAAAAAAAGCAAAGAAGATGTAAACATTGGGTATTTCTAAACTCAGGACAAAATTTAGAAACTATTTAGCACGGGTGTTTTTTGGTGGTTGTAGATGTGTAACAGATTTTGGGGGTCAAAGTTAGAAAAAGTGTGTTTTTTTCAATTTTTTCCTCATATTTTATAATTTTTTTTATAGTAAATTATAAGATATGATGAAAATAAGGGTATCTTTAGAAAGTCCATTTAATGGCGAGAAAAACGGTATATAATATGTGTGGGTACAGTAAATGAGTAAGATGAAAATTACAGCTAAACACAAACACCGCAAAAATGTAAAAATAGCCTTGGTCCCAAACGGACAGAAAATGGAAAAGTGCTGTGGTCATTAAGGGGTTAACTAGATACAATAGCTATTAAATAGTTATTAACTATTTAATAGCTACCTAGTTAAAATAATTACAAAATTACCTGTAAAATAAATCTTAACCTAAGTTACAAATACACCTAACACTACACTGTCATTAAACTAATTAAATAAATTACCTACAATTATCTAAACTAAAATACAATTAAATAAACTAAAACTATAATACAAAAAAAACAAACACTAAATTACAGAAAAAAAAAATTACAAGAAGTTTAAACTAATTACACCTAATCTAAGCCCCATAATAAAATAAAAAAGCCCCCCAAAATAATAAAATGCCCTACCCTAACCTAAATTACAAAGTAATCAGCTCTTTTACCAGCCCTTAAAAGGGCTTTTTGCGGGCATTGCCCCAAAGTAATCAGCTCTTTTACCTGTAAATAAAAATACAATGCCCCACCCCAACATTACAACCCACCACCCACATACCCCTACTCTAAAACCCACCCAAACCCCCCTTAAAAAACCTAACACTAACCCCCTGAAGATCTCCCTACCTTGAGTCGTCTTCACTCAGCCGAGCCGAATTCTTCATCCAAGCGTGAAGAAGAGGTCCTCCATCCGGTTGAAGTCTTCATCCAAGCGGGACAGAAGAGGTCTTCCATCCGATTGATGTCTTCATCCAAGCGGAATCTTCTATCTTCATCCATCCGGAGCGGAGCAGCAGCATCCTGAAGACCTCTGACGTGGAACATCCATCCTGGCCGACGACTTCCCGACGAATGACTGTTCCTTTAAATGACGTCATTCAAGATGGCGTCCCTCAAATTTAAGGTAGGAAAAATCTGATTGGCTGATTCAATCAGCCAATCAGATTGAAGTTCAATCCGATTGGCTGATTTAATCAGCCAATCGGATTGACCTCGCATTCCATTGGCTGTTCCGATCAGCCAATAGAATGCAAGCTCAATCCAATTGGCTGATTGCTTCAGCCAATAGGATTTTTCCTACCTAAATTCCAATTGGCTGATAAGATTCTATCAGCCAATCGGAATTGAAAGAACACCATCTTGGATGAAGTCACTTAAAGGAACCTTCATTGTTCAGTCGCCGTCGGATGGAAGAGGATGCTCCGTTCCGGATGTCTTCAAGATGGACCTGCTCTGCTCCAGATGGAAGAAGATAGAAGATGCCGCCTGGATGAAGCCTTCTGCCGGTCTGGATGTCCTCTTCTGGCCGGATTGGATGAAGACTTCTGCCCCTCTGGACGTCCGCTTGTGCCTGGCTGGGTGAAGACGACTCAAGGTAGGGTGATCTTCAAGGAGGTAGTGTTAGTTTTTTTTAAGGGGGGGTTGGGTGGGTTTTAGAGTAGGGTTGGGTGTGTGGGTGGTGGGTTTTAATGTTGGGGGGGTATTGTATTTTTTTTTACAGGTAAAAGAGCTGATAACTTAGAGGTAATGCCCCACAAAAGGCCCTTTTAAGGGCTATTTGTAATTTAGTATAGGGTAGGGAATTTTATTATTTTGGGGGGCTTTTTAATTTTATTAGGGGGATTAGATTAAGTGTAATTAGTTTAAAAAAATTGTAATTCTTTTTTTATTTTCTGTAATTTAGTGTTTGTTATTTTTGTACTTTAGTTTATTTAATTTAATTGTATTTAATTGTAGTTAATTGTAGGTAATTTATTTAATTAATTTAATGAGAGTGTAGTGTTAGGTGTAATTGTAATTTAGGTTAGGATTTAATTTACAGGTACATTTGTACTTATTTTAACTAGGAAGTTATTAAACAGTTAATAACTATTTAATAACTATTCTATCTAGTTAAAATAAATACAAAGTTGCCTGTAAAATAAATATAAATCCTAAGCTATCTTAGGGTTTATTTTATTGGTAAGTATTTAGTTTTAAATAGGATTCATTTATTTAATTGTAGTAAATTTATTTAGTTTTATTTAAATTATATTTAAGTTGTTAGGGGGTGTTAGGGTTAGACTTAGGTTTAGGGGTTAATAAATTTAATATAGTATCTGCGACGTTGGGGGCGGCAGTTTAGGGGTTAATAAATGTAGGTAGGTGTCAGCAATGTTAGGGAGGGCAGATTAGGGGTTAATACAATTTAACTAGTGTTTGCGAGGTGGGAGTGCGGCGGTTTAGGGGTTAATAAATTTATTAAAGTGGTGGCGATGTCCGGTCTGCAGATTAGGGGTTAAACATTTTATTTAAGTGTTTCCGATGTGAGGGGGGGCCTCGGTTTAGGGGTTAATAGGTAGTTTATGGGTGTTAGTGTACTTTTTAGCACTTTAGTTAAGAGCTTTATGTTCCGGCGTTAGCCCATAAAACTCTTAACTACTGACTTTTACGAAAATCCAATTAAATAGATAGGATACGCAATTGATGTAAGGGGATTTGTGGTATGCGAAAATCGCAGAAAAAAAGTGAGCGGTAGACCCTCTCCTGCCTGACTCGTAATACCAGCAGGCATTAAAAAGCATCGTTGGGACCCCTCAACGCTGCTTTTTAAGGTTAACGCAAGACTCGTAATCTATCTGTATGGTTGCTTGTTATGTGTCTTTTAACACCTTAATGACCAGACCATTTTTCAATTTTCTTACCATTAAGAACAAGGGCTATTTTTACATTTCTGCAGTGTTTGTGTTTAGCTGTAATTTTTCCTTTTACTTATTTACTGTACCCACACATATTATATACCATTTTTCTCGCCATTAAATGGACTTTCTAAAGATACAATTATTTTCATCATATCTTATAATTTACTATAAAACATTTTATAAAATGTGGAAAAAATGGAAAAAAATCACCCATGCTAAAAAGTTTCTAAATTTTGTCCTGAGTTTAGAAATACCCAATGTTTACATGTTTTTTGCTTTTTTTGCAAGTTATAGGGCAATAAATACAAGTAGCACTTTGCTATTTCCAAACCACTTTTTTTCAAAATTAGCGTTAGTTACATTGGAACACTGATATCTGTCAGGAATCCCTGAATATCCCTTGACATGTATATATTTTTTTTTAGAAGACAACCCAAAGTATTGATCTAGGCCAATTTTGGTATATTTCATGCCACCTTTTCACTGCCAAATGCAATCAAATAAAAAGAAATGTTCACTTTTTCACAAATTTTGTCACAAAAGGTTTCTCACTGAAATTATTTACAAACAGCTTGCGCAATTATGGAACAAATGGTTGTAAATGCTTCTCAGGGATCCCCTTTGTTCAGAAATAGCAGACATATATGGCTTTGGCGTTGCTTTTTGGTAATTAGAAGGCCGCTAAATGACACTGTGCACCACACGTGTAATATGCCCAGCAGTGAAGGGGTTAATTAGGGAGCTTGTAGGGACCTTGAAGGGTTAATTTTAGCTTTAGTGTAGTGTAGTAGACAACCCAAAATATTGATCTAGACCCATTTTGGTAAATTTGATGCCACCATTTCACCGGCAAAAGAGATCAAATAAAAAAAATTGTTTACTATTTTACAATTTTTTTTACAAACTTTAGGTTTCTCACTGAAATTATTTACAAACAGCTTGTGCAATTATGGCACACATGGTTGTAAATGCTTCTCTGGGATCCCCTTTGTTCAGAAATAGTAGACATATATGGCTTTGGCATTGCTTTTTGGCAATTAGAAGGCTGCTAAATGCCGCTGCGCACCACACTTGTATTATGCCCAGCAGTGAATGGGGTTAATTAGGGAGCTTGTAGAGAGCTTGCATGGTTCATTTTAGCTTTAGTGTAGAGATCAGCCTCTCTTCCCTCCCCCACCCCACAATTGTCCCCGCCAGTCAGCCAGTACTAAAATAAAAGGTGTTTTTTTTTTGTTTGTTTTTTAAATATTTATTCAGCTGTGATGGACCCCTGCCTTAGCCTCCAACCTTCCTAATCCCCCCAAACAGCTGTCTGCCAGTACCCAGTTTTCCACCAAAAACAAATCTTTTTTTAAGTTTTTTTACAACAATAGCTTTTTCTCTAGTGAAGCTGCCCCCCCTCAATACCCCCATCCCCCTCCCAGATCCTTTTAGATTTAATATTTATATTGGGGTTTTCCCCCCTCCCTCTCAATTCATGGATCATTGGTGGCAGTGGTGTGCATTACAGCGCTTTGCAGTCAAGTATTTGTAAGTATGAACAATCATATTTACATTTAATAAAGTTTTTTACTGTGTATGTACTGTAAATATTTCACATTTTCTTCTTCAAATAGGGAAATATGTTCTAAGTGTTTTTAAATATAGAATCAAGCCACGTACAAGGTTATCCTGGAAGAAAACTTGCTTCCTTTTGCTTTTCCTTTTTTTCAAGCAAAACAATTCTGCATGCCACACAGCCAGGTTAATCAAGGTGTGGTTGTAGGACTACCAGATCAGGGGCCCCATCCTATATGCAGCGTCGCTCGCAAAAGCCGGCAACGCCGGGTTTTGCGCAGGTTTGGTATCCTATATACAGCACCGCATATAAATGCGGCACGTATATTTCACCTGTCACCCACAATTTTTACTCCCATAGGCTAACATGGGACCGCGTCGTAAATCGGTATCCAATATCCAGCGCAAGGCCTTACGAGACGAAAATGGAAAAATCTTACTCCATTTTCACCTCGCCATAAAATGCAGCCATAGCAGGCCTTGCGCTGAGTATGGGAGCACCGTAACTCCCTAAAATGCCTGCAAAAAAAAAACTAACACCTAACGCATGCGCAATGTCTATCTATCTGTCAACCGCAATCCCCCACCGCAATACCTAATAAAGTGTTTAACCCCTAAACCGCTGCTCCCGGACCCCGTCGCCACCTACATTAGATGTATTAACCCCTAAACCACCGCTCCCAGACCCCACCGCCACCTACATTAAATTTATTAACCCCTAATCTGACCCCCCTATACCGCCGCAGCCTACATTAAATTTATTAACCCCTAATTTGACCCCCCTACACCGCCGCCACCTACATTAAATTTATTAACCCCTAATCTGACCCCTCTACACCGCCGCCACCTACATTAAATTTATTAACTCCTAATCTGACACCCTACACCGCTGCCACCTACATTAAATTTATTACCCCCTAAACCTAAGCTAACCCTAACACCCCACTAACTTAATTATTATTTAAATAAATATAAATATCACTTTTATTAACTAAATTATTCCTATTTAAAACTAAATACTTACCTATAAAATAAACAATAAGATAGCTACAATATAATTAATAATTACATTGTAGCTATTTTAGAGTTTATATTTATTTTAACGAGGTACAATAGCTGTTAAATAGTTACAAAATTGGTTGATTTAATCAGCCAATCGGATTGAACTCCAATCCGTTTGGATGATTGGATCAGCCAATAGAATGCAAGGTCAATTCTATTGGCTGATCCAATCAGCCAATCGGATTGAACTTCAATCCGATTGGTTGATTAAATCAACCAATCAGATTTTTCCTACCTTAATTCTGATTGGCTGATAGAATCCTATCAGCCAATCAGAATTTGAGGGATGCCATCTTGAATGATGTCATTTAAAGGAATATTCATTCGTCGTTAGTCGTCAGCCTAGTAGGATGTTAGGCACCGGAGGTCTTCCAGATGGAGCCGTTCCTCGTCGGATGGATGAAGATAGAAGATGCCGCTTGGATGAAGATGTCTGCCGGTCCGGATGTCCTCTTCTGCCCGGATAGGATGAAGACTTCTGCCAGTCTGGGTGTCCTCTTCTACCCCATCGGATGAAGACTTCGGCCCGGCTGGGGGAAGACGGCTCAAGGTAGGGTGATCTTCAATGGGGTAGTGTTAGGTTTTTTAAGGGGGGGTCGGGGGGGTTTTAGAGTAGGGGTGTGTGGGTGGTGGGTTGTAATGTTGGGGGGGATTGTTCTTTTTTTTACAGGTAAAAGAGCTGATTACTTTGGGGCAATGCCCCGCAAAAGGCCCTTTTAAGGGCTATTTGTAATTTAGTTTAGGATAGGGAATTTTATTATTTTGGGGGGCTTTTTTATTTTATTAGGAGGTTTAGATTAGGTGTAATTAGTTTAAACTTCTTGTAATAATTTTTTTTTTTTGTAATTTAGTGTTTTGTTTGTTTGTACTATAGTTTAGTTTATTTAATTGTATTTTATTTTAGATAATTGTAGTTCATTTATTTAATTAATTTATTGATAGTGTAGTGTTAGGTGTATTTGTAACTTAGGTTAGGATTTATTTTACAGGTAATTTTGTAATTATTTTAACTAGGTAGCTATTAAATAGCTATTAACTATTTAATAGCTATTGTACCTAGTTAAAATAAATACAAAGTTGACTGTAAAATAAATATAAATCCTAAAATAGCTACAATGTATTTATTAATTATATTGTAGCTATCTTAGGGCTTATTTTATAGGTAATTATTTCGTTTTAAATAGGAATAATTTAGTTAATAATAGTTATTTTATTTATATTTATTTAAATAATAATTAAGTTAGGGGGTGTTAGGGTTAGACTTAGGTTTAGGGGGTAATACATTTAATGTAGGTGGCGGCGGTGTAGGGGGGTCAGATTAGATGTTAATATATTTAATGTAGGTGGCGGCGATGTAGGGGGGTCAGATTAGATGTTAATATATTTAATGTAGGTGGCAGCGGTGTAGGGGGGTCATATTAGGG
Organism: Bombina bombina; assembly: GCF_027579735.1. NCBI lineage: Eukaryota > Metazoa > Chordata > Amphibia > Anura > Bombinatoridae > Bombina > Bombina bombina. Next base: position 1,314,941,379 of record NC_069499.1, read on the forward strand.
GTTAATAAATGTAATGTAGGTGGTGGCGGGGTCCGGGAGTGGCGGTTTAGGGGTTAATACATATAATGTAGGTGGTGGTGGGCTCCGGAAGCGGCGGTTTAGGGGTTAATACTAGGATAGGTTTATGGCGGTGTAGGCTATGGCGGTTTAGGGGTTAATAATTAGGCTTATTGCATTGTGGGGGGTTGTCGGTCTAGGGGTTAATATATTTATTATTAGGAGTGAGAGGGGGATTGCGGATATAGGGGTATACGTGTCGGGCTTATTTTTGGGAGGCGTGTTAGACAGTTACGGGAGATTTAATATTTTAGTTACTTTTTTTAGGCGCAGGCAGATTCTTAAGTGCCGTAAGTCACTGGAGATTCCAGAAATTTGTATTTACGCTCATTTCTGGACATCGCTAGTTTATCCGACTTACGGCACTTTAGCAACTGCCGGCGGGGTATATGTAATACCTTGATGTGCAAGTAGAAACTACGGGCGGCGCGGGTTCCCGCGCTTGCGATGAAAACTACGCCGTATATCGGATCGCGCCCCAAGACGAGATGTCTTAGATAATCTATCCTGGTTGTGGAGTATCTAAATATCTATCTTTTTTACAAAGCTCTTTCTTTCCCTTCTTCTATTTTATATAAATAGACTTTGGAGCAATTTTGTTTGTTAAAGTTATCTTTACAGTAATTTTGGTTAGACATTGATTTAGAACGGAAGACTCTTTACACTTTTTTTAAAGCATAAAGGTGTCTTCAAACCAATTGCAATATATTACATTTGTTCAAAGTATTTAATTATTCACACTGAAATGATTTACCTTCTAGTGAATATAGCGTTCTTTCTTTTTTAAATGAATACATTCCTACAATCTCACAGAATGCCAGAATTCCTTTTGATAATAAATTACATGACTAAACTCTTTAGACAGCGAGACAATATTATAAAGCAAATGTGCACAGCAAAATAATACAGATAGCTTTTCTTCTGCATTTGCTTCTCATATGATTCCTAAAATGTTAATTAAAACAACAATAGCTAGTAAAGATTAAATTCTGGCTGGTAAATTTATATTGGCATTTTTCATTTTAACACCACAGCAAAAGTTGTAAGAATAAATGTTATGCGTATTCGATGTAGCCCTTCCATTTCTCAAGAAGATCTCTTAAACATTCCTAAATCTATATAGGATTTTGCAGTGGAAACAGACTGTACAAGATGTGTGACTGTGCATAAATTCTGTAAATAAAAAGCTCCAACACTGTCATAGTACTATTTTCTGTATCTGTATAAGAGGCTTAGAATGTAGGATCTGCTGTATTTTAGTTTATTATCAGGTCAAAAAAGACAAACAATCATAAAATACTTTAATTTTGAATCGGCTTCAACCTTTTCGTTTCCCCCTGATTTTTTTTTAAGCTGTTTTGTCAAAGTGCCAAAGGGTCTTCCTTGAATGCTTGTTCATTTACCACCACCTCTTATCAGTAGATTGTTTTTTCTTTTCTTTTTTTTTCTTCTCTTTGGTACTGTATAAGGTACTGCTGTTTAGAATGATTTGAAAGGCTGGTACTGTGTAGTTGGGAAAGAAAGACAGGGAAATAGCTAAAAATGTGGATAACCTCAGAAATTTGTGAGGTTCCTTATCTCTCCACAACAGACAGCTGGGAAATATTTGAGAAACCAAGCAGATAGCTAAAGCTATCTAAGTGTACAACATATTATCCAGCCATTTAGAGTTGTGTACGCTAACATCTGCCCGTATTTTGCTATCCTACACTTTTGTTTTTCTAAGATTACACTTTCATTATCGTAACATACTCAGTCAGCGACTGTGAAAGTTTAATTAACTATTTGTCATAATTCTATCAAAAGATATTGATTTTGTTACCAGTGGTATTGATAGATTACTCAATAAACACATTCATTTGATCTACAAACCACTTGAATAGCTTTTGAGGATATTGTTGTCAAAATGACAGCTGCCTTATAGTTTAGACTACTAAGGAATAGATTACAAGTGGTGCGTTAATGATATTGCGGGTCCCGATATGCGATATGCACCGCATTAACATTAGTGTACAACTTGATATTACAGGTTAATGTTAAATTACGTTAATCAGAGAAGGGTTATAGTGCCCGACAATGCTCTAGTGCAAACTATACTTCCAATAGAAGTATATAAGTGCTAACTTACACTCATATTATAAGTAGAAAGTTATAGTTTGTGCTCAAGCAAAAGCCAAACTGCGCTAGAATAATATATATATATATATATATATATATATATATATATATATATATATATAGGTCCAAAACTGAAAAAGTGCTTGTGTTCACACGGCATTTTACAACCATGTTCATGCAATTAAGCTAATTTTGTTTCAATGATCACAGGTTTTCTAACTTGTGTGTCAGTGATCTTAGGTGTATTCAGTGTTGTTTTTCATTTTACATAGAAGCAAATACCCTACTGTTAATTTAGAAGAAATGCACTGTTCATTTTACATTCAAGTGATTTTGCACAGGGGTGTACGCACTTCTGTTGTATATAACATATATCTTTATTTAAACATTTTAAAATAATATTTTCTTCTATGTTGGAATGCAAAGTATTCTCAACTCACCTTTGGCTTTAGTGCAGTTGGTCTAGCGCAGTGTCAGCTTAATTCGTGAGCAATAACTGCAGGATGCCATATAAAAGTCTATTAAGAAAAGGTGTTTGTGAGGTCGCAGCTGTTATTTGCAAATATAAATTACCAAAATTCAAATAATCTTAGATATTGAAAAAGACACGCAAACAGGTAAGAAAAGTAGCTTTAAATAAGCCTAAATGTGCTTTCAAGTGATCAAAGCTACTGAAATAGATCAAACCAGAAGTCTGCACGTCTTGCTTGAAAAATGTTTTCTAATGGATTGGAATACCTGTATTGAATGCCTCTATTGTTAGTATTGTTGAAGTTTACACAGTGCAAAGCCACTAAAAAATACATGCGCACTTATGTAATCTGGCTGTAAGAATATTTTCAATGCTAACCATGATGGTCAGTTAATACAACCCCAGGCATTTCACCACTAATTAACCATCAAATTAAGTCAAGAATACAATTTTGTACAAATATCCTTATCTTAATGAAAATATGGAGTTCTAGACATAGATTCTATAACATTTCTTGGAATCTCTGAGATTGTGTTCAGGTTGTAAGGATCTATTCCTCTATGACTGTATATTACAAACCTGTATTTTAGTGGCTATTTCTTTAATGAGAATTTGATGGCAAATGCTGTAATTTTTTAGTTATTGATTATTTCATCTTTTATCCACTAAAATGAACTGAAACACAGACATTTTACAAATCGTTTTATAAATAGTGGCATACCATATGTGTAACATCATTATTTTATATAAAAAATATTTATATATTTAGTGCTGATAGGGAAATCCTCCTATCAGCACTATATTGGTTGATTATTTATCCTGAGAATTGTGTTTATTTTTTTCTGTGATGCTGGATTTTGCCTCACTATAAACTTAAACTGTGACTGAAAATTACTGTTTGCATAAAACAAAGCAGACATTATTTTAAAATGTTGCTGTTTTAACAGACTAACATGTTCTTGTCATGTTGATTTATTTATTGACTTTTTAATAAAGTTTGTTAAATCTATGGGCGCCATGTACTAAACGGCGGACAGCTTCTTAACTCGCGAAGCTGTCCGCCCGCCTCCGCTACAAACGGGCAGCGGATCTGTTGATCCGCTTGCCCGTATGTATCATTACACACTCATCGGAGTGTGTAATACCCGCCCCTACAATCGCGCGACCAATGACGTGACTGAAGGGGCTGTCAATCACCGAGAGCGAGCGTGCTCTCAGTGATTTTGCTTCGCCACCTAAGAGGTGGCGTAGGGTGTAGGAAGCAGCGGTCTAATGACAGCTGCTTCTTACATTGCGGGAAGCAGGCTCGCATATGCGAACCTGCCCCGCAAAGGCTCCGGAGCAGCTTTCGCTGCTTTCGCTGCTTTCACTGCTTTCGCTGCTTTCGCTGTCTTATGTACAGCTTTTTATTTGCTGGCATTGAAAAAATACAGAGATTCCATCATATGCCAATATATACAATGAGGTGTATAAGATATACTATTAATATTTATATATTCTTTTGTTGGACTGGTTATGATGCTATGTTGTTACCATGTGTAAACACCTTGGGTTGTAGACTCCTATAAAATATAGGGCAAAAAACTAAAAAAAAATCCTAGAAAATATTGGGAGTTGGTTCCTTAATATAAATCTAGATTTTTTTTTTTGTTAGTTGCCATTGCTTGAAGACAAATGAAAGTCATAAAATCAAATGGAAGAGAATACAGGGACTGTTCCTTGAAGTCACCTTTTTTCAATGCAAATCAGGTAAATTTGCAGACTATTTATACCTGTATAATTATTGTTGAATAGCTTTAATCTGAGTTCTTGGGGAGAGAGAAACATTCTTATTCAAAGCAATAATTCTCTCTCTTTTGCTTGATTGGTTTTCGATTAGTCATTTAATGAAAACAGAATGTGTTTGGAGAGCTGTAATGTGGCTGTCAATTTTTCAGACACTTCACGTCTGCAAACGAGAAACCAGATTGCCATTCATACACCTTAACTCCATAACTGCTACAGTGTTTGTATCACTTTGAACTCTAATGCTATGGAAATTATGTGGCCTATAAATTGTCCCGTTTCTCATATGATTTCATAATTTCATAATTTATAATGAAATGTTCCATATTTAAAATGTTTTGTAGCTCAACAATAATTTGTAAAGCACTATTGCTAGTAGATTTTTTTGGAAATGTTTACAGGACTTTCAGGAAACCATTAGAAATTATTGTCAAACATTGATTTACCTTATTCACCCAAAAATGAGCCACATTATATTGTTTTATGTGAATATTATATCTGCATTATAAGTAAGCCAAAGCACATTCACTTAGATATTTCTTTATCATGGTCATATGAAATTATATAGACTAACACCGATGGGTATGTGAAATCCACAAATGCTAAAATAGGCTTCCAAGCTGTAAAAAGAATACGCCATAGCATGAGTGAATAATGTAGGGTACATGTCTTCTTTTATAAACCATGTCCCAAATTACTTGTTTTGAGACTTATTTACAAAGCTTGCCACAGTGGTCTTCCCCTGCATGGATCACACAATGCAGGGTGCATGACCAGAGATAGTGGGACATTTTAATATAGTAAAATTTGCAAGCAATTAAAATAAATATTTAGCTTTTAAGATTAAATAAATCATAGCACATTCCTATTTTGACACCCTATTCTATAAGCCTATCCTATAAGCCTTAATTCACAGCTATATCAAACAAATGTAGAATACCTAAAAAATATGTTTAATCATCAAACGGGTTCACACAGTGCAAGAAGTCATTTTCTAAGTCAAAGGCAATACAATACATTCTAACACCCCACTCCCACTAACTTAAAGTCTCAAAACTGCCAGTGCAGTTTGGTTTTATTTTTAAAAAATTGCTATTTTTTAAAAAAAATAAAAAACTACAATGCCCTCTATTTTTAGGACATTTGGGGCACTTTTAGAAAATGAACCAGGGATCTAATCTCTGGTTACCTTTTAGAGTGCTAAATGCTACTGCAAGGTCACGGTAGTAATAACCAGCCACTTGTAATGACTGGTTAATTATTGTACTATAATAATTTAGCACTCCACTTGTAATCTAGCCCTAAATATTTAAGGAAAACATACCTTAGTAAAAGTTTGGTCTTTCTATTGATGAAGGCAAACTTGCATAGATTACTAAAATGCACCATCAACTGCAAACACAGAGCTTATAAACACTGCTATATTTAGGGTCTAATTGATCTTCTCTGCCTTCTTAAAGGTACAGTATGCTTTACTGCAGCAGGGACAGAAATTAGTCTCCTAGCCAAGTGCCTGTTATGATGTCATTTTTTTTTTCCACATATTTTTTCTTCAGTCCACACATGCTCAGTTCACAAATATTAATTTGGCTGCATTAATGAATACTAACAGGATGCAGAGTGGCTTCATTGTTCAGACATTGGACTCTATGTACTGGACAGTGGATTATGCTTTGCTACCCAATGTCAAGGCAAGGCTCACTCATACAAAATCGGTCATATGACTATTGATTCTTAACCACTCTGTGATACCTCTGAGATGGTGGAGATACATCACTCCAAACATGTTAATTCTGGGTGATTCACAAATGCAGGTGTGGACACAGCACAAATATCTGAGGCAAAAGGAGGAGGCTTACCAAGCCCAAACTTCAATAAAAGAAAAATTTCCTCCAGCTTCCAAGTTTCAAAATAGACTTTTAATGTACAAACATGGGTCCAATGTGCAACACAGCAATGTTTCATGCTAATCTATGCCCTTCATCATGCTTGTAATGACTTGGATTAGTCTTAAACGTTGCTGTGTTGTACATTGGACCCATGTTTGTACATTAAAGGTCTACTTTTAAACTTGGAAGCTGGAGGACATTGATATTTAATTCTGGGTGATTGACAGGCTCTATTCACATGCACTTAGACTCACGAGGCAATCCTTTTGAATTAGTACATGTGGATAGTGAATATATAACTGTGAAGATGGGCACACAGGTTCCCAAGTTGTGAACCTTGCCATCCTTTATGTACAAAGGGCTCATAATTATGTTCACAAGTCATTAAGGCTCTCTTCTTCTCCAGCTTAAATCGAATGAGTGTTCCTGAAATTAACATGTATAGTTGTTTTAAGTGCTTTAATACATGATGTCTTGCACATCGTGGGCTAGATTAAGTGTGGCACTCTAACTGTTGCGTGCAAGCGATAAGGGGTTTATTGTCTCTTTTTGAGAGTATCAGAAGGAGCGTGCATATTACAAGTTGAAATTAAATGCCTTCGATTGAGTGCAATTTAATTTAACATGCATCAGGAAAATGCGACTTCAGTGCTCTGGTTAACTGTTGCGTGCATCAAAAAGTTGAACAAAACACATCAAAAATTATTTTAAAAGTACAGTTACACTCATAATAAAACTGTCTAATAAAAATTATTACAAAAAAATATTGCATAAAAAAGTTATAATGGCTCAAGATATGAGGTCTCAGGTGTTAGAAAAAAGGATGCAATGGCCTTTAACATAAAGATACATACATATATATATATATATATATATATATATATATATATATATATATATATATACAGGCGTACTTCAGAAATATTGCGGGTTTGGTTCCAGACAACCGCAATAAAGACATACATTTAAGTGGATTGAGGCCCTTTGCAGTAACGTAGCTGAAAACATGTAAAATCATATTTATGCAATATTAACTATCGGCCAGATTACGAGTTTTGCGTTATAAGTGGCTCGGTAATAACTTGCAAGTTATTGCCACTGCTCACCTTTAATAGCGCTGCTATTACAGGTTTTCCAAAAACCTGCGTTAGCGTGCAGTATGGCAGCATTGAGCTCCATACCGCACACAAATACCAGCGCTGCTTTGAGCTGGTTTTACGTGCTCGTGCACGATTTCCCCACAGACATCAATGGGGAGATCCGGCTAAAAAAAAAGCCTAACACATGCAATAAAGGAGCGTAAAGCTCCGTTACGCAGTCACATTGATTCCTATGGGGAAAGAAAATTTATGATTACACCTTACATTCTAACATAAACCCAGAGTCTACATAAATTTACATAAATGTATTAACCCCTAATCTGCCATCCCCAACGTTGCCGCCGCCACTATACTAAAGTTATTAACCCCTAAACCTCTGGCCTCTAACATCACTAACACTAAATAAATATATTAACCCCTAAACCTAACCCTAAGTCTAACCCTAACCCTAACACCCCTAATTTAAATATAATTAAAATAAATCTAAATAAAAATTACTATCATTACCAAAATAATTCCTATTTAAAACTAAATACTCACCTATAAAATAAAACCTAGGCTAGCTACAATATAACTAATAGTATCTTAGGTTTTATTTTTATTTCACAGGTAAGTTTGTATTTATTTTAACTAGGTAGATTAGTTATTAAATAGTTATTAACTATTTACTAACTACCTAGTTAAAATAAATACAAATTTACCTGTAAAATAAAACCTAACCTGAGTTACACTAAAACCTAACATTACACTAAAATTAAATAAATTACATTAATTAAATACAATTAACTAAATTACAAAAAATAAACACTAAATTACACAAAATAAAATGAAATTATCAAACATTTAAACTAATTACTCCTAATCTAATAGCCCTACCAAAATAAAAAAAGCCCCCCAAAAATAAAAAAACCCTAGCCTACACTAAACTGCCAATAGCCCTTAAAAGGGCCTTTTACGGGTCATTGCCCCAAAGAAATCAGCTCTTTAACATGTAAAAAAAAATACAAACAACCCAACAGTAAAACCCACCACCCACACAACCAACCCCACCAAAAAAAAACTACCTAAAAAAATCTAAGCTCCCCATTGCCCTGAAAATGGCATTTGGATGGGCATTGTCCTTAAAAGGGCATTTAGCTCTTTTACGGTGCCCAAAGTCCCTAAGCTAAAAATAAAACCCACCCAATAAACTCTTAAAAAAACCTAACACGGGGGCGGAGCCAACTGGGAAGCTGATGGGTCGCACATTTCAGGAGCTCCGGGCACTATACATATAATTTAAGAATCTAGAGACCCTGCAAGCTTCTGAATTGGTCCCACTATGAAAATCTACTGACATGACTGACCTTGCCACCTATTCCCAAAATTTATAATACTGTTTTGATGAAACTACGCATGTATCGGGAGTAAACTATCTACAAGCGGCTTGGGGAGCCGCCATCTTAAGGCCTGCATAGAGGCTTACTAACGGCGACTGTGCTACTCCTAAACCTGACGACTGCTGCCAAACTTCAACATGTGCACCGCAGAGCGCATTATGGAAGAGATCCACTGTTTTTTGAATAGCTGCCAGGAGGTGCTTGCGGGCTTTGTAGTGTCTGCGCCACGGCAGTCAGAGACAGCGCCCAGTGCCTATCTTTATCGCGCTCCCGCTGTTACTGAGATCCCCAAGGGGGAGGATGATCTGGGGCCCCGGCGCACCTCTCCCACTCACTATCATCTTCAGGTCACTCTGGGAGCGGAGAGCGCGATGGTGGTGGCACAATTAAACAAGCAAGAAAATAGAGGCGGGTTGCTGAAAGCTGCACGCTGTACTCCTCTGGACATTGTAAGGTGCTGTTGGGGGCTCATCGGCTCCGGCGGATCGAGACCTCCTAGCTTGGTATCACCTATCCTCTGGTGTGGCCTGCGGAGTTATCTTTGACAAGTGGCTAACTAACCGGATAGATAAGAAATCAGCCCAAAAGGTACATTACTTTATCCATGATCCCCTTCTTAAGTTGAGGACACCGGCGGAGACTTTGGCTTTGCATGAAAGACTAGGAGTGGGCTAAAAATCTCCTTTAATAAAGCCATTGCAATGTGCTTTTGCGATCAACCTATATCACCACTACAAGATGGACCTATTAATGTTATACCAAAGTTTAATGCTCTTATGCAGTTTGCAGTATATGTGCAAGCTCCTCATTGTCTGCATATATGGTGAGGTTGCCAGAATTTAAAACATTTTACCACATAATTCTTTACTAAAGTTTGATATTTGCTTACTGCTACAATACCCAATATGCAACTGAGTCTCTGTTAAAACCTACATTACTGTATACTTCCTAAGCTGCAGGGACTTATACTCACTGCCTCATACTATTGCCAATCTTGTGTATTTTGTTGTTGGTTGCTTCTCATGAATTAAGTATACTATGTATTGGATTTATACCAAAACACTGTCATATGCACACCTTTTTACTTGTCTCATGCCTTAGGACACAGCCTGTGCAGTACTTAGGGCTATCCGATGAAAATGTTCCTATGCCAAGTTTCTTGTTTTATTGTCCCTTGTTCATTTGATAAGAGTTACGTTTTTTTTATATGATATCTATATGCAATGTGTGTTTTCTCAGTGCATCCCTATTGTTGTTACTGTACTGAGGTGTTCAGAGTTGCTATATGTTCAACTAGATGGGTCCTGCTACTTTACATACTCCTCAACCTGGCAGAATTGTGACTGTGGAGACATATAAAACATTTATACTGACTAATCTTCATACTATAATAGTGCAGCTGTATGGTGGGATCTTTCCTTTCACTACAGTACAGACGTAGCCAGCGGCCGAGGCTGCGTCCTACCATTTGTTATGTTCCATCTTGCAGTTGTTCTATAAGGCCCAATTGTTTTGTTTTGTTGCCTTCCCTTTAACGTTGCAGCTTCATGGCTGCTACCCAAATCACATAGATTGGGTTATCTAACCCTGCTTTAACTCCAATTTTAGATTTCATATCGTTCTAGGGACAATCTTGTATAGCTAAGAGTATTGTACTTTAAAATGGTCCCATCCTAACTCCCATAGTCTAATTTTGCCCTTACATATAACCCATGTAAATACCCTAATTTTTCTTTACCAGTGCATGACCCATTCCAAATATATCCCCTTTACACGATTGCCACAACTACAGCCTTGCTCTGTGCCCTACTACGTCTATTACCTTTGGCCCATCTGATTAACGCTCCATTTTACATATAGCCCTTGCCTGAATGACATTAATGATTTGATGTAAAGACCTATAAATATATACGCACAGCTTCCTCTATATAGTTTCATATGGTGTCTTTGGAGCAGGCAGGTCCTGCATCATTGTTATTCCCATTTATGCCCTCATTATACGAGGCATTTCTTATAAGCTCAAGGTGCTATATTAGCTTTGTGATCCTCAGGCTTTATTGGTTGAGTTATTGTCCCAACCCAGGCGCTATTAATACATTTACACATTTAATATACTTCCACTACCACCTCCCCCCCACCTTTTCTTATAATATACCTCCTGCTTCAGGAGGATTACTGAAGCGATTTGTCTAGCCTATATCGCACCCTACCTACTTTTCATATACATATAATTTACAGTCTCCCATATCATTGACCATACCTTATCTTTTTAAACTAGTAAGACTGTTCAAAGTTATTTTATTCGATTACTAATCTAGTTGTAGTGTATGATTTAAACGCCACATACCCGCATATTTCACTACAACAACTTAATATAAGAGAAAACTCTTCCTTCTTTATAATGCTTCAAACCTTCTAGGGTCCATAAGTGGCCCATCTGTTATTAGAGGAAGATACCTATATATGTATTGTCTATGTAAAAATGAAAAAGAGGTTCCAGCATAACCCACGAAGGGAATCTTAACTTTCTCCATGGAAACTGTTTACTTGAAATGTACCATTCATATCTGTCTTACGATATGTTATTCTACATAAGTTGTATTTGTTCTCACACAACCTCAATAAAAATTCTTTATAAAAAAACAAAAAAAAAAACCTAACACTAACCACTGAAGATCCACTTACACTTTTTGAAGACCATACATCCATCCTCAGGGGCAGAAGTCCTCATCAAAGTGGCAAGAAGTCCTCAACGAAGCCAGGAGAAGTCTTCATCCAAGCGACAAGAAGTCGTCCTCAAGGTGGGCAGAAGTCTTCATCCAGACGGCATCTTCTATCCTCATCCTTCCGACGCGGAGCGACTCCATTTTCAAGACATCCATCACGGAGCATCCTCTTCTTTTGACTCCTCTTGAAGAATGATGGTTCCTTTAAATGATGTAATCCAAGATGGCGTCCCTTGAATTCCGATTGGCTGATAGAATTCTATCAGTCATTCGGAATTAAAGGGTAAAAAATCATATTGACTTATGCAATCAGCTAATATGATTGTAATACCAGTGGTAGTGAATAAGCAGCGTTATGAGCCATAACTCTAAACTCGTAATCTGGCTGTATGTATTTACTGTAAATATCTTACATTCCAATGTTGTTCACATAAATTATTTTTAAATAGATATTCTGATATATTTAATATATATATATATACTGTATATATATATATTCAGCCAATAGGATTGAGCTTGCATTCTATTGGCTGTTCCAATTGGCTGTTAGTATAGTGGCGGCGACGACGTTGGGTGTGGCAGATTAGGGGTTAATAAATGTATGTAGGGGGTGACGACATTAGGGGCAGCAGATTAGGGGTTAATAATATTTAACTAGTGTTTGCGATGTGGGAGTGCAGCGGTTTAGGGGTTAATATGTTTATTATAGTGGCGATGATGTCCAGAGCGGCAGATTAGGGGTTAATAATTTAATTTTAGTGTTTGCGATGCGGGAGGGCCTCGGTTTAGGGGTTAATTAGTAGTTTATGGGTGTTAGTGTACTTTTTAACACTTTAGTTGTGAGTTTTATGCTACAGCTTTATAGCGCAAAACCCATAACTACTGACTTTAGATGGCGGAACAAATCTTGTTGGTATAGGGTGTACCGCTCACTTTTTGGCCTCCCAGGCAAAACTCGTAATACTGGCGCTATGGAAGTCCCATTGAAAAAGGACTTTTTGAAAGATGCGGTAGTTACGTTGCATTACGGCCAAAAAGGTGTGCGGTAGAGCTATACCTACAAGACTTGTAATACCAGTGGTAGTGAATAAGCAGCGTTATGAGCCATAACGCTAAACTCGTAATCTGACTGTATGTATTTACTGTAAATATCTTACATTCCAATGTTGTTCACATAAATTATTTTTAAATAGATATTCTGATATATTTAATATATATATATATATATATATATATATATATATATATATATATATATATATATATATACTGTATATATATATATATATATATATATATATATATATATATATATATATATATAATGTGTATATATATATATATATATATATACATATATATGTTTATATCTGTACCTATATATATATATATATTTTTATATATGCACCACTTGTAATGGATTAACACAAGGAAAGTTCTTTATGCATCCCTGGACTAACAAAGGTACAACATAAGATATCGCTTGACCTGCACCACAAAGTTTGTTGTTTACCTACTACATTGTAGCTGTGGAAGATACTAGGTGGCTAAAACGAATGATGACTTGTGGACCCGTATGGCCAATCACAGATGTGCAATCAGAACTGCCCTAGCAACCGGCAAGATGGATCAACCAGTCACAAAACACTTCTTACTGGCCAAACACTCAGCCTCTGAGTTGAAGTATATGATCATTGATCATGTCCCACCTCTGGCTAGGGTTGGTGATAGAGCAAGACTCCTATTGCAGAAAGAGAGTAGATGGATTTTTACCCTTCAGATCTTAATGCCTAGAGGTCTGAACATGAATATGGACATGCATTGTTTCCTCTAATATCTCTACCTTGACTTGATCATTGATACTAAGGCCCATTATATGACTAATTGCATTATGATAGATATGCTCTATATTTTGAACATGTCTTGTACTGTATAAACTCCAGGTGTATATAAGCTTAGTTCAGTTGGGATGTTGTGCTATATTTGGCTGAATACTTTGGGTTGCAATTTATCCACATGTGTTTATGGTGCAAGCCTTGGCTACATTTTTTTATTTTTTTTTTAAATATACACACAGCTCTGATTGAACTTATGCCTCTGTGAGCATGAACCTAGGAGTAACTGGGTTACATATGACTCTTTATCGACCTACTAATGGAGATTGTTGATGGACCTCACTAGGCAATCATAATCACGACCGGCTAACATATTTAACTTATTTGACAGGTCCCACTGACGAAGTGTGATTCAATCATTTACGTTTACAGCTACCCTCAACCTCTTAAGTATCATTAAAGCATGTTAGTGCCCAGGTATATATGCGGTAATTAGTTCTGATTAGTTCCCCGCCACTGTGCTCTATAACACTCTGTAATGGGCTATGATGCCCGTCCCGCATTTGTTAGTATTCTTTACATCTTTAGCCATCTGTTTTTAATTCTCTTTATATTGATAAACCCATACTGAGTGACCAATACTATATATTAGCCTTTGCGAGATAAGGTCTATTTGTTGACACTGCAACCATATAAAAGTGCTAATTGATACCCAATGACATAACATTCAGATAAGAGCTACATGATAGATATCAGCTAGCGTTGTGATATATTTGGCTGTTATAAAATAATCATAGTTAAACACATTGTAGATGTTCGAGCATTGATCAAAGACTATTTGTGTTCTCTTATTACAGGGTTCTGTAACTTACTACGCATTATATCCTAGTGCACTAATTTAACGGGGGTGAATACTCTTTTATTTTGCCCATTAGTCAGGCACGGGAGGCAGCTCTTAGTGTGGTGCCGATATATCTTGAGTGGATGTTTTTAATTAATGACTAGGTGTGTCTGCATTAATAATGCATTTTCTTGAAACAGGTGTAAGCTAGAGAATAGGGTATGTTCAGCAATGACTGCGTATTGGGGCAATTATTTCACTTATGCTTGATGATCGATAGCCATCTAATTAAACACATAGTAGAAATCTGATCATTGATTCAGGGCTATTGTATTACTATATTATTGAGATGTTCTCTAATATATCATGTATTACAGCCTAGCATATTTAAATGATAAGGTGGAACACTTTCGTATTAGCTCCCTAAATTTGACACAGGTGGCAGTGTTTATCATTGTTACGATATAACACGAGCGGATCATTTGAATATATGACGACATGTACACATGGAATGGGTGCTGGGGTTTATATCATTCTTAACCAAAGTAATAACGGGTGTTCAGTGATAACTGCTCATTAGGGCAATGAATGTCACATATGCCTCATTATTATGATGTTTGTAACCATATCAGATACGCTCACCACTTATGAGTTTTAGCCTATATTGCAGGTAACATATACTAGCTGATATTTATAAATGAGCATTTAACTGGCTCATACAGTATGAACATGTAATTACAGCTGTTGTGCCAAATAGGTCATGATGATGTTACTAACCAACTGTTTGAACTGTTTACATGCAAGTAATTGTACTGCGCTGTCACCTTTGCTTTTTTGATTTAGCCCTGGAGTGTTGCCTTAATTGGCCATTTGCGCATGCGCAGTAGCACTAATGGGACGCCGGTCCAACACACCTGAGGTCAATATGTTGCACGGTGTGGGGTATATATAGGAGGGGAAGTTAGATTGTTATTATATGTTTTTTTTAGTCTGAGGAAGGGGCTAAAGACCCCGAATCGTCACAAATACAAAAACTGTGAAAGTTAAAACCGGAGAGTGCCTGATCTTTTGGATATTACATAATTTTGTTTAAGTGCACCCTGGATACTGTGAACTATTTGGAGCGTGCTGGTCTGTATCTAATTCAGATATATATATATATATATATATATATATATATACACTCACCGGACACTTTATTAGGTACACCTTGCTAGTACCCAGTTAGACCCCCTTTTGCCTTCAGAACTGCCATAATTTTTCATGACATAGATTCAACAAGGTATTGGAAACATTCCTCAGACATTTTGGTTCATATTGACATGATAGCATCACGCAGTTGCTGCAGATTTGTCGGCTGCAAATCCATGATGTGAATATTCTGTTCCACCACATCCCAAAAGTGCTCTATTGGATTGAGAGCTACTGAAATTCTATTGGCTGATTTGAATAGCCAATAGAATTTCAGTAGCTCTCATCCTATTGGCTGATTTGAACAGCCAATAGGATTTCAGTAGCTCTCATCCTATTGGCTGATTTGAACAGCCAATAGGATTTCGGTAGCTCTCATCCTATTGGCAAATTTTAATTTCAAAAATCAAATCAGCAAATAGGAATGCAAGAGACGCCATTTTTAAATGGCTCCCTTGCATTGAAGATTTAGTGTACGGCGGCGACCATATGAAGAGGAATCTCCGCGCTGGATGTCTTGAAGGATGGATCCCTTCCGCGCCACCGGGATGAAGATAGAAGACGCCGCCGGGATAAAGATAGAAGATGCCACCTGGATGAAGATAGAAGATGCCGCCTGGATGGATGAAGACCTCACCACCTGGATGAAGACTTCTCGCTGCCTGGATGTCTTGACTTCAAAAACTGTAAGTGGATCGTCGGGGGTTAGTGTTAGGTTTTTTTAAACTTTGTTATTTTTGTAATTTAGTGTTTGTTATTTTTTGTAATTTAGTATTTTTTATCTTTTTTAATTTTTTTAGTAGTGTTTGGGTTTTTTTAAGTGTAAATTACTTTATTTAATTGATAGTTATTTTAATTTTAGGTTAATAGTTATCTTAGGTTAATTTATACACAAAGGAAAAACAAAAGAAGGCCACAAACCCTCTAAGTGCAGTATGTTTAAAACCAGTAAAACATTTTATTGATACATATACACACTTATACTTCAAAGCTTTCAACAATCCCCCACAGATGAGACAAGATATCCAATATCAATGTCAATGTGGAGTCAAATCGACTCAGTGTCTCTCATGGAAGAGTAATACAGTTCAGAGAAAACAGTATAAAAAAACGCCACTATACTGCATCAGCTGTAGACTGTGTAGCCGGCTTGGATACAGATGAATGAGTAATGTCAAGACAGTGGGCATGGCCTAACACGTTACGTAGAGGCCTCTGTTGTTGTGTTCATTTTGCACCCTCTATAGCGCAAAACTTGTAATCTAGGTGATGGTGTATTATCCTGCTGCAATTAACCATCAAAAGAAAGGGATGGACATGGTCAGCAACAATACTCGTGGTGTTTAAACGATGCTCAATTGGTACTAAGGGGCCCAAAGTGTGCCAATAAAATATCCCCCACACCATTACACCACCACCATAAGCCTGAACCATTGATACAAGGCAAGATGGATCTATGGTTTCATGTAGTTTACACCAAATTCTGACCCTACCAGGCAACGTTTTTCCAATCTTCTATTATCTAATTTTGGTGAGCCTGTGTGAATTGTAGTTTCAGTTTCCTGTTCTTAGCTGACAGGATTGGCACCCGGTGTGGTTTTCTGCTGCTGTATCCCATCTGCTTCAAGGTTCGACATGATGTGCGTTCAGAGATGGTATTCTGCATACCTTGGTTGTAACAAAAAACTTGTGTGAAATTACGAGTAGATCAGCAGTTTTTTAAATATTCAGACCAGCCCATCTGGCACTAACAACCATGCCACGCTCAAAGTCACTTAAATCCCCTTTCTTCCCCATTCTGATGCTCGGTTTGAACTTCAGCAAGTTGTGTTCACCACGTCTAGATGCCTAAATGCATTGAGTTGCTGCCATGTGATTGGATGATTAGCAATTTGTGTTACCAAGCAATTGAACAGGTGTACCTAATAAAGTGGCCGGTGGGTGTAAATAAATATATATATATTTTTATATATATATATATATTTTATATATATATATATATATATATATATATATATATATATATATATATATATATATATATATATATATATATATATATATATATCATACCAAAAAACATCTGATATATATAGAAATATGTATTTCAGAATAAATCGAACATATTCTGCAATGTGAAGAACATTGGAATGGGAAATATTAATATTTCATGTTGGATTAGTGCACTTGAGAAAACGCAATTGGGTTTGCGCAAGAGTAAGGGTGTTTTTTATCCACTTTTCGTGCTCCATTGAAGTTTATGGGAAAAAGGTTAAAGGGACATTATACACTCATTTTTTCTTTGCATAAATGTTTTGTAGATAATCTATTTATATAGCCCATAAAGTTTTTTTTTTTTTTAATTAATGTATAGTTTTGCTTATTTTTAAATAACATTGCTCTAATTTCAGACTCCTAACCAAGCCCCAAAGTTTTATGTGAATACGCTCGACTACCTACTCCAGCTTGCTCCTGTTTGTGTAAAGGGTCTTTTCATATGCAAAAGAAGGGGGAGGGGGGGAGTGTCTTATTTGCCACTTGCAGTGGGCTTTCCAGCTACCTTTTCAACAGAGCCAAAGTGACAGCTTCTAAGTACGTTTTTAAACAGTTTTATACTGGATTTTTATATCAGTATCTGTGCATATTATTCTTTATAGTAGTGTCTATTACATGCAGTTATATGAAAATGAGTGTATACTGTCCCTTTAATGCAATTGTGATATTCAAAGTTAATTTATTCACGAATGTTGGTTTAGTATTTGTGTGAAATCTTTTTTACTTTCAACTTGTAATACGCACGCTACCCGATGCACGCAAAAAGCTTACTTCTAGTGAAGTTAATGCATTTGTGGGAGTGCTAAATCTATCCCCAAATGAGAACTGCTAATAACACAGAAAAAAATAATTACATCCACAACACATTGCCACAATGGGTTCTGTAAATTTAAACCTGCAGAAATCTACTATGTGAGTGATATAGTACACCCAGGCTATATGACCCATAGAGACATTTCCTAGACTATTTTTTTTAAAGGGATATAAAACCCAAATATGTTCTTTTATGATTCAGACAGAGCATATATTTAACAAATGTTTCCAATTAACTTCTATTATTAAATTTGCTTCACTCCCATGATATTCTGTGTTGAAAAGAGACCTAGGTAGGCATCTGGAGCACTATATGGCAGGAAATAGCACTGCCACATAGTGCTCTTGCACATTCTTGCAAAACTGCTGCCATATAGTGCTTTAGAAATGGGCTGTCTCCTAAGCTTACATGCCTGCTTTTCAACAAAAGATAAATATGAATTGTTATTGTAAAGTACACTAGGTATAAGACCACTGTGCACAATAGCAAAAGGGGGCGCTCACTATAGAAACATATAAATTACAAATGTGTCCCAGTGAATAATATAAAAATACAATAAAATAAAAATGATCAGAGTAAATTAATAAGTGTCTGCAAAACAAACAGATTTGCAGTGTGGACAGAGCCTGATGAAACGGTGGTTAAACCACTAGGGATGGGCGAATGTGTACATTTCTGAATTTGAATGTTAGAACGAATGTTATTACCGAAATTCAAATTAAAAATCCTAATGTTGATAAGAACGAATATTCTTAAAAATTCTATAATCGAATGCTATTTACAGTTTTCAAATGTCAGTTTCGAATTTGAATGTTTATAATTATATTGAATGTCCACATTCGAAATTTCGAATTTAACATTCTATTTAACAAATACTATTCAGAAGTACAATAGTTCATGTGGTAGGGCGGGAATCTAGTAAATTGATACATAATAGATACAAATATATCATTTTGAATGTTTCTATATAGAATATTGCATAACTTGAATATTACATTTAAAGAAAGCATTAGAAATACTATTACAAACATATAAATTCGAATTTTTAGAATTCGAATATTGCATAATTCGAATATTATATTTAAAGAAAGCATTAGAAATACTATTATAAATATAAATTCAAATTTTTTTAAACTAATATTTTCGAATGTAATCGTAAAATCCAAAACCGAGCATTCAAAAATCGAATGTTAGAATGTTAAATAAACATTCGAAATTCGATTCCAACGAACGATGTGTTAAAATTAGTTTCATTTTTCCAATGTTGCAAAACATTCGCCCATCCCTATAAACTACTGAGAAATGTGTTGCTTTTATTAAACTGTTTTTATTGAGGAACTATTGTATCCATTGTGTGCTCTTAGGTTGTGCATTTGGAAACCGTTTGAGCCTTTTTCTTGTTCCAAATCTTGGAAGCTTTACCTGCTCCGGAAATCGCCTGTGCTCTCAGCTGTAACTGAACTGATTATCTGACCTGGAATCATAAGAACACACTGATGCTATCCGGCTCTTATTACTGACACCGCTGAATCCACACGCTGCTCCTACAGTTTGACTGCTATTGCCAGTTTTTGTCTCGCTGGGGGGACCGGTGTGCCTCAGCTTGTGTCACGTGCACCACTGGTGGTGACGTTCTAAACGTGAGTTGCCCTTTGTCTTCTCCTGTGGTTGTTTACCTTGTATGAACTTACTCACCCTATGAAGAGCCTCATTTTTATACTTTATTTTCAACAAAAGATACAAAGAAAATGAAGAAAAATCGATAATAGAATTAGAAGATTGTTTAAAATTGCATGGTATATCTGAATCATGAAAGAGACATTTTGGGTTTCATATCATATAGTCTACTCCAGAATTTTTATGGTTAAAAAGATAGATAATCCCTTTATTATCCATTCTCCGGTTCTGCATATCCCAACACTGTTATATTAATACAGTATTTACCTCTGTGATTACCTGGCCCCTTATCTCAGTTCTTTTGACAGACATGCATCAGTGTGGACTCCTAAATAACTCCATGGGAGTGAACACAAGGTTATATATATGACACACATGAACTAGCAATGTCTAACTGTCAAAAACTGTCAAAATGCACTGAGATTAGAGGCCGTTCAACAGCTTAGAAATTAGCATATTAGCCTACTTAGGCTTAGTTTTACGCAAAGAATACCAAAAGTGCAAAGCTAATTTGAAGATAAAAGTAAATTGGAAAGTTGTTTAAAGTTGCATGCCCTATCTGAATCTGAATCACGAAAGTTTAATTTTGTCTTGTCTGTCTCTTTAAGCAATAAAAAATAAGTTTGGATTTATCAGCCTAAAAATAGAAGCAGTGTTGATTGCTCTATAAAGATACAATAATACTAATATTCTTGCTCTTTACTTGTAATCTATGTCTCTCTATGATGCTTTTCAAAAAATTAATAATTTTAATAATAATAATAATAATAATAATAATAATAATAATAATAATAATAATAAAAATGATAATAAAATATATAAAGGTAATCTCAATAGGTATAGTGCCCTATGTACCATTGTGCCATTTTGAAGTTTACTAATGGCTAGATTACAAGTTGAGCACTAAATTATTGTGCTCTCTAATTTACCCGTTAGCGAGAGAGCAATGATTAACCAGCCATTTCAAGTGGCTAATTACTGCTACCGCAAGCTCACGGTAGCAATTAGCACTCTGAAAATTAACCAGATATTAGATCTCTGGTTAATTTTGTAATATTGCTGCACTACTGACCCCCTTTGCTGCACGAGTTTCTAATTGCCATCTGTGATGGCATCATAATGAGGCTCCCATAGGAGCCTATAGAAGCGTGCTCTATATGATAATACAAGCGCACATTATAGTTCGCTGGTATTACAAAGTCGAGCACTAATATCACTTGCTCACAAGCGATATTTAGTGCTCCACTTGTAATCTGGCCTTAATTGTTTTGATAGTGTTTTTATCCCTTTTCAATTTTCTCTACTAGAACTTTTAAATATATTACTTCAAAAGTAATGACTGTACACTAAGCACAGTATAAGAAAATGCTTTTTTCCTTTTCTCATCTTGATGGCATTGACCTTGCTAGTAACATACTGATTATAAAGATATTTTGTTGGTTGTCTTCTTTATTGAGAAACATGAAAGTAAACGCAACAAGAATGAGTAAGTGTCATCTTATTTCTGCTCTATGATATAATTTAATGTAGGACTGAAGAAGCGACATTTATCTTATTTTCCACTTTACAGTTGTAGATAAGAGAATGTGTTTTGCCCAAATGTTGAGCCAATTACTAAAGTGAAATTAAACTGAAGGTCAACTTCGATGAATGAAAGCCCAGTTTTTAAAAACACTATTAAAAACAGTGGCACTTTCATTCATCAAAGTTTATAAAGAAGCCATTTTGTTTAAAAACGTATCTCTCTCACAGTCAGAGCAGTTTCCCCCACACACAGATCCTCTCTTCATACGTCAGCAATGATGAATCCGGCGTCCTCCAATAACGGCTTCCCCCTAAGAGCAAACATTGCCTGAGGCCATGCCGTGATTGGAGGAAGCCAGATTCTTCATAGCTGTGAAAAGGATAGAGGTAAGTTTTTAAACCAAACTGCTGCTTTGTAAACTTTGATGAATGAAAGTGCCCCTGATTTTAATATATTTTTTTAAAAAACGGGATTTTATTCATCAAAGTTGACCTTCACTTTAAAAATTGCATCAGAAGACAGAAGATGTGTACAGGGTCATCACTAGGGGGTGCAGGGGTTGCAGGCCGCACCCGGGTGACACCCTCCAGGGGGTGACACCACCAGAATTTTTTTTATTTATTTTTTTATAGAAATTCAAAGAAATACAATATAGAGATGCATAGATTTTTTTATTAGAGGGGTCAGCATTTGTGAACATTAGTGGGACTGGGGAAGTTGTAGACACTAACATTTTTTGCCCCTTGAGCCAACGCTGCAATTTCCACAAATAGTTTTCCCGTCTGCTTTTGCTAGTTTGTACTTTGCTCCTCCCCTGCCTAATTTCACTATGAATCTTGTGGGCATACCGTGGGGCTTGCGAAAGTTGCACTGCTAGCCTAATCCTGCCTGCCTATCTGTGCTCACTGCTCAGTGATGTGTGGAGCAATAGAGTCACTCACTGCTGTGCTGTCTCTCTAAACAGGAACCGGGAAATCGTAAGGGGGATGTCTGGCACCTGACCGCATGACTGTCTGACACTCTCTCTAAAGTGAAGGAGCCATGAATGATGCCCACCAGACCGGTACAGTTACGGTACACTAAGTGCACACTGAAGAGTTAGGATGGGAGGGCGGGCTGGGGTTTGGGGGTAGGCAGAGTGAAGAAGTGATTGGCCATAAGAAGCGGCAGGCATGCGGCCCGGGGCTGTGCACTGACAGACTTGGAACAGAGTTAGAGAGCAGAATTTTCATAGTTTGTATGCCTAAACCTTTTCTTTAGTGATTTATTTTTAGAGTGCTCTGTTTATCTTTCATTTGATGCTCTGCTGAGCCAGGGAGCAGCTCTAGGCATGAGCTTTATAATTAATGCAGTGCAGTTTACATATTTTGTATGTGTGTGTGTCTGAGTGTTTTTGTGTGTGTGTGTGTGTGTGTCTGAGTGTTTTGTGTGTGTGTCTGAGTGTTTTTGTGTGTGTATCAGAGTGTTTTTGTGTGTGTGTGTCAGATTGTTTTTGTGTGTGTGTCAGTGTTTTTGTGTGTGTGTGTGTCTGAGTGTTTTTGTGTGTGCGTTTTTGTGTGTGTGTCTGAGTGTGTTTCCGAGTGTTTGTGTGTGCATCTGAGTGTGTTTTTAAGTGTGTTTGAGTGTGTCTGAGTGTTTGTATGTGTGTGTGCCTGTGTTTTTGTGTTTGTGTGTGCCAGCTTTCTGGGGGGAGGGGGGTGACACCATAACTTACTGCATCGGGTGACACCAATCCTAGTGACGCCACTGGATTTGTAAAAAAACAAACAAACTGATTTTATTGATGTGTGTTGACTGGTTTTCTGTGATGTGTGTTGACTGTTTTTCTGTGTTATGGTATATATATATATATATATATATATATATATATATATATATATATATATATATTAACACAAAGATAAAGAATATTTTATGAACCTGTTAATATTTCTGTTGGTGTAAGAAGGCTGTGTCACAATGTTCAAGATTTTTTAAATTGCATTTATTCAAAACATGATTTTTAGGAATTCTGTTTTTTTTTTTTTGTTTTTTTTTTAACTATGCAAAAGATCTATGATTCCTAATAGAATTCTGGATTATAAAGACAAAAGCACTGTATATTACAATCAAGAAATCAAGAAAATGTATGAAATAAAAAAATGAAAAATAAAAACGGGAATGAAATGCAATTTCTAGATGTTATGATTTCAATTTTCTTGTATTTTCTACAGATCTTGCTAGTTGTATTAGATATTACATACATGTGCAACATAATATAATTATTCCAAACATATTGGAATACTGACAAATATGCTAAAATGGTCAATATTTCCCTTATCAACTGTCAAGTTTTTTGGGAGCTGGTAAAAAGTAATAATGCAAATGATGTGTTTAATAAAAACTGATGCTGGATTTTGTGATAGTTTAATGTTATACAACTGACAATTAACAGTAATCATGGACTTTTGTGTTAAAAACACAAATCTTTTTGTTTTTCATGCAAAGGTACAATTTTTTTAAATTAAGGGTTTTTAATTAATAAAATCAAATGTATATAAGAATATATATTAAAATAATCTATAAAAAAAGAAATGTGGTGTTAGCCGCAAAAAAGTGAGCGAAGAGCAAAATTTAGCTCCACATCTCACCTCAATACCAGCACTGCTTACGTTAGAGGTGAGCTGGTAAAACATGCTCGTGCACGATTTCCCCATAGGGATCAATGGGGGAGAGCCGGCTAAAAAAAACCTAACACCTGCAAAAAAGCAGCGTAAAGCTCCTAACGCAGCCTCATTGATTCCTATGGGGAAATACATTTTATGTCTACACCTAACACCCTAACATGAACCCCGAGTCTAAACACCCCTATCTTACACTTATTAACCCCTAATCTGCCGCCCCCGACATCGCCGCCACCTACATTATATTATTAACCCCTAATCTGCTGCTCCAGACACCGCTGCCACCTACATTATAGTTATGAACCCCTAATCTGCTGCCCCCAACATCGCCGACACCTACATTATATTTATTAACCCCTAATCTGCTGCCCCCAATGTCGCCGAAACCTAACTACACTTATTAACCCCTAATCTGCCACCCCCAATGTAGCCATCACTATAATAAACATATTAACCCCTAAACCTAAGTCTAACCCTAACCCTAACACCCCCTAGCTTAAATATAATTAAAATAAATCTAAATAAAATTACTACAATTAACTAAAGTATTCCTATTTAAAACTAAATACTTACCTGTAAAATAAACCCTAAGATAGCTACAATATAATTAATAGTTATATTGTAGCTATCTTAGGGTTTATTTTTATTTTACAGGCAACTTTGTATTTATTTTAACTATGTACAATAGTTATTAAATAGTTATTAACTATTTAATAACTTCCTAGTTAAAATAAAGACAAATGTACCTGTAAAATAAAAACTAACCTAAGTTGCAATTACACCTAACACTACACTACAATTAAATTAATTACCTAAACTAAATACAATTAATTACAATTAAATAAAATTATCTAAAGTACAACCCCCCCCACTAAATTACAGAAAATAATAAAATAATTACAAGATTTTTAAACTAATTACACCTACTCTAATCCCCCTAACAAAATTTAAAAGCCCCCCAAAATTAAAAAAAGCCCTAACCTACACTAAATTACAAATAGCCCTTAAAAGGGCCTTTTACAGGGAATTGCCCCAAAGTAATAAGCTCTTTTACCTGTAAAAAAAAAAAATTACAAACCCCCCAACATTAAAATCCACCACCCACACATCTAACCTTACTCTAACATCCACCCAATCCCCCGTTAAAAAAACACTAACCCCTTGAAGATCACCCTACCTTGAGAAGTCTTCATCCAACTGGGCAGAAGTGGTCCTCCAGATGGGCAGAAGTCTTCATCCAGATGGCATCTTCTATCTTCATCCATCCGGCGCGGAGAGGGTCCATCTTCAAGACATCCGACCCGGAGCATCCTCTTCTAACAACGGCCGGTGACTGAATGAAGGTTCCCTTAAATGACGTCATCCAAGATGGTGTCCCTTCAATTTTGATTGGTTGATAGAATTCTATCAGCCAATCAGAATTAAGGTAGAAAAAATCCTATTTGCTGATGCAATCAGCCAATAGGATTGAACTGGCATTCTATTGGCTGATTGGAACAGCCAATAGAATGCCAGATCAATCCTATTGGCTGATTGGATCAGCCAATAGGATTGACGTTCAATCCTATTGGCTGATTGCATCAGCCAATAGGATTTTTTCTACCTTAATTCCGATTGGCTAATATAATTCTATCAGCCAATCGGAATTGAAGGGACGCCATCTTGGATGATGTCATTTAAAGGAACCTTCATTCAGTCATCGGCCATTGTTAGAAGAGGATGCTCCGCGTCGGATGTCTTGAAGATGGACCCGCTCCGTGCCGGATGGATGAAGATAGAAAATGCCATCTGGATGAAAACTTCTGCCCGTCTGGAGGACCACTTCTGCCCGGTTGGGTGAAGACGTCTCAAAGTAGGGTGATCTTCAAGGGTTTAAGGGGGTATTGGGTGGGTTTTAGAGTAGGGTTGGTTGTGTGGGTGGTGGGTTTTAATGTTGGGGGGGTATTTGTACTTTTTTTTTACAGTTAAAAGAGCTGATAACTTTGGGGCAATGCCCCGCAAAAGGCCCTTTTAAGGGCTATTTGTAATTTAGTATATGGTAGGGAATTTTATTATTTCGGGGGGCTTTTTTATTTTATTAGGGGGATTAGATTAGGTGTAATTAGTTTAAATAATTTTTAATATTTTTTTATTTTCTGTAAGTTAGTGTTTGTTGTTTTTTGTACTTTAGTTTATTTAATTTAATTTAATTGTAGTTAATCATACTTTAGTTTATTTATTACCCACCTTCAGCAAGGCCCCCGCTGCCTCACCTGCCGGCCTTGAAGCTGACTCTGTTACTGTAGCATTTGCACCTCTGGAGGTCCCCTCTCCTTGCCTCCTCCCACTAGCCGAACTCAATCTCTCTCCTTGTTCTATTTTCCGCCTGAGCCTCCAGCCTGCCCCATGTGGGCGACGTGCACCCCTCCCACTCTCCGTAGTTGATTTCTCCCTTCACTGTTCTATCCCGACATTCCTCCTGGCCTTCCTTACCTGCCTTGGCAAGGCGGGAGCTGACCTTTGTGAAGGGGGAGAAGCAATCAACCTGTGTCCCTCTGCTTCCCCCCAATCTCCCTAACCCTAATGCTCCTAGACCTCCCCCTAGCATTCCCAGCCTGAACCTTATCTCCCCCTACCTCCCCTTACCCCGGCACCAGGGAATGTAGCAACTGCATCAAGGCAGCCAGGTCTCCTACCTGCGCCGTCTGCTCCGGCTCTTCTTGTTGTTCCACAATGCTGTCCTCCTGAAGTCGCTGTAGGATTCGTCCACCCACAGCACGTCCTCCTCCAGGTCCCTCAAAGAAGAATGTGCCACAGGCAACCCCTGCTGCTCCTCAGGGACGTCATCAAACTCCTCCAGATCTGCAGATAAATGGTCAAAAACATTAGTTCCCCGTGTCATATTGAATTCGCTCCCAACTCCCTCCTCCACTTACCCTCTCACACTCCCATGCTCCAGCCTCTGCTCTCCCCGACTGCATCTCCTTTTTTCTGTACTACCTGCTCTGACACTGCCCCTCTCACCACCTCTTAACTCCTGCACTAGCACCTCCCCAGCCTCACCCATTCTGTCCTGCCCCCAGGCCTCCAACTTTTCTACACTGCTCGACTCCCCACCCAACTCCGTAGCTGGACCTTCTCCCCTCTGCACATTGCTGGCGCTAGCCGCCCACACCCTATTGTCTACCCTCCTGCCTTGTCCACCCACTCAGTTTCACCCCTACTTGTGCTACCACTGGTCACTGCTTCCTCCTGCATTCCGCTTCCCTGTGTGACCTCCTGCATCCTGCCGCACCCATTCTGTGCCGTTGCAGCACTGAAGTAACCGCTCCAGCTCCTGCCAAGCAGTCTTCTCTAGCGTCCTCTGCTGCAACTGAGGGCTCTCCAGCTGTACCTGCTCCCGCATCGCTGCTCCCATGATCGTCCTCATCCCTCAACCTCTGCTGGATCCAGGTAAGACCCCTACTCTCAACTAGGCCCTTAATCTGCTCCATTAAAGCCTTAAGACTCGCCATCCCTGCTCAGCTTTTTCCCGCTTAGCTAAAATGATTAACAGCTTCTGTTGCTCATCCCTATTTATCCACTCCCTAACACCTCCCCTTGGCTACCCTTCTACCTAGCAACCCTTCCACTAAGACCTACAGTGTGGTCACTAACCCCTCCCATCTAGTTCCTTCCTTCTGGGGTTCTATTTACCCCATGCTTGTACACGAGTGGTAACTGTTAATCATTTCCATCTGAACAAGATGATTGAAATCCACCACACTTTAGGGGCTGAAGTTAACTAGCATCACTTTTAAAACCACTGCTACTAAACTAACCTTTCAGAGCTTTAAACACTGGGGATCCAAAGCTACTCTGGCAGCTTGATAAATGTAGCCCAAAATGATTGTCTGAAGTGTGAAAATCATGTCTCCTGCAATACATGCTTCTAAGGGAAGTGTCTCTGAAATAACTACATAATTTCTGCCTTAATGTTTGAATATGAATATCGGTGTCTGTATTTCATGCATTTCTCATTTGTTTTTTTATTTTCTTCTGCACTTAATTTCAATAGATCTATCTCTCTTAGCCTAGCTTTAAAACTATAATCTCATTTGCTTATGAATGCTTCTATCTTTAGAACAGAGTTTTACAGAAATAGTAAATATAATTAGTGGCATAGATTTCAGTCATTTGACATGGTGGGCAATCATATGGTATGGCATCTTCCATGGCTTGTAGAGTTAAAATAAGTTGCTTCTTCTGGCAAATGTATTTGAGTTGAGAGCTATAAGTCTTACTGTGACGATTTTAGTACACATAAACTAACATCTATCATCTATGTCAAGGTTAGAGACAATATTTTATCAATATCCTATGCCAAAGCAAAGTATTCTCTTTTTTCACAATGTTTTTTACATTACAGCCAATGCCAAGTACTACCATTAGTTTATTTATCAGGTTCTCAGAATCACATTCAGCATCAAATTATTACAGAAAATAAACAAGTGTTACATTAGTTAATTCTGCAAAATGATTAGTTCTACCAATATAGGAGATTATTTGTATTGGACTCTAATTGTCCACAGCAAACAAAAATGAAGTATCAAGTTTCCCTGTAAATTAAGCAGTCTTCAATCGGTAGTGGAATAAATAGCTTTAATCTTTTTATAAGTGTAACTGAGACTGACAGGGCCATAAGATATCATATGAGTTTACTGAACTGTAGCTTATTAATTTGCATTCATAACATTTAGAATTTAGTATCATTTTAATAGTGATATTACATGTTTGATCCACACTGCTCTTAAATGCTTAGGATGTTGACTTCAAAGATAATGATAATTTCATTAATGGTCATCCACCAGACACCTTATTGATTCTACATATAATTACCAGCAAACTTACAGATTCAATCATGATTGAATTCAATAAAACATTCTGCAATTCAATCAAATAGTAACTAATTTATGTTCTTATGCATATGGGAATATCTATTTACTATGTACTGTTTATCATCCTGTCTGTTTTTCTGTACAAGATTTGTTCTGGCGTAAGTACATTTTATGTTTAGAGGAAACAATGTTTACTGAGTTTCCCGGCAGCATTCTATGTATATTTGATTTACCATAAAAAGGCAATTAAATCCCATTAGTGGGAATTTTTCCCCCCAAACAATAGAAATATTTACATACTGTGTCCTATAGCAATGAATACGACAGAAGACCCCTATATTGTGCACTATCAAATTATAATAGAAACTGTTAACTTAATATAGATGAATAATAACAGCAATTGTCTTTTAATGTATTTATATGAATAAGCAATTTATAATGAGCTAAAAGAGACACTAAACCCAAAATTTTTCTTTCATATTTCAGGTAGGAATAGCAATTTTAAACATTGCAATTTACTTCTATTATCTAATTTGCTTCATTCTTTAGATATTCTTTGCTTAAAAAATAGCAATGCACATGGGTGAGCCAATTAGACGAGGCATCTATGTGCAGCCACTAAGCCTATCTAGTTATGCTTTCCAGCAAAGGAATAAAGGTCTAATAAATTAGCATATGAACCTCCTAGGTTTAGCTTTTAACTAAGAATACCAAGATAACATAGCAAAATTGCTGAGAATAGTAAATTGGTAAGTTGTTTAAAATTACATTGCCTATTTAAATCATGAAAGGTTTTTTTGGATTTGACTGTCCCTTTAAGTTAGGATTTTTGCCCTATTCAGGTTACTGCTTGTGCAAAATATATATTTTTTTAACTTGTTATGTGGGTTTTTAAAATAAAAAAAAAATTCTCTATTAATTTCTATGGGGAATGCGAAAATGCATTTTTGCACTATCGCTAGTGGTTTTTTTATCTACTGTTTTTGTCCATTAATTTCTATGGGGGAATACATGAAACCACGCGTGAAAAGATTTTTGCCCTATTCGGGTTACCGCTTGTGCAAAATATTATTTTTTTTCATTTGTAATACAAATGCAACCCGACTGGTGCAAAAAGCTCTAGCGGAGTTTTCGTGATCAAGAAAAAATTAACAGCTACACTCATATAAACAATGTCTAATAAAAATCAATCATATAGATATTAAAACATTTTATAAACTTTCAAAGGAATATTGTATATGACAAGGTTTTTGAATGGAAAGGGATATAATGTATATGTATACATATATGTATACATATATTTATTTATAAATGTGTATGCATGTGTATAATTATATGTGTATATATGTATATACATGCATATATACACATATAAACACACATACATATACTGATGAAGCGCAGGTACGCCTGCGCGAAACATGTCAGGTGTTCTTTTTTGCTGACTGTGTCCTGTCTGGATGAATAAACACTTTGGTATTAACAGCACCTTGGTCGCCTGAGCAGTGTTTGCTTTTGTTTCTCATTTATATATATATATATATATATATATATATATATATATATATATATATATATATATATATACTCAGAGCAAAAGTGCACTCCAAGGGGCCTATCTATCAAGCCGTCAACTTTGTTGCATTCAACGGCACCAATACGCTCACCTAACATCGCCTAACATTGCGGTTGCGGACCTGAATACTCTCTCCATATTTATAAAAAAAGCCGGCAAAAGCCATTCACCAAGTGCGGGGCAATGAGCAGCGGACTGTTGTTAACTTACAGTCATCGATCTCGCTGCTATTCTGATTTTTTCCAACTTTATTTATACCCTGTCACTAAATGCCGCCACTATACTAAAATGTTTAACCCCTTTTCCACCGCTCCCGGACCCCACGGGAACTAAATAAAAGTATTAACATCCCTATCTTATAATAAATTAAAACTTACCTGTAGAATTAAATTAAACTATATTAAACTATTAATTAACCTACCCTAACTATTATACTACAATTACATTAAACTACCAATTAAATTGACTTTAATACATATTAAAAAAAAACTAACCCTACTCAAATTATTTAATACCTTTCAGCCAATAGGAATGCAAGGGACGCCATCTTGGATGACGTCACTTGCATTCAAGATCCAGTTTACGGCGGAGAACGTATTGAAGAGGAGCTCCTCGTCAGATGTCTTCAGGATGGACCCGCTCCACGCCGAATGGATGAAGATAGAAGAGGCCGCATAGAAGAAGACTACTTGCCGCCCAGATGAAGACTTCTTGCCGCCTGGATGAAGACTTCTTGCCGGCTGGATGGATCCTTCAAGCTGAACTTCAAGAACTGTAAGTGGATTGTCGTGGGTTAGTGTTAGGTATATTTAATTTTTTTTTTGGGTGGGTTTTATTTTTAGAGTAGGGTCTGGGCACTAAAAGAGCTAAATGTCCTTTTAAGGGCAATGCCCATACAAATGCCCTTTTCAGGGCAATGGGGAGCTTAGGTTTTTTAGATAGTGATTTTTATTTGAGGGGGTTGGTTGTGTGGGTGGTGGCTTTTACTGTTGGGGGGTGTTTGTATTTTTCTTTACAGGTAAAAGAGCTGATTTCTTTGGGGCAATGCCTCGCAAAAGGTCCTTTTAAGGGCCATTAGTAGTTTATTGTAGGCTAGGGTTTTTTTTATTTGGGGGGGGGTTATTTTGATAGGGCTATTAGATTAGGTGTAATTAATTTTTGTTTTTGATACTGTGGTTTGTTTGTTTTATAACTAACGGCTAGATTTGGAGTTTTGTCGGTAACGACCCGAAAAAATAACGCCGGCTTTTTTCTGGCCGCACCATAAAAATAACTCTGGTATTGAGAGTCCACATAAAGGCTGCGTTAGGCTCCAAAAAAGGAGCGTAGAGCATTTTTAACGCAGCTTCAACTCTCGATACCAGAGTTGCTTACGGACGCGGCCAGCCTCAAAAACGTGCTCGTGCACGATTCCCCCATAGGAAACAATGGGGCTGTTTGAGCTGAAAAAAAACCAAACACCTGCAAAAAAGCCGCGTTCAGCTCCTAACGCAGCCCCATTGTTTGCTATGCGGTAACCCTTCCTACGTCTGCACTTAACACTCTAACATGTACCCCGAGTCTAAACACCCCTAACCTTACACTTATTAACCCCTAATCTGCCGCCCCCGCTATCGCTGACCCCTGCATATTATTATTAACCCCTAATCTGCCGCTCCGTAAACCGCCGCTACTTACATTATCCTTATGTACCCCTAATCTGCTGCCCTAACATCGCCGACCCCTATATTATATTTATTAACCCCTAATCTGCCCCCCACAACGTCGCCTCCACCTGCCTACACTTATTAACCCCTAATCTGCCGACCGAACCTGAGCGCTACTATAATGAAGTTATTAACCCCTAATCCGCCTCACTAACCCTATAATAAATAGTATTAACCCCTAATCTGCCCTCCCTAACATCGCCGACACCTAACTTCAAACATTAACCCCTAATCTGCCTACTGGAGCTCACCGCTATTCTAATAAATGTATTAACCCCTAAAGCTAAGTCTAACCCTAACACTAACACCCCCCTAAATTAAATATAATTTAAATCTAACGAAATTAATTATCTCTTATTAAATAAATTATTCCTATTTAAAGCTAAATACTTACCTGTAAAATAAATCCTAATATAGCTACAATATAAATTATAATTATATTATAGCTATTTTAGGATTAATATTTATTTTACAGGTAACTTTGTATTTATTTTAACCAGGTACAATAGCTATTAAATAGTTAAGAACTATTTAATAGCTAAAATAGTTAAAATAATTACAAAATTACCTGTAAAATAAATCCTAACCTAAGTTACAATTAAACCTAACACTAGACTATCAATAAAATAATTAAATAAACTACCTACAATTACCTACAATTAACCTAACACTACACTATCAATAAATTAATTAAATACAATTGCTACAAATAAATACAATTAAATAAACTAGCTAAAGTACAAAAAATAAAAAAGAACTAAGTTACAAAAAATAAAAAAATATTTACAAACATAAGAAAAATATTACAACAATAACAAAGCCCCCCAAAATAAAAAAATGCCCTACCCTATTCTAAATAACTAAAGTTCAAAGCTCTTTTACCTTACCAGCCCTGAACAGGGCCCTTTGCGGGGCATGCCCCAAATAATTCAGCTCTTTTGCCTGTAAAAAAAAACATACAATACCCCCCCCAACATTACAACCCACCACCCACATACCCCTAATCTAACCCAAACCCCCCTTAAATAAACCTAACACTAAGCCCCTGAAGATCTCCCTACCTTATCTTGACCATACCAGGTTCACCGATCCGTCCTGAAGAGCTCCTCCGATGTCCTGATCCAAGCCCAAGCGGGGGGCTGAAGAGGTCCATGATCCGGCTGAAGTCTTCATCCAAGCGGGGCAGAAGAGGTCTTCCATCCGATTGAAGTCTTCATCCAAGCGGCATCCATCCGGAGCGAAGCGGAAGCATCCTGAAGACCTCCACCGCGGAACATCCATCCTGGCCAACGACTGAACGATGAATGACGGTTCCTTTAAGGGACGTCATCCAAGATGGCGTCCCTCGAATTCCGATTGGCTGATAGGATTCTATCAGCCAATCGGAATTAAGGTAGGAATATTCTGATTGGCTGATGGAATCAGCCAATCAGAATCAAGTTCAATCCGATTGGCTGATCCAATCAGCCAATCAGATTGAGCTCGCATTCTATTGGCTGTTCCGATCAGCCAATAGAATGCGAGCTCAATCTGATTGGCTGATTGGATCAGCCAATCGGATTGAACTTGATTCTGATTGGCTGATTCCATCAGCCAATCAGAATATTCCTACCTTAATTCCGATTGGCTGATAGAATCCTATCAGCCAATCGGAATTCGAGGGACGCCATCTTGGATGACGTCCCTTAAAGGAACCGTCATTCTTCAGTTGGACGTCGCCGGAAGAAGATGGGTCCGCGGTGGAGGTCTTCAGGATGGAGCCGGTCGTCATCGGATGAAGATAGAAGATGCCGCTTGGATCAAGATGGTTGCCGGTCCGGATCGCCTCTTCTTCCCGGATAGGATGAAGACTTTGGAGCCTCTTCTGGACCTCTTCAGCCACCGGATGATGGATCGCCAACCCCCGCTTGGGTTGGATGAAGATTTTGGAGCCAGGACGGATCGGTGATACCTGGTGAGGTGAAGACAAGGTAGGATGATCTTCAGGGGCTTAGTGTTAGGTTTATTTAAGGGGGTTTGGGTTAGATTAGGGGTATGTGGGTGGTGGGTTGTAATGTTGGGGGGGGTATTGTATGTTTTTTTTTTACAGGCAAAAGAGCTGAATTCTTTGGGGCATGCCCCGCAAAGGGCCCTGTTCAGGGCTGGTAAGGTAAAAGAGCTTTTAACTTTATTAATTTAGAATAGGGTAGGGCATTTTTCATTTTGGGGGGCTTTGTTGTTTTATTAGGGGGCTTAGAGTAGGTGTAATTAGTTTAAAATTGTTGTAATATTTTTCTTATGTTTGTAAATATTTTTTTATTTTTTGTAACTTAGTTCTTTTTTATTTTTTGTACTTTAGCTAGTTTATTTAATTGTATTTATTTGTAGGAATTGTATTTAATTAATTTATTGATAGTGTAGTGTTAGGTTAATTGTAGGTAATTGTAGGTAGTTTATTTAATTAATTTATTGATAGTGTAGTGTTAGGTTTAATTGTAACTTAGGTTAGGATTTATTTTACAGGTAATTTTGTTATTATTTTAACTAGGTAACTATTAAATAGTTATTAACTATTTAATAGCTATTGTACCTGGTTAAAATAAATACAAAGTTACCTGTAAAATAAATATAAATCCTAAAATAGCTATAATATAATTATAATTTATATTGTAGCTATATTAGGATTTATTTTACAGGTAAGTATTTATCTTTAAATAGGAATAATTTATTTAATAAGAGTTAATTAATTTCGTTAGATTAAAATTATATTTAATTTAGGGGGGTGTTAGTGTTAGGGTTAGACTTAGCTTTAGGGGTTAATACATTTATTAGAGTAGCGGTGATCTCCAGTCGGCAGATTAGGGGTTAATAATTGAAGTTAGGTGTTGGCGATGTTAGGGAGGGCAGATTAGGGGTTAATAACTTTATTATAGTAGCGGTGCGGTCCGCTCGGCAGATTAGGGGTTAATAAGTGTAGGCAGATGGAGGCGACGTTGAGGGGGGCAGATTAGGGGTTAATAAATATAATATAGGGCTCGGCGGTGTTAGGGGCAGCAGATTAGGGGTACATAAGGATAACGTAGGTGGCGGCGCTTTGCGGTCGGCAGATTAGGGGTTAATAAGTGTAGGCAGATAGAGGCGACGTTGTGGGGGGCAGGTTAGGGGTTAATAAATATAATACAGGGGTCGGCGGTGTTAGGGGCAGCAGATTAGGGGTACATAAGGATAACGTAGGTGGCGGCGCTTTGCGGTCGGCAGATTAGGGGTTAATAAGTGTAGGCAGATGGAGGCGACATTGTGGGGGGCAGGTTAGGGGTTAATAAATATAATACAGGGGTCGGCGGTGTTAGGGGCAGCAGATTAGGGGTACATAAGGATAACGTAGGTGGCGGCGCTTTGCGGTCGGAAGATTAGGGGTTAATAAGTGTAGGCAGATGGAGGCGACGTTGTGGGGGGCAGGTTAGGGGTCGGCGGTGTTATGGGCAGCAGATTAGGGGTACATAAGGATAACGTAGGTGGCGGCGCTTTGC
Source organism: Bombina bombina (assembly GCF_027579735.1). NCBI lineage: Eukaryota > Metazoa > Chordata > Amphibia > Anura > Bombinatoridae > Bombina > Bombina bombina. Next base: position 1,314,977,153 of record NC_069499.1, read on the forward strand.
GGTCGGAAGATTAGGGGTTAATAAGTGTAGGCAGATGGAGGCGACGTTGTGGGGGGCATGTTAGGGGTTAATAAATATAATACAGGGGTCGGCGGTGTTAGGGGCAGCAGATTAGGGGTACATAAGGATAACGTAGGTTGCGGTCGGCAGATTAGGGGTTAAAAAAATTTAATCGAGTGGCGGCGATGTGGGGGGACCTCGGTTTAGGGGTGCATAGGTAGTTTATGGGTGTTAGTGTACTTTAGAGCACAGTAGTTAAGAGCTTTATGAACCGGCGTTAGCCCAGAAAGCTCTTAACTACTGACTTTTTTCCTGCGGCTGGAGTTTTGTCGTTAGATGTCTAACGCTCACTTCAGAAACGACTCTAAATACCGGAGTTAGAAAGATCCCATTGAAAAGATAGGATACGCAATTTACGTAAGTGGATCTGCGGTATGGAAAAGTCGCGGCTGAAAAGTGAGCGTTAGACCCTATTTTGAGTGACTCCAAATACCGGCGGTAGCCTAAAACCAGCGTTAGGAGCCTCTAACGCTGGTTTTCATGGCTAACACCAAACTCCAAATCTAGGTCTTAGTGTTTGTTTGTTTTTGTAAATTAGTTGTTTTTTTTTGTAACAGTAATTTTTTATTGTAGATTTAAATAATTTCAGTAGGGTTTTTTTTAGTTTTTTTTTAATATGTAATATAGTTAATTTAATTGGTAGTTTAATGTAATTGTAGTATAATAGTTAGGGTAGGTTAATTAATAGTTTAATATAGTTTAATTTTTTCTACAGGTAAGTTTTAATTTATTATAAGATAGGAATGTTGTAATTTTAATGTAAAGTTAGCGGGTTTTTAGGTTTAGGGGTTAATAGCTTAATTTAGTTTATGGTGATATGGGGGGCTGGCGGTTTAGGGGTTAATAGGTTTAGTTATGGTAGTAATGTGGGAGGCCAGGTGTTTAGGGGTTAATACTTTTATTTAGTTGTGGCGGGGTCCGGGAGTGGCAGAATAGGGGTTAATACTTTTATTTAGTTGCAGCGGGGTCGGGGTGGCAGATTGGGGGTTTTTACACTCTGGGTTTATGTTAGGGTGTTAGGTGTAAACTTTACTGGTTTTCAACCTTAGAAATCGATGGGATATCTGGCAGCATCGAACATAAGCTTTCACTGCTTTCAGACTCCCATTGATTCCTATGGCATCCTCCAGGGTAGCGGATTGAAAATCAGGTATGATGGGCCGGAATAGCCGCGAGCGTACCGGTTAACTATTTGAGAACTTTAAAAAAGTGTCAAATAGTGCCAAATTATGTAAGCATCAATCTGTGTCAGATTGAGACCGGCAGATCGTATGTTACGTCACAGATTTCAACATTTGCCGGTCTGTAGGCTTTTGAGGTTGAATCAAGCTTGCCACAATTACGCTGCAGAATTCCAGCATATTTGCGGTTGACGGCTTGATAAATAGGGGCACAAAAGTCTTTCATTAAACAATGTGGTCTCTTTATTGTGAAAGTTTTCGGGTAAAAAAACCTGTTCTCAGACAAACAGTGTAAATAAACACTTACCCACCACCAAACTTATAATGTCTCGTAGGAACTGCAGAACACCACATTCTCCCTAGTAGACCCACCCTCAACACAGGCGTGATTGTCCAGGGCAGTGTGAGTCTGCATGTAGAACATCTATTACAAACAATAAAAACAAAAAATATAATACTAGCATAACATAAGTAGCATGTTACTAAACAGAGACAGTCCTGTAAAAAAAGTTTTTGGGGGGAAATACAAGCCAGGAGCTTGTGGTACTTGTCCCATCAAACACATATGATTACTAGTGGTTATTGTAGTAACAAACACTCCCACTATGTTACTATATAACTTTATCTCCCATTTAATGCAGGAGCCAACCAGAAATAAACCTATACCAGATTTATTGCTATCAATATAGAAATAATATCAAATACAGAAGTTAAAAAACTTTTAGGTATTAGTGTTCATAACATGGTCATGTTTGAAATAATATTCCATAAGCATTGTTAGAAGGGATTAACCAACACCTAGGTTTAGAGTTCTGCATTAGCCTTAAAAAGCAGCGTTAAGGGGTCCTAACGCTGCTTTTTAACGCCCGCTGGTATTTAGAGTTTGGCAGGTACAGGTGTACCGCTCACTTTTTTTCCGCGACTTGAGGCTACCGCAAATCCCCTTACGTCAATTGCGTATCCTATCTTTTTAATGGGATTTGCCTAATGCTGGTATTACGAGTGTTGGAGAAAGTGAGCGGTACAGCCTCTACCTCCAAGACTCCTACCGCATAAAAAAGTCAGTAGTTAAGAGTTTTATGGGCTAACGCCGGAACATAAAGCTCTTAACTACAGTGCTACAAAGTACACTAACACTCATAAACTACCTATGAACCCCTAAACCGAGGCCCCTCCACATCGCAAACCCTATAATAAAATTATTTAACCCCTAATCTGCTGACCGGACACCGCCGCCACCTACATTATAGCTATGAACCCCTAATCTGCTGTCCCTAACATCGCCGACACCTACATTATATTTATTAACCCCTAATCTGCCCCCCCCAACGTCGCTGCAACCTAACTACACTTATTAACCCCTAATCTAATCCTATTTAAAACTAAATACTTACCTATAAAATAAACCCTAATATAGCTACAATATAACTAATAGTTACATTGTAGCTATTTTAGGATTTATATTTATTTTACAGCAACTTTGTATTTATTTTAACTAGGTACAATAGCTATTAAATAGTTATTAACTATTTAATAGCTACCTAGTTAAAATAATTACAAAATTACCTGTAAAATAAATCCTAACCTAAGTTACAAATACACCTAACACTACACTATCAATAAATTAATTAAATAAATTAACTACAATTATCTAAACTAAAATACAATTAAATAAACTAAACTATATTACAAAAGAAACAAACACTAAATTACAAAAAATAAAAAAATATTACAAGAATTTTAATCTAATTACACCTAATCTAAGCCCCCTAATAAAATAAAAAGCCCCCCAAAATAATAAAATTCCCTACCCTAAACTAGATTACAAAGTAATCAGCTCCTTTACCAGCCCTTAAAATGGCTTTTTGCGGGGCATTGCCCCAAAGTAATCAGCTCTTTTACCTGTAAAAAAAAATACAATACCCCCCAACATTACAACCCACCACCCACAGACCCCTACTCTAAAAGCCACCCAATTCCCCCTTAAAAAAAACCTAACACTACCCCATTGAAGATCACCCTACCTTGAGCCGTCTTCAGCCAGCCGGCCACCGTGAGACAGAAGAAGACATCCGGACCGACAGAAGTCTTCATCCTATCCAGGCAGAAGAGGACATCCGGACCGGCAGACATCTTCATCCAGGCGGCATCTTCTATCTTCATCCTTCCAGAGCGGAGCCATCTTCTATCCAGTATAGAATAATGACGAATGAAGGTTCATTTAAATGACGTCATCCAAGATGGTGTCCCTCGAATTCTGATTGGCTGATAGGATTCTATCAGCCAATCGGAATTAAGGTAGGAAAAATCTGATTGGATGAGCCAATAGAATGCGAGGTCAATTCTATTGGCTGATCCAATCAGCCAATCGGATTGAACTTCAATCCAATTTGGTGATTAAATCAACCAATCAGATTTTTCCTATCTTAATTCCGATTGGCTGATAGAATCCTATCAGCCAATTGGAATTCGAGGGACACCATCTTGGATGACGTCATTTAAAGGAACCTTCATTTGTCATTAGTCCATTGGAAGAAAAGGATGGCTCCGCGTCGGCTGGATAGAAGATGGCTCCGCTCTGGAAGGATGTAGATAGAAGATGCCGCCTGGATGAAGATGTCTGCCGGTACGGATGTCCTCTTCTGGCCGGATAGGATGAAGACTTCTGCCGGTCTGGATGTCCTCTTCTGCCGGATAGAATGAAGACTTCTGCCAGTCCGGATAGGATGAAGACTTCTGCCGGTCCGGATGTCCTCTTCTGTCTCATCGGTGGCCGGCTGGCTGAAGACGGCTCAATGTAGGGTGATCTTCAATGGGGTAGTTTTAGTTTTTTTTAAGGGGGGATCGAGTGGGTTTTAGAGTAGGGGTGTGTGGGTGGTGGGTTGTAATGTTGGGGGGGATTGTAGGGGTGTGTGGGTGGTGGGTTGTAATGTTGGGGGGGATTGTATTTTTTTTACAGGTAAAAGAGCTGATTACTTTGGGGCAATGCCCCGCAAAAAGCCCTTGTAAGGGCTGGTAAAAGAGCTGATTACTTTGTAATTTAGTTTAGGGTAGGGAATTTTATTATTTTGGGGGGCTTTTTTATTTTATTAGGGGGCTTAGATTAGGTGTAATTAGATTAAAATTCTTGTAATATTTTTTTATTTTTTGTAATTTAGTGTTTGTTTTTTTTGTATTATAGTTTAGTTTATTTAATTGTATTTTAGTTAAGATAATTGTAGTTAATTTATTTAATTAATTTATTGATAGTGTAGTGTTAGGTGTATTTGTAACTTAGGTTAGGATTTATTTTACAGGTAATTTTGTAATTATTTTAACTAGGTAGCTATTAAATAGTTAATAACTATTTAATAGCTATTGTACCTAGTTAAAATAAATACAAAGTTGCCTGTAAAATAAATATAAATCCTAAAATAGCTACAATGTAACTATTATTTATATTGTAGCTATATAAGGGTTTATTTTATAGGTAAGTATTTAGTTTTAAATAGGTTTAATTTATTTAATTATAGTAATTTTAGTTTGTTTTATTTAAATTATATTTAATTTAGGGGGTGTTAGGGTTAGGGTTAGACTTAAGTTTAGGGGTTAATAACTTTATTATAGTAGCGGCGACGTTGGGGGCGGGAGATTAGGGTTTAATAATTGTAGGTAGGTGGTGGCGATGTTAGGGAGGGCAGATTAGGGGTTAATACAATTTATTATAGTGTTTGCGAGGCAGGAGTGCAGCGGTATAGGGATTAATACATTTATTATAGTGGCAGCGATGTCCGGTCGGCAGATTAGGGGTTAATAAGTGTAGGTAGGTGGCGGCGACGTTGGGGGGGGACAGATTAGGGGTTAATAAATATAATATAGATGTCGGCGATGTTAGAGACAGCAGATTAGGGGTTCATAGCTATAATGTAGGTGGCGGCGGTGTCCGGAGCGGAAGATTAGGGGTTAATAGTATAATGCAGGTGTCAGCGATAGCGGGGGCGGCAGATTAGGGGTTAATAAGTGTAAGGTTAGGGTTGTTTAGACTCGGGGTTCATGTTAGGGTGTTAGGTGTAGACTTAGAAAGTGTTTCCCCATAGGAAACAATGGGGCTGCGTTAGGAGCTGAACGCTGCTTTTTTGCAGGTTTTTTTTTCAGCCAGCTCAGCCCCATTGTTTCCTATGGGGAAATTGTGCACGAGCACGTTTTTCCAGCTTACTGCTACCGTAAGCAACGCTGGTATTGAGGGTTGAAGTGGAGCTAAATTTGGCTCAATGCTCACTTTTCTGAGGCTAACTCAGCCATTCAGAAAACTCGTAATACCAGCGTTGTCTTAAGGGAGCGCTGAAAAAAAAAAGGCTTGTTAGCAACGCAAGTCTTTACTGACAAAACTCCAAATCTAGCCGCAAGACTTTTAAAAATGAAAACTTCAATATTTTAAGGAAATTGTTGAATAACAGAAAATGAGACAATTAATCAACACATACTACATAGTTATAGAAGTAAAATAAATAAATCCAGGCCAATGTGGTTAAATACGAATGCATTAAGAGAAATTAGGAACAATGAAAGACATTTAAATTATTCAAACCAAACAGTGTGGACTTATTATTCCAAATATATAAGAAATATAACAAAGCATGCAAAAGAGCAATCTGATTAGCCAAAACTGTAATAGGAAGATTCATTGCAAAATATTCTAAGACAAACCATATAAGGTTTTTATAAGTATATAAATGAGAAAAAATATAAAAAGAAAAATAAAGGTACATTAACATGTGAGAATTGTATTGTATGTGAAAGGGGGTGGGATAAGCGCTCTATATGGGAGCTCACCAGATAAAGATGTATGATATAATATATTCTATTAGTTTAAAGAGAAAGAAACCAAGTGATATATAAAAGGTTTAATGAAAAATGTATATTAGTCATATGTGAATATCGTAGTAATGAATACCGTAATATACACTATACACAAATACGGTAGTTAAAATTACATATATGATGCCGGCATCGACTGAGTTAAAATATAGCTAAGAATTAGGCCATATACATTAGATGTAAATGTTAGATGTGTATATTTAAAAAACAATTAGTACTGTAATGTAGCATAGATATCTAAAACATAAGTACAACCTTTATTAGGCAGAGATATATATATAATAACAGTATATCGATTAACAGAAAAAAGTATGGCTGCAGAGAGCTAATAATTTCAAACCGCTCTTATGTCTGGAGCAAATATCGAGTGAGTCCAATCTGTTAGCCGTTAGAAGCAGCAATGAGAAAACAAGCCGTGAGCTGTGTGCGTCACGACACCTGACTAATCAAAGTCCTCCAATCCTGTGAGCCAAAATGGATACAAATATGAAACAAGAGAGTCTCAGTAGAAAATAGACACTTTATGTCACTTATAATACTTGCGAGTGTTCAATGATTTTCTTTAAAGTCAGTGATGATGAATTTTCAGCTGTTCAAAACAGCGCAATGTGGATCCGTCTTTCTCCCTTTTAGTAGATGATTCTTTGTCCAAAGTAGGTTCCGGCCTGTATAGTATCCACTGTAGTTTGTGAATGATTTTTCTATACAGCAGAGAATTCTTACTATAATGCAAACACAATGCAATAGATGGGCACACAGGAATTACTCATACATCTACCTCAATGCTTGCAGGGAGGTAGAAATGAACCTGTTTTTTGTGCCGTGAGAGGAAAGAGGTTGTAGATCAGCACTGAAAAAAGTTACACACAGGGATTATTCATATATCTCTCTATATATTTATCATAGAGGTCGAAATGAACCTGTGAGTTGTAACATATGACAATCAGTGTGAATAGGTTTGTAGTGAAAGTAAGCAAATCTACGCATTTCGGCAGTGTTAGCTTTATCAAGATGCTTACTTAGTGTAACTGACACTTTATATAGAGGGATATGTACTCAGCATCAGGTGTGGTAGTGTGAGGTCATAGTTAACTCTATGCTGGCCTCAAAGTGATTTGTTTGTCAGTAATGAAAGTATGTATTAGTAACATGTATCAGTGAGTCAGTAGGTCACAATCTCAGAAGAAGAAATTTTTCATATGTATATCAATCGTATATATACATTTATATCTGGATGATAAAAAATAATAATAAAAAATAGTTTTTTGTATTTTTGTATATACGGTACTCATTTGTGCACGGCTCCACACATGACACATTTAGGTATAATATAAAGAAATATGAATATGTCTGTAGATGGTTGTCCACTAGTTATATCAAACATATTCATATTAGGAATTCTCATATTAGATTTGTTACTGATATTTCATTTTGCTTATATTGCATAATTTATTTGATAGATAGATATTGGTTAATATTTAAAGGGAAGTATATAACCCTATGTACATAATAGACTAGCAGGAAGTGAGCAAGTGCTTTAAGTGAGTAGGAGGAGATATGTGTAGTTATTTAACTTCAAATCTATAGTTGTACTGTATACTGAAACATATATATTATATATTCTGTAGGATCCGATATATAATATGTGTATGTGATAATTATTATAGATGAAACCTTACCTATAGTAATATTATGTATGAGGAGGATAAAATAGTTTAAAATAATTATAGAATAGAGTAAAGGTCGAAGGCACTATTTAATCCCAATGGGTGCACTGTTTTAAATTTGAAAATTAATTCTGCTTCTTTTTTTAAAAGTGTTTTTTCTATAGTTCCCTCTCTCGTGCTTTGTTGAATTTTTTTCATACCCCAAAAATGAAAGCATTTAAGATCTCCAGAGTGTATTTCAGTAAAGTGTTTGTACAGTATAGTTTTAGTGGTCTTATGCTCGATATTCCAGATATGTTCTCTTATTCGATCTTTGAGTGTACGACTCGTTTGACCTATATAAAATAAATCACATGAGCATTTTATGCAGTATATTACATTTGAGTCACTGCATTTTATGGTATCTTTGATGGTGAATGTAAATAGTTGATTAGTAGAAATTATCTTTTTGTTTTTACTGCTGTATTTGCAAGATTTACACTTCTAACATGGATAAAATCCAAATATTTTTTCATTATTCAAATCAGTATCAGTAAAATGATTCTTTTTTCTTTTAAATTCACTCGGTGATAGAGAACTTTTAAGATTTTTTGCTTTCTTAAATATGAGATCTGGCTTTTTTTTTGACTATGGTTCCAAGTATGGGATCTTGTACAATATAGTGCCAGTGTTTAGTGAGAATGGCTCTGATCTCTTTATGATGTGAGTTGTATTCAGTGATGAAAGGAATAAAGTTTTGTTCACTAGGGGAGAGTAAGTTCTCTATATGTAGATTTTTTTTTTTTTTTTCGGTGTTTATGTAATAAACTAGATCTATTGGTTTTTCTCACAGATGTAATGGTGCTCTGGATTTTTTTCTTATTATATCCTTTCTCTGTGAATCTATCGAGTAAAATGTTAGATTGTATGTCGTAAGATTCTAAGTCAGAACAGCATTTGGCTTTTTGGGATATTATCCTTCCACCTACTTAGGTGGCAGCTTTGATAGTGAATAAAGTTATTTGAATCTATGGTTTTGAAATAAGTTCTGGTTTTTATTAAATTATCTACAATTTCTACCTCAATGTCTAAGAAATGCATCAATTTCATACTGTGTTCGTATGTGAAGGTCAGGCCTAAATTGTTAGTGTTAATATCTTCCAGAAATAGTTCTAGAATCTCATGGTCACCCCTCCAGACCAGGAATATATCGTCAATATATCTTTTGTAGAGCACAAGGTTCACTCCCCATTGGCCATTAGTTATAAATGATTCTTCAAAAAGGCCCATAAATAAATTTGCATAACTGGGAGTGAACCTTGGAAACAATGGGGCTGCGTTAGGAGCTGAACGCTGCTTTTTTGCAGGTGTTAGGTTTATTTTTCAGCCAGCTCAGCCCCATTGTTTCCTATGGGGAAATTGTGCACGAGCATGTTTTTCCAGCTTACCGCTACCGTAAGCAACGCTGGTATTGAGGGTTGAAGTGGAGCTAAATTTGGCTCAACGCTCACTTTTCTGAGGCTAACTCAGCCATTCAGAAAACTCGTAATACCAGCGTTGTCTTAAGGGAGCGCTGAAAAAAAGGCTCGTTAGCAACGCAAGTCTTTACTGACAAAACTCCAAATCTAGCCGCAAGACTTTTAAAAATGAAAACTTCAATATTTTAAGGAAATTGTTGAATAACAGAAAATGAGACAATTAATCAACACATACTACATAGTTATAGAAGTAAAATAAATAAATCCAGGCCAATGTGGTTAAATACGAATGCATTAAGAGAAATTAGGAACAATGAAAGACATTTAAATTATTCAAACCAAACAGTGTGGACGTATTATTCCAAATATATAAGAAATATAACAAAGCATGCAAAAGAGCAATCGGATTAGCCAAAACTGTAATAGGAAGATTCATTGCAAAATATTCTAAGACAAACCATATAAGGTTTTTATAAGTATATAAATGAGAAAAAAATATAAAAAGAAAAATAAAGGTACATTAACATGTGAGAATTGTAGCAATAGTGACCGGGGAAATGCTATGGTGCTAAACCATTTGGAGAGACAGTGAAACAAACTATAAGATACAAGCCCATATCAATAATTGGGTTATCTCTAGATGATAAGAAAAAATAATAGATAATGTCAAGGTAAATAAAGGTCAAGGTCCAGATGGAATACACACAAGGGTTCTAAAGAACTTAGCACTGTCATAGCCAAACCTGTACTCTTAACGTTTCAAGACTCATTGATTCGCTAAAATGCAAGTCTATCAAAAGTACTCAAAGAAGAGGGAAAGTCTGCAGAGGCTTAGATACAAGGCAATAACTGAAATAATATATATATATATATATATATATATATATATATATATATATATATATATATACTAGTCCTAAAGCCCGTGTACACAGGCCATTTTTTGCAGTACAGCAGTCCCACCCCTTGCTCTCCCCCCCCCTCGATTTTGCTCTCTCTCCCCCTCTCTTTTGCTCTCTCTCTCTCCCCCTCTTTTGCTCTCTCTCTTCACCCTCTCTTTTGCTCGTGCTCTCTCCCCCTCTCTTTTGCTCTCTCTCTCCACCTCTCTCCCCCTCTTTTTTGCTCTCTCTCACCCCTCTCTTTTGCTCTCTCTCTCTCTCCTTCTGTTTTGCTCTCTCTCTCCCCCTCTCTTGCTTTCTCTCCCCCCCCTCTCATTTGCTCTCTCTCTCAACCCTCTCTTGCGCTCTCTCTTCCCCTTCTATTTTGCACTCTCTCCCCCTCTCTTTTGCATTCTCTCTCTCTCCTCTCTTTTGCTCTTTCTCTTTCTCTCCCCTCTGTTTTGCACTCTCTATCTCACCTTCTCTTTTGCCCTCTCTCTCACCCTCTCTTTTGCTTGCCCTCTCTCTCCTCCAACTCTTTTGCTCTCTCTCCCCCCTCTCTTTTGGTCTCTCTCCCCCTCTCTTTTGCTCTCTCTCTCTCTCCCTCTCTTTTGCACTATCTCCCCTCTCTTTTGCTCTCTCTCTCTCTCACCCCTCTCTTTTTCTCTCTCTCTGCCCCCTCTCTTTTGCTCTCTCTCCCCCTATCGTTTTCTCTGTCCCTCTCTATTTTGCTCTCTCTCCCCCTCTTTTTTGTTCTTTCTCTCCCCCTCTCTTTTGATCTCTCTGCCCCCTCTCTTTTGATCTCTCTCTCACCCCCCTCTATTTTGCTCGCTCTCCCCTCTCTTGTGCTCTCTCTCTCTGTTCCTCCCTCTCTTTTGCTCTCTCTGTCTCCCCCTCTCTTTTGCTCTCTCTCTCTCTCCCCCTCTTTTGCACTCTCTCTTCCCCTCTTTTACTCTCTCTCTCTCTCTCTCTCCCCCTCTTTTGCTCTCTTGACCTCTCTCTTTTGCTCTCTCCCTCCCCTGTATGTTGCTCTCTCTCACCCTTCTCTTTTACTCTCTCACCCCTCTATTTTGCTCTCTCTCACCCCTCTCATTTGCTCTCTCACCCCTCTATTTTGCTCTCTCTCACCCTCTCTTTTGCTCTCTCTCCCCCTCTTTTTTGTTCTTTCTCTCCCCCCTCTCTTTTGATCTCTCTGCCCCCTCTCTTTTGATCTCTCTCTCACCCCCCTCTCTTTTGCTCGCTCTCCCCTCTCTTGCACTCTCTCTCTCTGTTCCTCCCTCTCTTTTGCTCTCTCTGTCTCCCCCTCTCTTTTGCTCTCTCTCTCTCCCCCTCTTTTGCACTCTCTCTTCCCCTCTTTTGCTCTCTCTCTCTCTCTCCCCCTCTTTTGCTCTCTTGACCTCTCTCTTTTGCTCTCTCCCTCCCCTGTATGTTGCTCTCTCTCACCCTTCTCTTTTACTCTCTCACCCCTCTCTTTTGCTCTCTCTCACCCCTCTCATTTGCTCTCTCACCCCTCTATTTTGCTCTCTCTCACCCTCTCTTTTGCTCTCTCTCCCCCCTTTTACTATATATCTCCCCTCTTGTGCTGCTCTCACTCTCATACACTCAGACAGTCACAGCAGCTCCTGCCCAGCACCACCCCTGTCACACTTAGACTCCGCCCCTTCACAGTAGGTTGGCTCTGCCCCCTTCATGGATTAGGTGCCAGCAGCCAGCCCAGGTCAATTTGTTGAAGACCAGGTGTGTTTGTCCTTGTGCAGTCTCTACTGCTCATGACAGCTTTGGACAAACACACTTGGCCTTTTATATTATATTATAGTATATATATATATATATATATATATATATATATATATATATATATATATATATATATATATATATATATATATATATATATATATATATATATATATATATATATATATACATACAGTATTTATATATAATATAACTGTGTTGATTATGCAAAACTGGAGAATGGGTAATAAAGGGATTATCTATCTTTTTAAACAATAAACATTCTGGAGTAGACTGTCCCTTTAAATAGCATTGTCTCTATTTTTGCAGTTGATACAAAGTTGTGTAAGGTAAATAGGTCTGTGCAGGATGTAATTGCTCTGCAAGGATATGTACAAAAATTGGGACTGCGCTGGTAAATTGCAAACAAGATGTAATACTGGTAAATGTAAGTTTCTCCAAAGAATGTAAGCATACCTATAGAAAGCAAGGTAAGAATGAGTGTGCAGTGCAAGGCATTGACTTCTACTGCTAATGAAATACTAGTATGTACAGAGTTGGCAAAAGCGCTATTTATTCCAAGACAATTGTTTGTGACAAGAGATCACTCTTTAAGGCTAGAGGAAAGGAGATTTAATCTCCAGCAGCAAAAATGTTTTATCACTAGGGATGGGCGAATGTGTTTATATTCGAATTCGAATGTTAGAACAAATGTTATTCTAGAAATTCGATTTACATAATAGAATGTTGATAAGAACGCATATTCTTAAAAATTCGATTTTCGAATGTTATATATAGTTTTTGAATGTCACATTCGAATTCGAAGGTCACATTAAAATTCGAATGTCACTTTCGAATTCGAATATTACATTTATAAAACACATTTGTAGACTAGAAACACTATTTCGAATTTGAATGTCACATTCAAATCGAATATCACATTCGAATCGAATATCACATTTAAATCGAATATCACATTCAAATCGAATATCACATTCGAATTTGAATATTACATTTATAAAACACAGTATTAGACTAGAAATACTATTTCGAATTTGAATGTGATATTCAAATTCGAATGTCACATTCGATTCAAATATTACATTTAAAACACAGTATTAGACTAGAAATACTATTTCAAATTTGAATGTCACATTCGAATTCGAATATTACATTTCGAAATTGAATGAATAGATAGCTAAACATTCTATTATTCGAAAAAATATTTTCTAATTTTATTGAAAAATTCTAAAACAAAAATTCGAAAATAGAATGTTAGAATGTTATATAAACATTCGAAATTCGATTCACACGAACGAATGTATCAAAATTCGTTTTTATTTTAGAATTTTTAGAAACATTTGCCCATCCCTATTTATCACTGTACGAGCAATCACATTACAGAACTTTTGTCTACAGAGGTAGAGAGTACAAATACCTTAGATATATTAGTGTAATACTTTATTTTAATATGTTTTACATGTGTTATGTTATACTTTAATTCTAGCCCCAACAGATCTTAAGTCGCTTTTATGTAATATGAACAATGTTAAGCGTGGCCGCACTATCCATAGAATGTGTAGAACTCGCTAAAGAGATGTTGGCTGCAAAAAACATTCTCTGGTAATTTTGTTTTGCCATGGTTCTTAGCGTGGGCCTGCAATATTAATAGCGTAACCTGCGTTATCAATAGCTTTCTCCTTGTAATCTGGGCCTTATTTTTTAAATCAGGTATTGATAAGTAGTGTATTTCCTATTATTAACAATCAAAAACAAATACTTTAGAAATACTGTATTGAAAATACAGGCCCAAAAGTAGAAACCTTAATGCACCAAAAGTAAATAGCGCTGCAGAATCTGTTGGCGCTCTACAAATAACCGATAATAATAATAAATACACCTGTGATCATTGACACACAAGTTAGAAATCCTGTGATCATTGAAACAAAATTGAGTATACCTGTGATTTCCAATTAGCCTAATTGCACGAACATAGAAAATAATAGCCAGAGGAATTGAAAAATCAGATCGTGAGACGTCACAAAGATGGAAAAGGATATAGGAAGATTGTGACAAACTAAAAATCAGTTTAAACAGTTGCAGCAGTAATCAGGAGGTATAGAATAAGCCAATGTTCCGCTAATCAGAGAAGGGCAGAACATCTCCCCAGAAAGTATATCCTACTGATCAACTTAGAAGTAATCCAATTTCTGTAAGGTTTTTGACATTTAAGTGATAATGCACATATAATTTCAGAACGGCTTTCCATTATTTTTCCTTAGGGTGCTTAGGGAAAAACACCTATATGTGCACAGGAGACCCAGTAATCACTCCAATCTTCACTTTATTTGTGATGTTTCAGGGACAAACCTTCCACTTCCACAGACGGGTTTGCCCCCAAAACATCAGAAATAAAGTGAAGATTAGAGTAAGTACTGTGTCCTGTGTACTTATGATATATATATATATATATATATATATATATATATATATATATATATATATATATATATATATATATATATATATATATATATATATATATATAAATCAATGTAAATATTTGCATAGGAAATTAGTACATCTAGGCAAGTATCCCCGCTTGCTTTCCCCCAGAAATTCTTAATATACAATGTTTCCAATGCACAAGAGAATTGTGGGTAAGATATGCAAATTAGATATGCAAATTCTCAGTTTTTTTGCTTCAAAAATACTGTTTTGACACAGCGATCCTTTTAAACAGGAATATGACAGCAAACCAGAAATCACTCACTAGACAAGCCTGTTTCGTTCTTTTTGGAACTCATACGTAGGAGACAGATTTCTGGTTGCTGCATTGGAAAAGCTATTTTCATGGTTAAACCAAAATTCATTAAAATTATGGGGGAGATAAAAAACTGAAATTAAAATCCTCCATGTCTCAAAATTAAATCAATGTCAATATTTGCATAGGAAATTAGTACATCTAGGCAAGTATCCCCGCTTGCTTTCCCCCAGAAATTCTTAATACACAATGTTTCCAATGCACAAAACTGAGAATTTGCATATCTAATTTGCATATCTTACCCACAATTCTCTTGTGCATTGGAAACATTGTATATTAAGAATTTCTGGGGGAAGGCAAGCGGGGATACTTGCCTAGATGTACTAATTTCCTATGCAAATATTTACATTGATTTCATTTTGAGACATGGAGGATTTTAATTTCAGTTTTTTATCTCCCCCCATAATTTTAATGAATTTTATATATATATATATATGTATGTGTGTACTGTATATACATATCTATATATTTACACTTTACATTCTAATGGTTTTCCCATAGAAAAAAATATTTTTAAATAGTTATTTCTATATACAGTATATATATATATATATATATATATATATATATATATATATATATATATATATATATATCTTTATAGATATACAGTGGGGAAAAAAAGTATTTAGTCAGCCACCAATTGTGCAAGTTATACCTCAACTATGAGAGACAAAATGTGGAAACAAATCCAGACAATCACGTCTGGATTGGAAAGAATTTATTTGCAAATTATGGTGGAAAATATAAAAAGTTCATCTCAATACTTTGTTATATATCCTTTGTTGGCAATGACAGAGGTCAAACGTTTTCTGTAAGTCTTCACAAGGTTGTCACACACTGCTGTTGGTATGTTGGCCCATTCCTGCATGCAGATCTCCTCTAGAGCAGTGATGTTTTTGGGGCTATTGCTGGGCAACACAGACTTTCAACTCCCTCCAAAGGTTTTCTATGGGGTTGAGATCTGGAGACTGGCTAGGCCACTCCAGGACCTTGAAATGCTTCTTACAAAGCCACTCCTTTGTTGCCCGGGCGGTGTGTTTGGGATCATTGTCATGCTGAAAGACCCAGCCACATTTCATCTTCAATGCCCTTGCTGATGGAAGGAGGTTTGCACTCAAAATCTCACGATACATGGCCCCATTCATTCTTTCATGTACACGGATCAGTCGTCCTGTTCCCTTTGCAGAGAAACAGCCCCAAAGCATGATGTTGCCACCCCCATGCTTCACAGTAGGTATGGTGTTCTCTCTCCTCCAAACACGACAAGTTGTGTTTCTACCAAACAGTTCTACTTTGGTTTCATCTGACCATATGACATTCTCCCAATCTGCTTCTGGATCATCCAAATGCTCTCTAGCATACTTCAGACGGGCCCGGATATGTACTGGCTTAAGCAGGGGGACACGTCTGGCAGCGTAGTGTGTTACTGATGGTAGCCTTTGTTACGTTGGTCCCAGCTCTCTGCAGGTCATTC
This sequence comes from Bombina bombina, assembly GCF_027579735.1. Lineage (NCBI taxonomy): Eukaryota > Metazoa > Chordata > Amphibia > Anura > Bombinatoridae > Bombina > Bombina bombina. Next base: position 1,314,993,291 of record NC_069499.1, read on the forward strand.
ACAAGCCCCCCCCCCCGTGTGGTTCTGGGATGTTTGCTCACCGTTCATGTGATCATTTTGACCCCACAGGGTGAGATCTTGCGTGGACCCCAGATCGAGGGAAATTATCAGTGGTCTTGTATGTCTTCCATTTTCTAATTATTGCTCCAACAGTTGATTTCTTCACACCAAGCTGCTTGCCTATTGCAGATTCAGTCTTCCCAGCCTGGTGCAGGTCTACAATTTTGTTTCTGGTGTCCTTTGACAGCTCTTTGGTCTTCACCATAGTGGAGTTTGAAGTGTGACTGTTTGAGGTTGTGAACAGGTGTCTTTTATACTGATAACAAGTTCAAACAGGTGCCATTAATACAGGTAATGAGTGGAAGACAGAGGAGCCTCTTAAAGAAGAAGATACAGGTATGTGAAAGCCAGAAATCTTGCTTGTTTGTAGGTGACCAAATACTTATTTTCCACCACAATTTGCAAATAAATTCTTTCCAAATCAGACAATGTGATTGTCTGGATATGTTTCCACATTTTGTCTCTCATAGTTGAGGTATACCTATGATGAAAATTACAGGCCTCTCTCATCTTCTTAAGTGGGACAACTTGCACAATTGGTGGCTGACTAAATACTTTTTTTCCCCACTGTATCTATATCTGTATATGTTCCTATAGATATATATGTATATATAAGTATTTAACAAAAACAATCATATGTATATTGAAATACATATTTTAAAATAAAAAGATCATTTTCTTATATGTAAAGAACATTGAAATGTAAAGTATTTGTAACTACCTTCAGGTTTAGCGCAGTTTCAATTTAGCATGTGAACGATAACTGTTTTTTTGTTTTTTTTTTTAAATTGCACCCATAGAAGTCAGTGGGGAGAAGACGTTAGAACAATCACAGATATTCAAAGTCAAAAGTCAAGCATCGAGGTGAGAGTGCATGCAAAAGTTTTCTCTCCCAAGTTAACCTTTCGCTATCAACTGGTAAATCTTTTAATTTGAGCACAGTAAGCGCACAAGCAAAAAAAAAAAAAATAGCGCACCACTTTTAGGGGTCCATTTATCAATCTCCGGATGGAGCTTGAGGGCCTGTGTTTCTGTTGAGCCTGAAAGCTCGCCAGAAACACCAGTTATGAAGCAGCAGTCTAAAAACCGCTGCTCTATAACCTGTCCGTCTGCTCTGAGCAGGCGGATAGACATTGCCGCAATTCAACCCGATCGAGTACTATCAGGTTGATTGACACCCCCCTGCTAGCAGCCGCTATTGGCTGCAAATCTGCAGAGGGTGGCTTTGCACGAGCAGTTTCCAAGAGCTGCTGGTGCAGGGCCGAATACGGAGAGAGTTTTACTCTCCGCTTTCAGCGAGATCTGTCGGACCTGTTAAATAGGCCCCTTAGTCTCTCCCTATATATTTCATGTATTGCACAAGGTTTAGTTCTGTGGAACAATTTTTCTGTTGACTGACTGGGTTTGAAACAATGTTAAAGTGAAGGTAAAGTTAATCTGTCTGCCACAAAAAAATCAATATATCACTCAAAAATAATAGCATGTTTATTCATCAATTCTTATATTTTTCAATTTTACCTTTGTTATCTATTATAATGTGCTCCGATTTTGCTTCGAATAAAACAACCCATTTTTTTTTTTCTAAACAACGATCACGTTGTTTAGACAGCCAATTGATTTTTTGGCTGTTAGGCGGCCGTCAGTTGACGTCAGAAGGGGATGCTTAATTGTGCGCATGCGCAACTATTTTTACTTGCTCCTTGAAAAGCGAGCGCGTCCTCGTGTAGCGCATGCACATTAAGCGGTTCATTTGTTTGCCAAGTCTCAACCGCATCGGATCGCATATTGCAACAATTTTGTTACATTTCAATTGCTGCATCTATTCCTATAAGCTGTTTGAGCCATATTCAAACACCTATACTGTTGCTTCACAAATATAGGGCGCAATCCGATATGCAGCGTCCCCCCCCTCCGCCCGAAGTTTCAGCTCGCAACTCAAGCTATCCCATATATGGCGCCGTCAGAGGCTAAAGTGCCGTAAGTCGGATAAACCAGCGATGTCCAGGAATCTGCGTAAGTACAAATTTCTGGAGTCGCCAGTGACTTACGGCACTTTAGAAACTGCCGGCGCCAACAAAACCTGACTAAACTATGAAATCACCCGCACTGTCTAATACGCCTCCTAAACATAGCCCGACACGTCTAACCCTCTATCCTCTATTCCCCCTCACTATCCTAACAATAAAAAAAGTTATTAACCCCTAAACCGCTGCTCCCGGACCCCGCCGCCACCTAATAAAGTTATTAACCCCAAAACTGCCGCTGCCGGACCCCGCCGCCACCTAATAAAGTTATTAACCCCTAAACCGCCGCTCCCGGACCCCGCCGCCAGCTATATTAAATCTATAACCCCCTAAAGTGAGCCCCTTACACCGCCGCCATCTACCTTACCTACCCCCTAAAGTGAGCCCCTACCCCGCCGCCATCTATTTTAAAATTATTAACCCTTAATTTAATACCCCTACCCCGCCGCCAGCTATATTCAACTATTTAACCCCTAAAATACTAAACTATCCCTACCACTAAACCTAAGTCTAACCCTACAAATAGCCCTGAAAAGGGCTTTTTGCGTGGCATTACCCCAAAGTAAACTGCTCTTTTGCCAGCCCTTAAAAGGGCTTTTGGCGGGGCTTTGTCACAAAGTAATCAGCTCTTTTGCCTACAATCTAAATCCCCCTACACCGCTGCCACCTATAATAAATGTATTAACCCCTAATCTAATCCCCCTACACCGCCGCCAGCTATATTAACTATATTAACCCTAATTATATTAGGGTTAATATAGTTAATATCGTTATTATATTATCTATATACTAAGTATAATAACCCTAACATTAGGGATCAGCCAATCGGATTGAACTTGATTCTGATTGGCAGATTCCATCAGCCAATCAGAATTTTCCTACCTTAATTCCGATTGGCTGATAGAATCCTATCAGCCAATCGGAATTCGAGGGACGCCATCTTGGATGACGTCCCTTAAAGGAACCGTCATTCGTCGGGAAGTCGTCGGAGAAGAAGGATGGATCCGCGATGGAGGTCTTCAAGATGGAGCCGGTCCTCATCGGATGAAGATAGAAGATGCAGCTTGGAAGAAGATGGTTGCCGGTCCGGATCTACTCTTCTTCCCGGATAGGATGAAGACTTTGGACCCTCTTCTGGACTTCTTCAGCCGTCGGATGATGGATGTCTAGCCCCCGCTTGGGCTTGGATGAAGATTTCAGAGCCTGGAACGATCGGTGATACCTGGCATGGTGAAGACAAGGTAGGAAGATCTTCAGGGGCTTAGTGTTAGGTTTATTTAAGGGGGGTTTGGGTTAGATTAGGGGTATGTGGGTGGTGGGTTGTAATGTTGGGGGGGGGGTATTGTATGTTTTTTTTTACAGGCAAAAGAGCTGAATTCTTTGGGGCATGCCCCGCAAAGGGCCCTGTTCAGGGCTGGTAAGGTAAAAGAGCTTTGAACTTTTGTAATTTAGAATAGGGTAGGGCATTTTTTTATTGTGGGGGTCTTTGTTATTTTATTAGGTGGCTTAGAGTAGGTGTAATTAGTTTAGAATTGTTGTAATTTTTTTCTAATGTTTGTAAATATTTTTTTATTTTTTGTAACTTAGTTCTTTTTTATTTTTTGTACTTTAGTTAGTTTATTTAATTGTATTTATTTGTAGGAATTGTATTTAATTTATTTATTGATAGTGTAGTGTTAGGTTTAATTGTAGATAATTGTAGGTATTTTATTTAATTTATTTATTGATAGTGTAGTGTTAGGTTTAATTGTAACTTAGGTTAGGATTTATTTTACAGGTAATTTTGTAATTATTTTAACTATTTTAGCTATTAAATAGTTTTTAACTATTTAATAGCTATTGTACCTGGTTAAAATAAATACAAAGTTACCTGTAAAATAAATATTAATCCTAAAATAGCTATAATATAATTATAATTTATAATGTAGCTATATTAGGGTTTATTTTACAGGTAAGTATTTAGCTTTAAATAGGATTAATTTATTTAATAAGAGTTAATTTATTTTGTTAGATTTAAATTATATTTAATTTAGGGGGGTGTTAGTGTTAGGGTTAGACTTAGCTTTAGGGGTTAATACATTTATTAGAATAGCGGTGAGCTCCAGTCGGCAGATTAGGGGTTAATGTTTGAAGTTAGGTGTCGGCGATGTTAGGGAGGGCAGATTAGGGGTTAATACTATTTATTATAGGGTTATTGAGGCGGGAGTGAGGCGGATTAGGGGTTAATACATTTATTATAGTAGCGCTCAGGTCCGGTCGGTAGATTAGGGGTTAATAAGTGTAGTTAGGTGGAGGCGACGTTGTGGGTGGCAGATTAGGGGTTAATAAATATAATATAGGGGTCGGCGATGTTAGGGCAGCAGATTAGGGGTACATAGGGATAATGTAGGTGGCGGGGGTGTACGGAGCGGCAGATTAGGGGTTAAAAATAATATGCAGGGGTCAGCGATAGCGGGGGCGGCAGATTAGGGGTTAATAAGTGTAAGGTTAGGGGTGTTTAGACTCGGGGTACATGTTAGAGTGTTAGGTGCAGACGTAGGAAGTGTTTCCCCATAGGAAACAATGGGGCTGCGTTAGGAGCTGAACACGGCTTTTTTGCAGGTGTTAGGTTTTTTTCAGCTCAAACAGCCCCATTGTTTTCTATGGGGATATCGTGCACGAGCACGTTTTTGAAGCTGGCCGCGTCCGTAAGCAACTCTGGTATAGAGAGTTGCAGTGGCGTTAAATATGCCTGTACACTCACTTTTTGGAGCCTAACGCAGCCATTCTGTGAACTCTCAATACCAGAGTTATTTAAAAGGTGCGGCCAGAAAAAAGCCAGGGTTAGCTACGCGTGTCGTTACCGACAAAACTCTAAATCTAGCCGTTAGATATCTACAATGTAATTAATAATTACATTGTAGCTATTTTAGGGTTTATATTTATTTTACAGGTAACTTGGTATTTATTTTAACTAGGTACAATAGCTATTAAATAGTTAATAACTATTTAATAGCTACCTAGTTAAAATAAGTACCAATTTACCTGTAAAATAAATCCTAACCTAAGTTACAAATACACCTACACTATGAATAAATAAAATAGACTACAAATATCTAAACTAAAATACAATTAAATAAACTAAACTAAATTACACAAAAAAACAAACACTAAATTACAAAAAATAAAAAAAAAGATTACAAGATTTTTAAGCTAATTACACCTATTCTAAGCCCCCTAATAAAATAATAAAGCCCCCCAAAATAAAAAAAATTCCCTACCCTATTCTAAAATAAAAACGTTAGCTCTTTTACCTTACCAGCCCTTAAAAGGGCCTTTTGTGGGGCATGCCCCAAAGAAAACTGCTCTTTTGCCTGAAAAAAAACACAATACCACCCCCCAACATTACAACCCACCACCCACATACCCCTAATCTAACCCAAACCCCCCTTAAATAAATCTAACACTACCCCCCTGAAGATCTCCCTACCTTGTCTTCACCCAACCGGGCCGAACTCCTCATCCGATCCGGGCGATGTCTTTATCCAAGCGGCAGCAAAGTCTTCTTCCATCCGGCGGCATCTTCCATCAACTTCCGATTGGCTGATAGGATTCTATCAGCCAATCGGAATTAAGGTAGAAAAATCTGATTGGCTGATTCAATCAGCCAATCAGATTTTTCTACCTTAATTCTGATTGGCTGATAGAATCCTATCAGCCAATCGGAAGTTGACGGACGCCATCTTGGATGACGTCATTTAAAAGAACCTCATTCGTCGGGAAGTCGTCGTGCCGGATGGATGCTCCGCGGCGGAGGAGCGAAGAAAGAAGATTGAAGATGCCGCTTTGCTTGAAGACATCATCGGCTGGAAGAAGACTCTCTGCAGCTTGATTGAAGACATCGCCCATATCGGATGAATAGTTCTGCCCGGCTGGGTGAATACAAGGTAGGGAGATCTTCAGGGGGGTAGTGTTAGGTTTATTTAAGTGGGGTTTGGGTTAGATTAGGGGTATGTGGGTGGTGGGTCGTAATGTTGGGGGGTGGTATTGTTTTTGTTTTTTTTTCAGGCAAAAGAGCAGTTTTCTATGGGGCATGCCCCACAAAAGGCCCTTTTAAGGGCTGGTAAGGTAAAAGAGCTAACGTTTTTATTTTAGAATAGGGTAGGGAATTTTTTTTATTTTGGGGGTCTTTATTATTTTATTAGGGGGCTTAGAATAGGTGTAATTAGCTTAAAAATCTTGTAATCTTTTTTTTATTTTTTGTAATTTAGTGTTTGTTTTTTTTGTAATTTAGTTTAGATTATTTAATTGTATTTTAATTTAGATATTTGTAGTTTATTTAATTTATTGATAGTGTAGGTGTATTTGTAACTTAGGTTAGGATTTATTTTACAGGTAAATTGTTACTTATTTTAACTAGGTAGCTATTAAATAGTTATTAACTATTTAATGGCTATTGTACCTAGTTAAAATAAATACCAAGTTACCTGTAAAATAAATATAAACCCTAAAATAGCTACAATGTAATTATTAATTACATTGTAGCTATCTTAGGGTTTATTTTATAGGTAAGTATTTAGATTTAAATAGGAATATTTTCATTAATAATATTAATATTAGATTTATTTTAATAAGAGTTTAGTTAGGGATGTTAGAGTTAGATAGGGTTATTATACTTAGTATATAGATAATATAATAATGATATTAACCCTAATATAATTAGGAGTTAATATAGGTGGCGGCGGTGTAGGGGATTAGATTAGGGGTTAATACATTTATTATAGGTGGCGGTGGTGTAGGGGGATTTAGATTGTAGGCAAAAGAGCTGATTACTTTGTGACAAAGCCCCGCCAAAAGCCCTTTTAAGGGCTGGCTAAAGAGCAGTTTACTTTGGGGTAATGCCACGCAAAAAGCCCTTTTCAGGGCTATTTGTAGGGTTAGACTTAGGTTTAGTGGTAGGGATAGTTTAGTATTTTAGGGGTTAAATAATTGAATATAGCTGGCGGCGGGGTAGGGGGATTAAATTAGGGGTAATAATTTTAAAATAGATGGTGGCGGGGTAGGGGCTCACTTTAGGGGGTAGGTAAGGTAGATGGCGGCGGTGTAAGGAGCTCACTTTAGGGGGTAGGTAAGGTAGATGGCGGCGGTGTAAGGGGCTCACTTTAGGGGGTAATTTAATATAGATGATAAAAAAAGAAGGTGCCACCATAGTGCACAATCAGATGTAAAAGACACGCCAAAGATAACAAGCAAGACCGTACTTACAAGATCTATGACACTTGAGAAGTGTCACAACCGCCTTCTGGACCGTTATAGAGTCGTCCAGCTAACTCCCACCGGTATGATCCTGGTTAGCGTCCTAATGTGTGAGCGCTGATAGAAAACCTGCATCCAGCATTAGTTCCAAGAGCCAGCTCGTCCTTTAGTAGCAAAAGTTGCTAACACATATGAGTTCATGCTGATAACAGGCTCCAATGTCTGTGCTCAGGAAGAAGGTTCCCTTATTCACTCCAGTTACATCAATACCTGATATCTCTCAGTACTCTGGCCGTGTCCAGCAACAGCGACGGTGTAGGGGGATCACATTAGGGGGTAGTTAATGTAGGTGGCGGCGGTGTCCGGGAGCGGCGGTTTAGGGGTTAATAACTTTATTAGGGATTGCTGCGGGGGATCGCGGTTGACAGGTAGATAGACATTGCGCATGCATTAGGTGTTAGGTTTATTTTGCAGGTAGTTTAGGTAGTTACGGGGCTCCAATAGACAGCGTAAGGCTTACTACGGCTGCTTTTTGTGGCGAGGTGAAAATGGAGTAAGATTTCTCCATTTTCGCCACATAAGTCCTTATGCTGTATATTGGATACCAAACTGCGCTAGTTTGGTATACCTGCCTATGGCCCAAAAAAATACGGGCAACGTCAGAAATATACGAGCGTAACTTCTAGGTTACGCCGTATATAGGATACCAAACCAGCGCAAAATTCAGCGTTGCCGGCATTTGCGGGCGACGCTGCATATAGGATCGGGCCCATAGTATTGAATGAGTCTCGCAACTCATTCAATACTATGTTGCAGATTTTGGACGCATGCACTGAGGAGTTCTATGACCGCGATTAACGGTAATTAGAGGCTCGATGTGCACGAGCGTAGTTCAAACGTATAGAGCGGGTGTGACCGCTCTATACGTCAATGTATAGCAAACACGGAAATGCTGGATGGGAGGAGTTAGGATCGCAATAATTAGAAAAATCAAGGTGGGCAAATACAGTCAAATATAACATTATTGAAAAAATAAACATAGCGACTACATTGTACATGGCAAAAGGAAAATACATATCAATTTGTATGTGAAAAACTTTACCTTCACTTTAATAATGTTGTAACAAAAGCTTTTCATGTTATTATATTTTCTTACAACTATATTTGTGGCAAAGTTAAACAGTTTTGAAATTCAAATTTAGAATAAATATTCTAGTACTAACTTAAGCAAGTATTATTTCATGTCTGATTTTTGTTTTCTGTACACAATGATACATACAAAAACATAATCAGTTAGATTACAAGTAGAGCACAAAAGAAAGTGCAGGGTACATTAACTTCGGACGGTCATGCAGAAAGAATAGCAAACTATTTGGTGTTGCAAGTGAATGGTTAAATATTTTAACCAAAATATCTTAATGGAGCTGAAAATCTTCAGTGCATCCTACCTACTCTTTTAATGGATATCTCAGAGTGCACTATAAGCACACTCATCATGCTCGTATTACAAGTAGTAAGTTAAATGTTGCTCTCAAGCTCAATCCAAAATACCACTGATAAATGTAGTGCTATTTGAGACCTGAAGTAAACCATTATCGATTGCTGGTTTGGATAACGAAACACATGAAACTGCTATGGAAATAAAGGTTTTAAGTTATATTTAAATGAAAAAGGGTATGTGGCAGAATTAAAGGGATATTTTATTTGACAAGGTGTAAGACTGGGAAGGGTTTAAAATTATATGTTTTGGAGTGTATGTGTGTATATATGTACAGGTATGTGTGAAGTATTTTATAGCACACATTCCATGATTAAGAAATCAGCACTATCTGACATATAGATATTAGCACACACTAGATTACCAAACAGGCAATAGAAAGGGTGGTTGATTTATTGAATAATCTTCCAATAGAGGTTGTAAACACAACATAATTAAAAAAATGCCTGAGACATGCATGAGGCAAGACTATCTTAGGAAATTAGCAAGTTTATACAGCACAAGTAATATGGGTAGACTTGGTGGGCCTTTGGTTCTTATCTGCTGTCAATTATTATGTGTCTGGGGATTTATTTTATTTTTGTGTAATCTAAGCAATGCAGATGTAACTCCCTTAGGTTTGTATTTTGCACAGGAAGAGGGCTACAAATGTGGGGTCAAGAAGTGGTTAGATTTACTGGGGGAGAAGAGATGATTACATGTAGAATGGGATGCCTTTAGTAAAGAGAAATACACAATGGGGGTGATAGTATCAGTGGGGGTAAGGTCAACCATCTTAGTTACTTGAGGTCAAAGTTGGGATAGCAATAATGGGGTGGGATTCTATAAGCAATTAGGGGTCTTTGCAATTAGAGTTGATTGAAGTAAGGGCAGCAGAACAACAGAGGCTTAAAATATGCAGGTTGGGAGGTTGCAGCTGGTGTTACATGGTTGGCTAGAGTTCCACAGCAATGACTAAATATATTATCAAATTATGGTGATCTCATAAAAACTGGAATGAAATGAAGAAAACTATGAAACAAAAGCAAATTTTAGATATACAAAATCTTGTTTATTTATACTAGTTAGATATTAGCCAATGCATTTTCTAATGACATTACTTAGCTAGAACAAAGTTGCAAAATAATTACTGTGAACAGTATAAACCTCCCATCAATGTCTTACCTTCTTTGTGGCTTTTGATAGCTTGCTGCATAAGCAGTTTAACATAACATATTGGGTTAGATTACAAGTGAAGTGCTAAATATTGAAATGCGAACGTGAATTCGCGTTTGCATTGTGAAGAAACGTTGCGCACACGAGAGAGCGCTTCCATAGGCTCCTATGGGAGCCTCGTTCTAATGCAGTCACAGAGCAGAGAAGGGAGTAAGTAGTGCAGAGATGGGCAGCATTTTTAAATATATATGGATATATACATATATATTTATGTGTTAATATGTGTATATACAGTTGTGTTCATAAGTTTACATACCCTGGCAGAATTTATGATTTCTTGGCTATTTTTAAGAGAATATGAATGATAACACAAAAACTTTGCTTTCACTCATGGTTAGTGTATGGCTGAAGCCATTTATTATCAATCAACTTTGTTTACTCTTTTTAAATCATAATGACAACAAAAACTACCCAAATGACCCTGATAACATGCACACAAGTTGACACAAAGGGGTTTGAATGGCTATTAAAGGTAACCATCCTCACCTGTGATCTGTTTTCTGTTTTCTTGTAATTAGTGTGTTTGTTTAAAAGCTCAATGAGTTTCTGGACTCCTGAAAGACCCTTGCATCTTTCATCCAGTGCTGCACTGACGATTCTGGATTCTGAGTCATGGGGAAAGCAAAAGAATTGTCAAAGGATCTGCAGGAAAAGGTAGTTGAACTGTATAAAACAGGAAAGGGATATAAAAAGATATCAAAGGAATTGTTAATGCAAATCAGCAGTGTTCAAACTCTAATAAAGAAGTGGAAAATGAGGGGTTCTGTTGAAACCAAACCAGGTAGACCAACTAAAATCTCAGCCACAACTGCCAGGAAAATTGTTCAGGATGCAAAGACAAACCCACAAATAACTTGAGGTGAAATACAGGACATATGGTGTGCTGTTTCAAGATGCACACTAAAGAGGCACTTGAAGAAAGATGGGCTGCATGGTCTAGTGTCCAGAAGAAATCCATTACTATGCAAATGCCACAAAGTATCCCGCTTACAATATGCACAAGCCTCAAAACTTCTGGCACAAAGTCATTTGGAGTGATGAGACCAAAATTTAGCTTTTTGGCCACAACCATAAACGCTACATTTGGAGAGGAATCAACAAGGCCTATGATGAAAGGTACACCATTCCTACTGTGAAACACGGAGGTGGATCGCTGATGTTTTGGGGATGTGTGAGCTACAGAAGCACAGGAAATTTGGTCAGAATTGATGGCAAGATGAATGCAGTATGTTATCAAACAGAACGACTCATTTTCCACTTCTTGATTAGAGTTTATACACTGCTGATTTGCATTCTCAATTCCTTGGACATCTTTTTATATCCCTTTCCTGTTTTATACAGTTCAACTACCTTTTTCCCACAGATCCTTTGACAATTATTTTTCTTTCCCCATGACTCAGAATCCAGAAACATCAGTGCAGCACTGGATGAAAGATGCAAGGGTCTGTCAGGAGTCCAGAAACTCATTGACCTTTTATACACACACACTAATTACAAGCAAACAGATCACAGGTGAGGATGGTTATATTTAATAGCCATTCAAACCCCTTTGTGTCAACTTGTGTGCATGTTATCAGGGTCATTTGGGTAGTTTCTGTTGTCATTATGATTTAAAAAGAGTAAACACAGTTGATTGATAATAAATGGCTTCAGCCAAACACTAACCATGAGTGTAAGAAAAGTTTTTGTGTTATCGTTCATATTCTTTTAAAAATGCCCAAGAAATCATAAATTCTGCCAGGGTATGTAAATTTATGTGCACAACTGTATATACAGTATATATTTACATTGCAATCTATGAGCACACACAGTTCCCCTAGAACACCATGTAAAGGCACTTTTCAGTGCAGTTTTTTTATCTAACACCCCACTCCCACCAACTTTAGTTGCCTAGTGCAGTTTTTTTTAATTTAAAACAAAAATGGTATTTTTTTAAATAAAAAACAATATAATGCCCTTTATTTGGAGGGCATTTGGGGCACTTTTAGAAAATTAACCAGAGATCTCATCTCTAATTAATTTTCGGAGCACTAATTGCTACTGCAAGCTCGTGGGAGAAATAACCAGCCACTTGATATGTCTGGTTAATTATCTCGCTCCCGCAAACAAGTGGAGCACGATAATTTAATGTTCCACTTGTAATCTAGCCCATTATGTTCTGTTAAGTTCAGGTGATAAAGATCTAAGCTATGACAAAATAAAAAACAGATGCCCTTAAATGGAAGTAGAAGAAGCAAAAGGCATAGATATGGAGATAGATATTCAAACATCCTATTATAAAGAGAGCCTGGAGCGATGAATAGAAGGGGAGGGCTTTTGACCCTCACGTAATGAAGCAAGGGGTGGGGCTAAAAGGGGGTGGGGCATCTCCTACTTAGGAGAGGGCCAACCGGAAGCACAGCGTCTTCTAGAATCTTTGTGGTAGAAGCAGTTTCTCCGTCCCTCCCTCCCTAGTTATAGTTATGTTGCAGATAGTTTGGTGGGGGGTGCTTGCTGGGTGGATTAAGTGGATGGTTTAATTAGGTGTACCCCCTGTGTGTTCAAGAGAGGCAAGTTGGATGGAATGTGGACAAAAGTCTGGTGGCTTAGTTTAGGCAAGAACCTCCTGAGGGTTTCTGGGTTTGTTGTCAATTGGTTAAATGTTTGGTTAATATTTATATGTTAATGTTTATATACTAATTGGTAATAAATGTGGAACTGTGGCCTTTACAACCCATTTTGGTGTCAGTGTCCTTTATTTATCCTTGCATAGTAATACATAGGAGGGTCATGAGGCATATGATTTGTTCTTTTATTATTAGATTGCTGTGTTGGGCAAATTTAAAATAACATAATGATGAATTTTAAATAAAAGTAGATAAAATAAATCAGGTATGAACGTGTTTGCAATGAAATACACAAAGCTTGCAACTCAATAAAGGGATGAAGACATGCTAGCAAAACAGGCTCTAGATCGAAGAAACTTACTGATTTTTTGTTCAGACTAGAAGAAATTGTTTGCATGTTGTATACAAACTGTGTACTTCATAAAGTTTTTTACTTTGAGTTCTGGTCATTTATCTTTTTTTAATTTGCATTATTTATGCATTTAGAGGGAATACAATCTTAGTAAAAGTAATTATTACCTTGATTCTTGTCTTCTATGACTAGCATATAAAAAAAAAGAAAATGTATGCTTACCTGATAAATTTCTTTCTTTCCGTATATTGTGAGTCCACGGCTTCATCAATTACTGTTGGGAATATCTCTCCTGACCAGAAGGAGGAGGCAAAGAGCACCACGGCAAAGCTGTTAAGTATCACTTCCCTTCCCACAACCCCAGTCATTCGACCAAAGGGAAATGGAGAAAAAAATGAGCAACACAAGGTGTAGAGGTGCCTGAGGTTTATTAAAAAAATAACTGTCTTGGAATAAAGGGCGGGGCCATGGACTCACCATATTCAGAAATAAATAAATTTATCAGGTAAGCATAAATTTCCTTTTCTTTCCTAAGATATGGTGAGTCCACGGCTTCATCAATTACTGTTTAGAATCAATACTCAAGCTAGAGGACACAGATTAATAGAGAGGGACAAGACAGGCAGACCTAAAAAGAAGGCATCACCGCTTGAATAACCTTTCTCCCAAAAGAAGCCTCAGCCGAGGCAAAAGAATCAAATTTGTAAAATTTGGGAAAAGTATGCAAGAGGACCAAGTTGTAGCCCTGCAAATCTGTTCCACAGAATCTTCATTTTTGAAAGCACAAGAGGAGACATCTTTCATGGAATGAGCCGTATCAGGAGTCTGCTGACCAGCAGTCTCAAAAGCAAAATGATAATACTTCTCAACCGGAGAGAAAGAGAAGTAGAAAAAGCTTTCTGACCTTAACGTTTCCCAGAGAAACAAACAGGGCAGAAGACTGGCGAAAATCCTAGTCGCCTGTAAATACATTTTAAAGCACCAACAACATCCAAATTGTGCAACAAACATTCTTTATGAGAAAAAAGACTAGGACATAGAAAAGGAACAACAATTTCCTGATTAATATTTCTGTCCAAAACCACTTCAGTAAGGAAACCTAACTTAGTACGAAGAACCACCTTATCTGCATGAAAGATAAGATAAGGCTAATCACACTGTATGCTGAGAGTTCTGACACTCTCCAAGTTGAAAAGATAACAAAAAAAAACAAAAAAACTTCCAAGATAAAGTTAATATCCATGTAAAGGCTCAAACGGAGCCTGCTGCAAAACCTTTCAAGAACAAGTTTAAGGCTCTAAGGAGGAGCAACCAACTTAAACACAGGTCTGATTCTGACCAGGCCTGACAAAAAGAGTGCACATCTGGCACATCCGCCAGACACTTATATATCAAAAATAGATAATGCAGAAAGCTGATCCTCCAGGGTACTGACTGACAGCACCTCTCCAGACCTTCTTGGAGAAAAGACCAAATCCTAGGAATCCTGACCCTACTCCCAGAGTAACCCTTGGATTCACACCAATAAAGGTATTTACATCATATCTTATGGTAAATCTTTCTAGCAACTGGAATGCAAACCTGAATCATATGGTTTTAGTGACCGACTCAGAAAAAACTGTGCTTAGACAAAACTAAGCATACAATCTCCAAGCAGTCAGCTTCAGCAAAACGAGATTTGGAAGAAGGAAGGGACCCTGATCTCTAAGGTGGGAAAGACGACATGTCCACTAGGTCTGCTTACCAGATCCTGTGAGGCCGCACAGGGACAATCAGAATGACCAATGTTCTCTCCTATTTGATACAAGAAATGACTCATGGAAGGAGAGCAAATTGAGGAAATAGGTAAGCAAGACTGAATCCCAAGAAAAACCACCAGAACATCTATCAGGGCGCTCTGTGGATCACTTGACCATGAACTGAACCTTTGAAGCTTGGCATTCTGCCAAAACGCCCTCCGAAGCCAACTCCAGAAAATCCCCCATTTGAGGGTTTACCTAGAGAACACCTCCAGAAGGAGAGCCCATTCCCCGGAATTAAATAACTGTCTGTTCAGAAGTCCAATTCCCAAGTATCTGGAAAGTGGATGACAGACAGCAATTGTGAGCTCCCACCCACTGAACAATCCAAGTCACCTCCCACATGGCTAAGTAACTCAAAGTTCCTCCCTGATGATTGATGTAAGCCATTGAGGTGATATTGTCCGACTGGAACCAAGCTAAGGATGACTAAGGCCAAGCCATCAGAGCCTTGTAAATCGCTCTCAACTCCAAGATGTTAAAAAGGAGAGCAGACACTTCTGATTCCAAATCCCAGCAACTTTCCCAAGTCCCAGACTGTTTCCCAGCCTAGCAGGTTGGAGTCCATGGTCACATAACCCAGGAATGTCTCCAGAAGCACACTCCCTAAAACAGATACTCCTGAAAAACCACTATGGGAGAGACTTTTAATGGCTGATCTAGATCTTTCCTCTGAGACAGGTCTGAATATTCTCCATTTGATGGAAAATAGCAAAGGGAATGATGTCCATGGCGACCATCAGACCAATTCCTCCCATACATTGAGTCACTGAAAAGTGAAGGGAAATCAACTGCAGCTAGGTTCAACTTCCTTGTTGCAAGATGGCTAAGCTATCTTCCAGACCACCCATAAACTACCTATTAACCCCTAAACCACCACCCTCACACATCGCAAACACTATATTAAACGTATTAACCCCTAATCTGCCGCCCACCCATATCACGACTGTTAAATAAAGTTATTAACCCCTAGTCTGCCGCCCACCCACATTGACAAATCTATTTAAACATATTAACCCCTAAATCGCCACTCCTCAACATTGCCGACACTAAATAGACCAATTAACCCCTAAACCTCCGCCCCCCACATCGCTGCCACTAAATAAACCTATTAACCCCTAAACCTCTAGCCCCCCCCACGTCGTAAATACTAAACTAAACCTATTAACTCCTAAACCGCCCGCCCCCCGCACATTGCAAAACACTAAATTAAACTATTAACCCCTAAACCTAACACCCCTCTAACTTTAAGTTAAATTTACTATATAACTAACTTAAATAAATAAAAACTTACCTGTATTATAAAAAAAAATAAGTTTAAACTATAAATTAACCTATTCTAATAAAATAAAAAAACTACCAATTAAAAACATCTAAAACACACATTTAAAAAAACTTAACACTACGAAACAATTTAAAAAATCTAAAATTACAAAAAATAATTAACATTAAATTACGAAAAATAAAAAACACTAAGATTACAAAAAATAATAAACTAAATTATCAAAAATAAAAACAATTACACCTAATCTAAAAGACAAGAAGGGAGACAATGGCACTACTCAATTTATTAGTGTGTTTCTACGTTCCCCTACTAATTCATACAGTGGTGAGTATACTAGGTATTTGTATACTCCAATATAATATGTCTGATAGGGATAGGTGCTTGTACCTATGAACAACTTTTACAAAAAATCAGTAAGAAACTGAAAAAAAGGGGTACAAATGTAGCACTCAGTGAACGTTTTTGTGTAACACAGGAGGTGAAAAAACATTAAAATGTAACTTTTATTAGATCAAGTTAAAAACAGGGGATTAACAAACATTATTTTAAAAAAATGAAAATTTGGATCCACTACCTATTCGCCAGATAATATCACTACTGGCTAATAGAGACACACACCCACGTTAGGTTAATGTATGGTCTCCTTATAAATCAGATGACAAGGCTATCCCTTGGTATATTATTCTGAGTAAAGATAGTCTCTTATTAGAGTGGATTTGAATAAATACTCTAGCCTTGCAAAGCTCAGTGAGTTATAATTTTGGATAAATACTGTATTACCCACAATACTAAAGAGAGTAAAAAAAATCTTATAAACTCTTTGTTAATACCACACAAAATTAAACTTGAGTTTCCTTAAATATTGTGGTGAGGAGTCAGTTTGCTAAACTCTAATATTGGGTTGCCTATTGTTACCGTTTATATTATCACTGATAAATATCTAGGTTACCTTTTATTACCGTTTTTTGAATAATATCTAAATCCATAGTGGTAAATATTGTAATACCTACGATACTATAGAAAGTAAGAAGTCCGATAAACTCCTTGTTTTACCTGTTAATACCGTGATAGATTATACTTTGGTTTCAATGAGTATTATTATAAAGAGTTTACTAATAAACTCCAACAGTAAGTTACCTCATTTAAACCGTTTATTGAATATCACTATTTAGTATCCAGGTTCAAGGAGATCAGGCGTTTGTATAAATATTGCCTTATAGATACCACTTGTAATACCGTAAATAAAGTAAACCTTATCTTTTTACCACTATTGCTTTATAAATATCTTTGGTAATATATGGATCATATGAGTAATCAAAGTTTATAATATAGCTTGTATGGCTAGAGGCTTACACTAGACACCGCTAATGCGGCAAACAAGATTTTTATACCATTATTGCGTTGTCATTAAATAAGGTAGTGAGTCAACAAATTAAGTTAAAAACAACAGATAGGGAAGAACGGGGGGACGCCACTGACGCGTTTCGCCGTGGTGGCTGTATCAAAGGGCAGTCTCACTATGTCTTCGTGAGATTTAAATACCCTTGAGTGTTAGCAGATTGGCTGTTAGAGAGGGCCTTGCTTGTATCAATGGATTTGATTGGTCATAACAGTGGGTGTGTAGCAGAAGATACACATTGATTGGTTCATTTACCGCTGTCATTAATTTCTGTTTGCATTAATAATATTATTATCTGCTTCAATTTGACAATATTATTTAGCTGGCCGCATGGTCTTATTGTGCCTAATAGGGAATTAATACAGGTATCACACATTGGTTTGTATATGATTGTTAATTGATTACGTTGGTCGTCATCATAGCCTTTGGTTATTGGTTATCGAGTCCGTCAATCATGGTAAGCCAGATTGGGAAGACAGAGACACGAATGATGATTGGTCTACAGGAGCTGTCTATCTAGCGTGCATGTCATGTTATTCAGATCTACGTCATCTTTACTCTGTAGCTTCGCTATTACGCTCCCATATCATGTTATTGGATAACAGACCTGTCCATCATTGTATCACTCGGAACTCATTCTGTATTAATATCCCACATCCTATTTAATACCTATGATGAATTGGTAATCACATTTTATTATAGATTATTTGCATATTGATATTTTTGGTACATCCTATATTGATTTGAACTTTCTACTTGGGATTGCGATATTCGTAGTTACTAGTGTCCGTCACCTTATCTAATTTAAAGCATACCATGAGTTTGCTTGTCATTTAATTTTAATTACATATCTTCCTATTATATGTTAAAGGAATTCCTACTTTCTGGTAATTGTGTTATTCTGATATCTTAACATAAATCTAGTGAAAAAGTGAAAAAAGAATAAATAAAAATCAAAACGTGAAATTTTGTGTTTTTTTTGTGTCTGGCTATCATTGAATAAAAATAATAATAGAAAATATTAAATTGTGCTTCTTTGCGTGATATATGATATATAGAACTATTAAGTTAGTGTGTAACTTAAAAAATAATCAATAAATGAAACATTTTTTAAAAAAACATTTTTTATATTTACAGTGCTGAACTTATTGTGAAAGTGTACATAACATGATGTACTAAATATAATGTGACCATATAGATTAAATTGTGGTCTATGATTAAGGCAATATTAAATAAAATTGCATGATAGTGCTGAGAACTTAATAATACTTGTTGTTAAAATTATGAAAATAGGATCCATATATGGATATTGTAAGTGTGTATATATGATTCCACATGGTGATATACCTATGCAAGATAATAGAGTTAACATTAAATTGGTTCAACTTCTTAAAGATGATACATTTGTATAAGGGATCTTCTGATTTTAATCCATTGGAATGTTGACCCAAAATATCATTCTATGGTTCTGTGTGATGCTCTTATTTAGGCAAAAATACATAATAGTTGTTGTTCTCATTAAGACCATATGGATTGACAGAATTAAGCAAATAAATCCATTTGCATTCTGCCTGAAGTAATGCATCTTCTAGGTCTCCTCCTCTAATCCCTAATGATATTTTTTCTAGGCCAAAGAAAGATAGAAATTCTGTATTGGAATCATGTTTATGCAGAAAATGTTTGGCTATCTGTGTAATTTTTTTGCCTTTTTTAAGGTCTGATTCAGCATTCCTTATATTACACATATGTTCGCCCACCCTCTTTTTGAGTAGGCGTGAGGTCATACCTACATAGTTTAATTTACAACTACATTGTAGTACATATATCACACTTGCAGTGGTGCATGTGATGTGTTGTTTGATGTAGTGTGTTTTTCCAAATCTGTCTCTGATTTTTTCAATCTTGAAAGTATTTGGACAATACGTGCAATTTCGGCATGGATAATTACCAGGATGTATGATTTTAGCCTTCTTCCTTACAAAGTGACTTTGGACTAATCTGTCCTTTAAATTCCTAGACCTCCGATAGCAGATAGAAATTCTATCTCCAAGACTCTCACTCAAATCTGGGTCATTCTGAATATTTTACACCACAGCAGTGCTCATACCCAAAGTACTCTCAGATCGTTACCAGTAGGTGAATTTTTAAGAACACGTAGAAACTGTTCTTCAGATTCAATATTCAAAATAAGAGCAAAGGAATTGGAAACCAGATTGAAAGCGAGAGGCTTCAGCAACAGAAGCCTGAAAAAAGCAAAATATAGAGCCTTACACACCCCAAGACAAGATCTTTTATTTCCTAAACCCAAGAGAAAGTATAACAAAACAAGACTAATAACGACATTCAACTCACAGATTAAGGATGTAACACACATCTTACAAAAATCGTGGTATATTCTTCAGAATGACCCAGATTTGAGTGAGAGTCTTGGAGATAGAATTTCTATCTGCTATCGGAGGTCTAGGAATTTAAAGGACAGATTAGTCCAAAGTCACTTTGTAAGGAAGAAGGCTAAAATCATACATCCTGGTAATTATCCATGCCGAAATTGCACGTATTGTCCAAATACATTCAAGATTGAAAAAATCAGAGACAGATTTGGAAAAACACACTACATCAAACAACACATCACATGCACCACTGCAAGTGTGATATATGTACTAAAATGTAGTTGTAAATTAAACTATGTAGGTATGACCTCACGCCTACTCAAAAAGAGGGTGGGCGAACATATGTGTAATATAAGGAATGCTGAATCAGACCTTAAAAAAGGCAAAAAAATTACACAGATTGCCAAACATGGTCATACAGAATGGTCCAGAGATGAATTACAAAGTCTACAAGACTTGGAAGAACTTCTAAAAGAAAGTGATGACCTGGAAACTAACCAAAAGTGGCGTGATCTAATCAAAAATAAATCACAATACATTCCAAATATCTCACAATTCCATAATATACAAACCTTTAATCAAATAGTATGTAATGAGATTAACTCATTTACTGTTAAAAACAAAGGTACTAATATCTCATTACAAGAGCAACAGGCACTTAAAGAAATTGAAGGTTGGGATGATGTATTGATTAAAGGATCTGATAAAGGTGGAAATATTGTTATTTGGCCGATTGAACTATACTTATGTGAGGCAAACAAACAACTGAATGATGTTAACTGTTATAAAAAACTAATATTTAATCCATCAGCAACTTATAAAAAGCAATATGATACTATGATTGAAATAGCCAAGGATAACCATACTATTAATAACAAAGAATTCAAATTCCTACAAGTCAAAAATCCAAGAATCTCAACACTTTATTTAATTCCGAAAATACACAAAAATATAACAAATCCGCCAGGCCGACCCATCGTGTCTGGCAATGGATGTTTAAATGAAAAAGCCAGTATATATGTGGACAAAAGACTGAGATCCTTTGTAGAAGAATTACCCTCATATGTCAGAGATACAACAGAGGTACTTCAACGATTGGAAGGAATTCAGGTAGCCAGAGAAACATGGCTAATTACAGCAGATGTTGAGTCTCTGTACACGAGTATTCATCATGACTTAGGTATAAAGGCAGTAAAACATTTCCTTGATTTAGATTCTACTGAATCTCATGAACACAACATCTTTATCCTAGATTTAGTCAAATTCATATTAAATCACAATTTTTTTGTATTCAATGATCGTTATTATTTACAGACACGTGGAACCGCTATGGGCACAGCATGTGCACCCACATATGCTAATTTATTTTTAGGATGGTGGGAGAAGGAGACAGTTTTTACAGACACCAATGCCACCCAAATGGAACAAATACCACTCTGGATTCGCTACATTGACGATATCCTCTTTATCTGGGAAGGGTCCAAACCAGATTTGGATGAGTTTATGATTAAACTTAATGATAATAACATCAATGTCAAACTAACATATGAATGCAGTCAAGTAGAGGTAAATTTTCTGGATTTAAAAATAACCAAAGATGAGAGTGGCAATCTGATAACTGATCTGTTTCGCAAACAAACTGCAACTAATTCTATTTTACACCACAGCAGTGCTCATACCCAAAGTACTCTCAGATCGTTACCAGTAGGTGAATTTTTAAGAACACGTAGAAACTGTTCTTCAGATTCAATATTCAAAATAAGAGCAAAGGAATTGGAAACCAAATTGAAAGCGAGAGGCTACAGCAACAGAAGCCTGAAAAAAGCAAAATATAGAGCCTTACACACCCCAAGACAAGATCTTTTATTTCCTAAACCCAAGAGAAAGGATAACAAAACAAGACTAATAAAGACATTCAACTCACAGATTAAGGATGTAACACACATCATACAAAAATTGTGGTATATTCTTCAGAATGACCCAGATTTGAGTGAGAGTCTTGGAGATAGAATTTCTATCTGCTATCGGAGGTCTAGGAATTTAAAGGACAGATTAGTCCAAAGTCACTTTGTAAGGAAGAAGGCTAAAATCATACATCCTGGTAATTATCCATGCCGAAATTGCACGTATTGTCCAAATACTTTCAAGATTGAAAAAATCAGAGACAGATTTGGAAAAACACACTACATCAAACAACACATCACATGCACCACTGCAAGTGTGATATATGTACTACAATGTAGTTGTAAATTAAACTATGTAGGTATGACCTCACGCCTACTCAAAAAGAGGGTGGGCGAACATATGTGTAATATAAGGAATGCTGAATCAGACCTTAAAAAAGGCAAAAAATTTACACAGATAGCCAAACATTTTCTGCATAAACATGATTCCAATACAGAATTTCTATCTTTCTTTGGCCTAGAAAAAATATCATTAGGGATTAGAGGAGGAGACCTAGAAGATGCATTACTTCAGGCAGAATGCAAATGGATTTATTTGCTTAATTCTGTCAATCCATATGGTCTTAATGAGAACAACAACTATTATGTATTTTTGCCTAAATAAGAGCATCACACAGAACCATAGAATGATATTTTGGGTCAACATTCCAATGGATTAAAATCAGAAGATCCCTTATGCAAATGTATCATCTTTAAGAAGTTGAACCAATTTAATGTTAACTCTATTATCTTGCATAGGTATATCACCATGTGGAATCATATATACACCCTTACAATATCCATATATGGATCCTATTTTCATAATTTTAACAACAGGTATTATTAAGTTCTCAGCACTATCATGCAATTTTATTTAATATTGCCTTAATCACAGACCACAATTTAATCTATATGGTCACATTATATTTAGTACATCATGTTATGTACACTTTCACAATAAGTTCAGCACTGTAAATATAAAAAATGTTTTTTTAAAAAATGTTTCATTTATTGATTATTTTTTAAGTTACACACTAACTTAATAGTTCTATATATCATATATCACACAAAGAAGCACAATTTAATATTTTCTATTATTATTTTTATTCAATGATAGCCAGACACAAAAAAACACAAAATTTCACGTTTTGATTTTTATTTATTCTTTTTTCACTTTTTCACTAGATTTATGTTAAGATATCAGAATAACACAATTACCAGAAAGTAGGAATTCCTTTAACATATAATAGGAAGATATGTAATTAAAATCAAATGACAAGCAAACTCATGGTATGCTTTAAATTAGATAAGGTGACGGACACTAGTAACTACGAATATCGCAATCCCAAGTAGAAAGTTCAAATCAATATAGGATGTATCAAAAATATCAATATGCAAATAATATATAATAAAATGTGATTACCAATTCATCATAGGTATTAAATAGGATGCGGGATATTAATACAGAATGAGTTCCGAGTGACACAATGATGGACAGGTCTGTTATCCAATAACATGATATGGGAGCGTAATAGCGAAGCTACAGAGTAAAGATGACGTAGATCTGAATAACCTGACATGCACGCTAGATAGACAGCTCCTGTAGACCAATCATCATTCGTGTCTCTGTCTTCCCAATCTGGCTTACCATGATTGACAGACTCGATAACCAATAACCAAAGGCTACGATGATGACCAACGTAATCAATTAACAATCATATACAAACCAATGTGTGATACCTGTATTAATTCCCTATTAGGCACAATAAGATTATGCGGCCAGCTAAATAATATTGTCAAATCGAAGCAGATAATAATATTATTAATGCAAACAGAAATTAATGACAGCGGTAAATGAACCAATCAATGTGTATCTTTTGCTACACACCCACTGTTATGACCAATCAAATCCATTGATACAAGCAAGGCCCTCTCTAACAGCCAATCTGCTAACACTCAAGGGTATTTAAATCTCACGAAGACATAGTGAGACTGCCCTTTGATACAGCCACCACGGCGAAACGCGTCAGTGGCGTCCCCCCTTTCTTCCCTATCTGTTGTTTTTAACTTAATTTGTTGACTCACTACCTTATTTAATGACAACGCAATAATGGTATAAAAATCTTGTTTGCCGCATTAGCGGTGTCTAGTGTAAGCCTCTAGCCATACAAGCTATATTATAAACTTTGATTACTCATATGATCCATATATTACCAAAGATATTTATAAAGCAATAGTGGTAAAAAGATAAGGTTTAATTTATTTACGGTATTACAAGTGGTATCTATAAGGCAATATTTACACAAACGCCTGATCTCCTTGAACCTGGATACTAAATAGTGATATTCAATAAACGGTTTAAATGAGGTAACTTACTGTTGGAGTTTATTAGTAAACTCTTTATAATAATACTCATTGAAACCAAAGTATAATCTATCACGGTAGGTAAAACAAGGAGTTTATTGGACTTCTTACTTTCTATAGTATCGTAGGTATTACAATATTTACCACTATGGATTTAGATATTAATCAAAAAACGGTAATAAAAGGTAACCTAGATATTTATCAGTGATAATATAAACGGTAACAATAGGCAACCCAATATTAGAGTTTAACAAACTGACTCCTCACCACAATATTTAAGAAAACTCAAGTTTAATTTTGTGTGGTATTAACAAAGAGTTTATAAGATTTTTTTACTCTCTATAGTATTGTGGGTAATACAGTATTTATCCAAAATTATAACTCACTGAGCTTTGCAAGGCTAGAGTATTTATTCAAATCCACTCTAATAAGAGACTATCTTTACTCAGAATAATATACCAAGGGATAGCCTTGTCATCTGATTTATAAGGAGACCATACATTAACCTAACGTGGGTGTGTGTCTCTATTAGCCAGTAGTGATATTATCTGGCGAATAGGTAGTGGATCCAAATTTTCATTTTTTCAAAATAATGTTTGTTAATCCCCTGTTTTTAACTTGATCTAATAAAAGTTACATTTTAATGTTTTTTCACCTCCTGTGTTACACAAACACGTTCACTGAGTGCTACATTTGTACCCCTTTTTTTCAGTTTCTTACTGATTTTTTGTAAAACCTAATCTAAAAGCCCTATGAAAATAAAAAGCCTCCCCAAAGTAACCCCCCCTAACCTATAATAAACTACCAATAGCCTTAAAGGAGCCTTTTGTAGGGCATTACCCTAAGTTAAATAGCTTTTACCTGTAAAAAAAATATACAAAGTCCCCCCAACAGTAAAACTCCCCACCCAATCAACCCTCTAAAATAAAAAACCTAACTCTAAAATAAAACCTAAGCTACGCATTGCCCCTAAAGGGGCATTTGTATGGGCATTGCCCTTTAAAAGGCATTAAGCTCTTTTTCACTGCCCTTAAAAGGGCATTTAGTGCTTTTAAGATTTGCCAAAAGCCCTAATCTTAATTTTTTTTAAAAAAATTACCTAACCCTAACCCTAGAATATCTTCTCACGGTTCCGGAAGTCCAGACATCCATCTCCATCCAGGCGGCGATAAATCTTCATCCAGGCGGCAACATCTTCATCCATCATGGGGGCGTCTTCTATCTTCATCCCGGCAGCACGGAGCCATCCTGGATGGTGAAGACATCCTCCTGCGTGGAGCGTCCTCTTCATACGGTCACCGCCGTACACTGAAGTTAAATGCAAGGTACGCATTTCAAAATGGCGTACCTTGCATTCCTATTGGCTGATTTGATTCTTCAAATTCAAATCAGCCAATAGGATGAGAGCTCTTGAAATCCTATTGGCTGATTTAAACAGCCAATAGGATTTCAGTAGCACTCCATTCTGCACTTCAGGTGTTAGCTTTTATTCTAACACTATCTCCCCATTGATGTACATGAATAACAGAAAAAGAAGAAGAAAGAAGATAACAGAAAAATAAGAAGAAAGAAGGAGGTGAGGGAAGGGAGAGGATAGAAAAACAAAAATATTTTTTGTGTGTATTGCCTCTTGCTTGTAGCAGAAGCACTAGCTACTGTTTTAACTTTAATATGTTTAAGCTGCAGTCAAGATACTCCTTATAGGAAATAGAGGATTAACAGATTTTTATTAAAAAAATTCTGAACAACCAAATGAATGAATATTGGATATAACATTTATTTTTGTAATGAACAGTTCATTCAAAATGAATTTGTCCATGAACATTTGTATTTCTAATAGCCACACTCCTTTCTCTCATTCGTCTGTTATCATAATTATTCATCTCTCTCTTAATCCCCTCTCCCTTTTTCCAAGTCTAACTAAACTTCTCATTCTCCCTCTATGGGGCCGATTTATCATGCCCCGTACAGCCCTTAATGCCTCTATTTCCACACAAGCCTTCAGACTCGCCGGAAACAGGAGTTAAGAAGCAGCGGTTTTAAGACCGCTGCTCCTTAACTCGTCCGCCACCTCTGAGGCGGCAGACAACAATCCCTCCGATCGTATATGATCAGATTAATTGACACCCCCCACTAGCGACCAATTGGCCGCTAGTCTGAAGGGGGTGGCATTGCACAAGCAGATCACCAGAACTGCTTGTGCAATGATAAATGCCGACAGCGTAATGCCGACAGGATAATAAATTGGCCCCTGTATCTTTATTTAATATGTATAATAAAAACTATTTTTCAAAATTTGTTTACACGCAATAAAGTATGTGTGTCATATGTATTATACTCTGTTGTTTGTGTACAATAATGTAATCATATTTGTCATAATTCAGTCATTTTTAAAGGAATATGAAACCCAACATTTTTCTTCCATGATTCAGATAAGATCATGCAATTTTAAAAAACTTTCTAATTTACTTCCAGTATCAATTTTCTTCATTGCTCTGTCTGTATCATAAAAGAACATTTTTTAGTTTCATATCCGTTTAAACTATGAATTTAATTTCATGAAGGTCTATAAAAAGCCTGCAAAGGCTGGGCCAGATTACAAGTGGAGCGGTATTTACAAGATGACAGTAAAAAGTTTTTGCTTGCGTGCTAACCTGATACCTGCAAAAAGCCGAATTTCAAGTATCACGTTCATGTTAACATATTCTCCCATAGAAGTCAATGGAGCAAACAAGTGAATATATCTGCTAATCTGACATGAAAATATGAATATTTCACATTCCAGTATATGTTCTTCACATAGCAGTATATGTTCTATTTATTCATAAATACCATTTCTACATATATATGATAGTATGTTGGTAGAATATATATACGTGTGTGTGTACATATGTATTTATGAGTTTATATCTGAATATATATGTCGGTAAATATATATATATATATATATATATACATATATATATATATATATATATATATATATATATATATATATATATACTGTATATATACTCTAGGCGATAAGCCTGCCCAGAGGGCAGTCTATTTTTAAAAAAAAAACTACAAACCCCAAAGCTAAAATTACACAAAATAAAAAATGTAAAATTACAGAAAAAAATAAACAAAGCTATGTAAAAGAAAGAAATTAAACCTAACTAATACCCTATAAAAAATCTCCCAAAAAATAATAACACCCCCTAATCTAATACTAAACTACCAATAGCCCTTAAAAGTTAAGCAGCTGTTTTACCTAAACAAATGACCAATAACCCCCTAACAGTAAAACCCTTCACAGACCAAACCCCCCACCGAAAAAAAAAACACTAAAAAAAACCTAAACTACCCATTGCCCTTGTATGGGAAATTGTATACATTTGTAAGGGCATTTCCCTTAAAAGGCACTCAGCTCTTTTACTGCCCTTAAAAGGGCAATCAGCTCTTTTCCAGCCCAAAAAACCCTAAGCCACCCAAAAAAAAAAAAAAAAAAAAAAAAAGCCTTAGACTAAGCCCCAAATAGGTACTCACCATTCCTGAAGTCCGGCGGAGAAGGTCTTCTTCCAGGTAGCTCCATTATCTTCTATCTTCATCTCAAGCGAAGGCAGCGTGGAGCGGAGGTGCAGAGCTGTCTTCTCTGATGCGTGGATCCTCAGCGGCAGTCCTCGATGGCGGCGTTCCTCGGCGGCCTGGAGGCTCCTTTTTGTCCGATGTCTGTCGTACACTGAAGATTGAATTCAAGGTACCGCAATCAATTTGGGGTACCTTGCATTCCTATTGGCTGAAATTTTGAAATCAGTTAATAGGATTAGAGCTACTGAAATCCTATTGGCTATTCAAATCAGCCAATAAGATTTCAGTAGCTCTCATCCTATTGGCTGATTTCAAAATTTCAGCCAATAGGAATGCAAGGCACCCCAATAAATATGGGGTACCTTGCATTCAATCTTCAGTGTGCGACGGACGATCGCATGAAGAGGAGCCTCCATGCTGCTGAGGACCGCTGATGCTGAATACCACCATTGAGAACAGATGCCGAGAACCTCCACTGAGGGCCGCTGCTGAGGATCCTTGCATCTGGGAAGCCAGCTCCGCACCTCCGCTCCGCCCCACCTTCACTTTTTTTTTTAGATAAGGGTTTTTTTGGGTTTGAAAAAGAGCTGAATGCCCTTTTAAGGGCAGTAAAAGAGCTGAATGCCCTTTTAAGGGCAATGCCCATACAAATGCCCCTTTTTTGCTTTTTTTATTTTGGGGGGTTTGGTGGGTGGGGGATTTTTACTGCTAGGGGGGACTTAGCATTTTTTAAACATAAAAGAGCTGTTTAACGTAGGGCAATGCCCTACAAAAGGCCCTTTTCATGGCTATTGGTAGTTTAGATTAGGGGGTGTTTTTATTTTAGGGGGCTTTTTTATTTTCATAGGGATTAGGTATATTTTTTTATTTTTGATCATTTTGTTTATTTTATTTCTGGAATGTTAGACTTTTATTTTTTGTAATTTAATGTTAGGTTTTGTATTTAATTGTTATTTAGTTGTAATTTTGGTTAATTTAGGGGGTGTTAGGTTAAGGGGCTTAGTTATTAAATTAGTTATTTGCATTGTGGGGGGTTGGCGATATAGGGATTAATATATTAATTATTTTTATTGCGATGTGGGGGTTTGGCAGTTTAGGGGTTATTAGATTAATAAGGTTTATTGCGATGTGGGGAGTTGGCGGTTTAAGAGTTAATAGGTTAAATAGGTTTATTGCGATGTGGGGGTTTTGCGGTTTAGGGGTTAATAGATTAATTAGGTCTATTGTGATGTGGGGGGGTTGGCGGTTTAGGGGTTAATATTTTAATTATGTTATTATTTGCATTATTTGCAGATTAGGGGTTAATTACTTTATTTTTTTGCGATGTGGGGGTTGGCGGTTTAGGTGTTTGTTAATACTTCATGCGGGAGGTTATTTTATTTTTTGTTATACTTCATGTGGGCGGTTACGTGTTTTTTTTTTTATTTCTTGTGGGCGGTTATGTGTTTTTTGGTTATTTTGTGTGGGCAGTTGCATGTTTTTTTTTTAAGGCTTTGGGTTTGTCTACCCTGCTTTCAGGTGGATTCCGAAAATGGCAGGGTGGTGAAAGAATCCATGTTCGGTGGATTCTCTCACCACCCTGCCATTTTCGGAATCCACCTGCCGATGGCAACAGATGCGTTACAAACGCGATTATAGTATATATATATATATATATATATATATATATATATATGTGTATATATATACATACATACACATATAAATATATAAATACATATGTACAGATATACATACATATATCTATAAAAGAAGAAAAGACAAGAGTGCACCACACTCTCTAAGAGTAAAAGTTTTTACTGGGTAATCAAAGTGCAATATATAAAAAATAACGTACAGACTGCTTTTAGAGTGATTCCTCTGAAAGCAGTCTCCTATCTCACTGATCTGTGTCACTAAAGAGGTGTGATTGGAGCAGGATCGTAGGGATGCTTGCCACGCTGAAGCATGATTGGATAAGAGCCGACACTAGGAGGAGTCAAGTTTCTGCTTCAAAGGGACGCCAGCCTCACGGAGATACCACGGACAAAGAAAGAAAATAGAAATCACTGTTTGTGTCGGAAGTCTGGCTCTGAAACAGCTGACCGGCTGTAAAACGAACTGATTACACGTTGAAGGCTCTGAAACAGCTGACAGGCTGTAGGAAGAACTCAGTATACGTCGAAAGGTTCTAGCGAATCCAGCTGTACTCATCTCATCTTTGGCGTGGGGGAGCCATCCATGGTGATATATTCACACACTGCTCATACTATTTTTAATCTTGTACGTTATTTTTTATATATTGCGCTTTGATTACCCAGTAAAAACTTTTACTCTTAGAGAGTGTGGTGCGCTCTTGTCTTTTCTTCTTTTACAGCTTCCTAGAGTAAAGGAGTCACCGGAGACCCTTTTGTTACATAGAGCGGCACCTACGTCCATCACCACACGTCACAGCAGTGACGATAGGGATTCTGCCCTTGGGGACTTGTGCATCGCCAATATCCTGCATCTTTACCAACTGAGACTACTGTTCATATCAGGAACAATTGTATTTAAGGTCAGGCAAACCCATTTGCACTATATGGAACTTGTTTTGGGATTCTAACGGATTTTTCCTTCAGTGCATCCATTTAATCCTGTATACAACAGGCTACAGAAATTTTGGTTGCTATTTTGGCATTCTAATTGCAATTTATTTAACATCTATTTAAGTGTTGTTTATTCACTTGCACAGTATCCTATTCACGGGAAGCGCTTATGTTTGTATTTTTTATATAGTATACATATATCTATACATACATATACATATTTAAACATGTACATGTATGTATTTATCTCTGTGTTAAAGCCCTTTGTCTGTTCATATATCTGAGCATTTGTAACTTTTTTGTGCAATATTTTTTTAAAATAATTTTTATTAGATAGTGTTATTATGAGTGTAACTGTACTTTTTGATGTATTTTTTATGTGTTTTGTGCAATTTTTTTGTTTCGCAAAACAGTTAACCAGAGCTCTAAGGACACAATAATCATTCTAGCATAAATCGCGATTGCGCTCATGCATTCGCCTTTACTTTCAACTTGTAATATGACCACTAAACCAGATGCTCACAAACACCCATGATAAACCCTTTTCACTTCACATCTGTTCATGCACCACTCGTAATATGGCCCACTATGGGATCAATTTATGAAGCTGTAGTGTTGGTTATTGCTTGTGTAATATTAAATTCTGCCAGCGAATGCGGAATCGGTCCCTGTGAATACAAATATCCCATGCCTGGATACCTTCTTATGTGCAGATTTCCAATGCAAATCCCATTGTCATGCCTTTAGTATACATACGTTTTTGCATTTATCTTATCATAAGCGAAAAATATATATGTATATAAGAGTTAGAAAAATTGTGCATGCAATTTAAGACGTTTTTCATTGTAACTCCTGTGGCTATTTAACTGTATTATAATGGTTTAGAAAAAAAAAAATGTAAACAATCAACCAGACTTGGTGTCTGTGAAATCTGATAAAACACATTTATCAAAACATATGAAAATTCAAGAACCAACGTAATTAAAGTTAATATTTATTTTATTTTTTTTCCTGCATTTTACAAAAAACCTTATTTAATTGCTAGAGAGACTCTCAGAGACTTGATCATTCATATCATTTGTGTGTATTATTATGCTTGTGCAGAATTCCAAGAGATTTTGTTTCGGTACCCCCAGAGACTCTGCTCCTTGCTTTACAGTACTGTAGATGAGCTCCTGACATTACATTGATAACAGAATCTTATATTACAGCAGTAACTGAGGAATACTGCGCTGTCATTTCTCTCACACTGTATATTTTACACTTTGTGGTTACTGCACATCTGGCAAGAAGACTTCAGGGATTTAATGCAGAAAAAAAATCTGTGAAATTCTCTTCCTCTGTGCAATATGTTGAAATACCCTTGTCTTCATGATATATCCTTTTTATGCAGTGTTATAAGACTTATCATTTTACATTCTTTCTGCTGTAAACTACATTTGCCATCTGTTTGTTTATATATTCAAACTTAGTAAATCCTGTATCATATGCCTTTGTGTCTTTATTTATAGTCCCTTCTTCAATTTAGTACCATATGCAAACGAACATTTCACTAGCAGTCACTTAACATTAGTACATTTTCTTTAATTCAACAAATTGATATGTGTAACTAAGGTCATTTTCAAATGCACAGCACTAAATAATTTGTTTCTGTCAATTCATTCAGAATAAATATTCAGAAACATTTGATTTTTTTGAATATTTGTGTGCTGCACTATTCGGTTCATTTAAAATGAACCGAATACTGAATATACATTAACATTTATATTATTTCACATTAAAATGAATGTAAATGTTCTGTACTCTTAAAACAGAAAAAAGGTTAGTGTGGCCACTTCCTGACAACCTTCCATTATATAGACATGCCTCAAACACACCCCTTTTCCATATCTCCAATAGGGAGCCATCACTTAATCACTAACTGATAACAATTCAAGCCTTCTTAAAAAACCCTACTCCTAAACTACACGCACCCTTTAAAGCCTAGCAGTCCATCCCTTATGCTATTCCTCTAATATTCACTCCTTACACTTATTTAAGGTCTAAGAGGCTTCTAGTTGCTTCCAATTAATTCACCTACAATTCCACCATCCATACCTGAGAAAAAAAACAACCTTTTATCTTAACTATTATAACCTGAAATATATACACAGACACAATAAATATGACGAAAAATGGAAAGGTCACTTTAATGAATTTTGCCAAGTATGGTGTTTAACTTGAAGAGCAAAATTCGTAATCAATCATAATCATATTCAATTCAAAACCACAATAAATGCACCAGCATTAACCAAAATTGAAAATAGGGACCCACGTATTAGCCGGCAGACTCCCCCCTGGCACAGGGCAGTAATGGGGGGAGTAGAACCAATGGCATAGCCCGCCCAGCAGATAGACCACCGGATCACCCCTCTAAGCCAGTGCATGCCATGGGATCCTCCCACCCCCAAACTGCCCCACCCGCGAGCCAGACCCTAATTTCACCACCACCAAAAGAGATTCCTCTTTCTGCCCCCTGCCCTACTTAAATGTTGTGACCTTTCCTTACCTTTACCAAATCCTGCAACATCATCTTGATGTCCAACAGGAACTGGTCGTTCCCTTCATCTGTAAGGTGTACTCCATCGCGAGGAAAGATTTCCTCCCTTTTTGCAGTGATCAACGGGTACTCTATTACCACTCCCCCTATCTCCCTTACTGACTTTGCCGCTACCTGGTTCACCTTCCTCCTAGACCTTTACCCTGCCCTTTGAGTGTCCGAATTTCTCCAATAAATCCTTAACATTATGTTTGACCAGACTATTTTTCTCTTCTAGTTACCTTAACTTGTAGACCCCAATATCATTCCCTCCCAAGTGAATAATCAGTACATCAGGGCAACCCCCATCTCCTCCTTGCCTGCTGAATCGTACCCACTAACTTGTCCCGTCTCATGCCCCTCTTCCCCATCCATCTAATGCTGGTTTCTGTAGGAATAAAACCTAAGTTCACTCCCTGTGATAATTATGCCACCCTTGCTTGAGCCAAGAAAATGTAGGAATAGCCTATGATCAAAACCCTCCAAGCTCTTCCTGTAATGAAAAACAAATCAAACTGTTCGGCTATCCCTTTTTAATTTACCTCTCCTTTTTTCCTAATATCTAGCTTGTATGCAGCCAATTTCCATCTTCCCAATTTTTTAATTTGCTCTGGAGAACACCCCTTATTTGCTGCTAAAGTAGATTCAACCCAATTTTGACACTACCAAATTTAGTACTCTTTTTAAATTAAATATCGCCACATCAGTTCCATTTGCATGCTGAAAAAATGCCCGCCCATTACCCCTTGGTACTCTTTGACACTAGAAACCAGGCACACTGGGACGAGTACGCCTTCAAATTGAGCCATGCAACCTTACCTACCACATCCGTAAACAGTAAAACAAATTAATTCTTTAAACCTCACATCAGAAACACTCTTTTCTGTCCTTATTCTTTGGGATTAATTCCCCTATTTTCAAGGCACAATGGAACGCAACCACAAAAGCTGTTTTAAAAATCAATGCCTCATCCTGATTAAAAAAAATCTCCTTTAAAACCCCTATCATTCTCTCTAACCTGTCTTCTGTGATGGGTTCCCTTCTGTCTGGCTGTCGTTCCTCACTTACCCCCTAATCTTTTACAATCTTCCTAACTCTGAACCTCTTTGTCCAATCTGTTTCCCTGTACAATTGCGCAAAATAGGATACTCCCACTAGGACTGTGCCTAATTGTCCCTTTTTTACCCCCAGTATTTTTATGTGCATCAACCATTCTAAAAACCTCCCTTGTTCTCCCACCTCACTCTTAGCTCTGAACTCACGCCACTTTCTCCAAATCTTTGGCCACGTTCGCCAAAGATTTTGTGACCAATTCCTTGATCCCGTCTATCCTCTGCCAATCTCCCAAATAAACATATGGCAGCATTCACCTTCTTGTCTAGCTTCAGGTGCTAAAAGCCTAAATTTGTCCCATTTAAACCTTGACAATGCATCCGCCAATGTATTCCTATAACCTGGAATGTGCTTTGATTTAAAGCAAATGTTTTGTTTCAAACATTTTAGCACAAAATGCCTCAAGTATCTTATCATTGGTAATGAAGAAGCAGACAACTGGTTGATCACATCCACTACTTCCTTGTTGTCAGACCAACAGATTATCTCTTTGTTTGCTAATATATCATGCCAAAGCTCAACAGCCAAGACAATCGGGAATAATTCTAATAAAACTAGCTTCTTATTCCATTCTTTCTCTTTCCACTCCACAGGCCATTCCAATGCGTACCATCTACTCTGGCAATATGCTCCAAAACCTAAGCTCCCATACAGTTCTATCTCATTTTCTGACACCACTTCTTTCCATATCCGAACACCATTAAATGATTTTAAAAATTTGTCTCATACTCTTAAATCTTCCTGATTTCTCCTGATATTCAAATCGTGCTTTTTTGCTCCTTTTGTGTCTAACTCCAAACACCTTTTGAAAATTCTACCCACTGGTATGACCTTGCAAGTGAAGTTTAACACTCCCAATAAGCTTCGCATTACCCTTAGTGTTACCTTTTTCTCTTAAGCATCTCCTCTATCAGCAGCTGCACCTTTTGAATCCTTGTCTGCTGGCAACTCGCATTGCCCCTTCTCTGAATCTATTATTATCCCCAGAAATGCTAATCTCACCCCAGGGCCCTCTCTTTTTTTCTTTACCAACTGGCATTCCTAATTCCTCCAACATCGTCTTCAATCCGTCCATCTGCCTACTAGTTTCTGAACCAGCTTTTCCTACTTCCATGAAGTCGTCCAAGTAATGGACCACTGACTCCTTTCCTATCCTCAAGTAAAAGGAATGCCCAGCACTTACTGCAACGAGGTGCACGCTACAGAGGTCCTGCATACCCCTCAGATCAGATCCAAAAGTTCAAGTAGCAGTACCACTTGGTTCAATATTTAACAATGTTTATTGGGACATCATATAAACATTTAGCACAACGTTTTGGTCTAACTGACCTTAATCATGTTGCATAAACATATGTGTTAAACCACTTTATTTAAAGCCTCAATGGGACGAGTCTGGTACCTGTACAGGTGTTCTACATTTATTACACAAGCATGCAGTGATTGAAGATTTCAGGACTCCATCTAGTGGTAGAAGGGATATTCATCTATATTTGTGAAACCTAAAAAACTGTACAAAATCACTATCCTATATGTTCATACATTTTATCAATACAAATATTGAATGATTAAAAACAGAAAAGTTTCACATAAGCATAATTGAAATATACATTTCACTAACGGCTAGATTAAGAGTTTTGTCGGTAACGACCCGAAAAGCTAACGCCGGCTTTTTTCTGGCCGCACCATAAAAATAACTCTGGTATTGAGAGTCCACATAAAGGCTGCGTTAGGCTCCAAAAAAGGAGCGTAGAGCATATTTAACGCGGCTTCAACTCTCGATACCAGAGTTGCTTACAGACGCGGCCAGCTTCAAAAACGTGCTCGTGCACGATTCCCCCATAGGAAATAATGGGGCTGTTTGAGCTGAAAAAAAACCTAACACCTGCAAAAAAGCCGCGTTCAGCTCCTAACGCAGCCCCATTGTTTGCTATGCGGAAACACTTCCTACGTCTGCACCTAACACCCTAACATGTACCCCGAGTCTAAACACCCCTAGCCTTACACTTATTAACCCCTAATCTGCCGCCCCCACTATCGCTGACCCCTGCATATTAATATTAACCCCTAATCTGCCGCTTCGTAAAACGCCGCTACTTACATTATCCCTATGTACCCCTAATCTGCTGCCCTAACATCGCTGACCCCTATATTATATTTATTAACCCCTAATCTGCCCCCCACAACGTCGCCTCCACCTGCCTACACTTATTAACCCCTAATCTGCCGAGCGGACCTGAGCGCTACTATAATAAAGTTATTAACCCCTAATCCGCCTCACTAACCCTATAATAAATAGTATTAACCCCTAATCTGCCCTCCCTAACATCGCCGACACCTAACTTCAATTATTAACCCCTAATCTGCCGACTGGAGCTCACCGCTATTCTAATAAATGTATTAACCCCTAAAGCTAAGTCTAACCCTAACACTAACACCCCCTAAATTAAATATAATTTACATCTAACGAAATTAATTATCTCTTATTAAATAAATTATTCCTATTTAAAGCTAAATACTTACCTGTAAAATAAATCTTAATATAGCTACAATATAAATTATAATTATATTATAGCTATTTTAGGATTAATATTTATTTTACAGGTAACTTTGTAATTATTTTAACCAGGTACAATAGCTATTAAATAGTTAAGAACTATTTAATAGTTACCTAGTTAAAATAATTACAAAAATACCTGTAAAATAAATCCTAACCTAAGTTACAATTAAACCTAACACTACACTATCATTAAATTAATTAAATAAAATATCTACAATTACCTACAATTAAACCTAACACTACACTATCAATACATTAATTAAATACAATATCTACAAATAACTACAATGAAATAAACTAACTAAAGTACAAAAAATAAAAAAGAACTAAGTTACAAAAAATAAAAAAATATTTACAAACATAAGAAAAATGTTACAACAATTTTAAACTAATTACACCTACTCTAAGCCCCCTAATAAAATAACAAAGCCCCCCAAAATAAAAAATGCCCTACCCTATTCTAAATTACCAAAGTTCAAAGCCCTTTTACATTATCAGCCCTGAACAGGGCCCTTTTCGGGGCATGCCCCAAGAAATTCAGCTCTTTTTCCTGTAAAAAAACACATACAATACCCCCCCCAACATTACAACCCACCACCCACATACCCCTAATCTAACCCAAATCCCCCTTAAATAAACCTAACACTAAGCCCCTGAAGATCTTCCTACCTTATCTTCACCATACCAGGTTCACCGATCCGTCCTGGCTCCGATATCTTCATCCAACCCAAGCGGGGGCTAGACATCCACTGAAGAAGTCCAGAAGAGGGTCCAAAGTCTTCATCCTATCCAGGAAGAAGAGTAGATCTGGACCGGCAACCATCTTGATCCAAGCGGCATCTTCTATCTTCATCCGATGAGGACCGGCTCCATCCTGAAGACCTCCACCGCGGACCCATCTTCATCCGGCGACGTCCAACTGAAGAATGACGGTTCCTTTAAGGGACATCATCCAAGATGGCGTCCCTCGAATTCCGATTGGCTGATAGGATTCTATCAGCCAATCGGAATTAAGGTAGGAATATTCTGATTGGCTGATGGAATCAGCCAATCAGAATCAAGTTCAATCCGATTGGCTGATCCAATCAGCCAATCATATTGAGCTCACATTCTATTGGCTGTTCCGATCAGCCAATAGAATGCGAGCTCAATCTGATTGGCTGATTGGATCAGCCAATCGGATTGATCTTGATTCTGATTGGCTGATTCCATCAGCCAATCAGAATATTCCTACCTTAATTCCGATTGGCTGATAGAATCCTATCAGCCAATCGGAATTCGAGGGACGCCATCTTGGATGACGTCCCTTAAAGGAACCGTCATTCTTCAGTTGGACGTCGCCGGATGAAGATGGGTCCGTGGTGGAGGTCTTCAGGATGGAGCCGGTCCTCATCGGATTAAGATAGAAGATGCCGCTTGGAAGATGATGGTTGCCGGTCCGGATCTACTCTTCTTCCCGGATAGGATGAAGACTTTGGACCCTCTTCTGGACTTCTTCAGTGGATGTCTAGCCCCCGCTTGGGTTGGATGAAGATATCGGAGCCAGGACGGATCGGTGATACCCGGTGAGGTGAAGACATGGTAGGATGATCTTCAGGGGCTTAGTGTTAGGTTTATTTAAGGGGGGTTTGGGTTCGATTAGGGGTATGTGGGTGGTGGGTTGTAATGTTGGGGGGGGGTATTGTATGTTTTTTTTTACAGGCAAAAGAGCTAAACTTCTTGGGGCATGCCCCGCAAAGGGCCCTGTTCAGGGCTGGTAAGGTAAAAGAGCTTTGAACTTTAGTAATTTAGAATAGGGTAGGGCATTTTTTTATTTTTGGGGGGCTTTGTTATTTTATTAGGGGGATTAGAGTAGGTGTAATTAGTTTAATTGTTGTAATATTTTTCTTATGTTTGTAAATATTTTTTTATTTTTTGTAACTTAGTTCTTTTTTATTTTTTGTACTTTAGTTAGTTTATTTCATTGTAGTTATTTGTAGGTATTGTATTTAATTTATTTATTGATAGTGTAGTGTTAGGTTTAATTGTAGGTAATTGTAGGTATTTTATTTAATTAATTTATTGATAGTGTAGTGTTAGGTTTAATTGTAACTTAGGTTAGGATTTATTTTACAGGTAAATTTGTAATTATTTTAACTATTTTAGCCATTAAATAGTTCTTAACTATTTAATAGCTATTGTACCTGGTTAAAATAAACAAAGTTACCTGTAAAAACAAAGTTACCTGTAAAATAAATATTAATCCTAAAATAGCTATAATATAATTATAATTTATATTGTAGCTGTATTAGGGTTTATTTTACAGGTAAGTATTTAGCTTTAAATAGGAATAATTTATTTAATAAGAGTGAATTAATTTCGTCAGATTAAAATTATATTTAATTTAGGGGGGTGTTAGTGTTAGGGTTAGATTTAGCTTTAGGGGTTAATACATTTATTAGAATAGCGGCGAGATACGGTCGGCAGATTAGGGGTTAATAATTGAAGTTAGGTGTCGGCGATGTTAGGGAGGGCAGGTTAGGGGTTAATAAATATAATATAGGGGTCGGCGGTGTTAGGGGCAGCAGATTAGGGGTACATAAGTATAACGTAGGTGGCGGCGCTTTGCGGTCGGCAGATTAGGGGTTAATTATTGTAGGTAGCTGGCTGAGATGTTGTGGGGGGCAGGTTAGGGGTTAATAAATATAATATAGGGGTCGGCGATGTTAGGGCAGCAGATTAGGGGTACATAGGGATAATGTAGCTGGCAGCGGCGTGCGGACGGCAGATTAGGGGTTAATAAGTGTAGGTAGCTGGCGGCGACGTTGTGGGGGGCAGATTAGGGGTTAATAAATATAATATAGGGGTCGGCGGTGTTAGGGGCAGCAGATTAGGGTTACATAAGGATAACATAGGTGGGGGTCGGCAGATTAGGGGTTAAAAAAATTCAATCGAGTTGTGGGGGGACCTCGGTTTAGGGGTACATAGGTAGTTTATGGGTGTTAGTGTACTTTAGAGTACAGTAGTTAAGAGCTTTATGAACCGGCGTTAGCCCAGAAAGCTCTTAACTACTGACTTTTTTCTGCGGCTGGAGTTTTGTCGTTAGAATTCTAACGCTCACTTCAGACACGACTCTAAATACCGGAGTTAGAAAAATCCCATTGAAA
Source organism: Bombina bombina (assembly GCF_027579735.1). Taxonomy (NCBI): domain Eukaryota; kingdom Metazoa; phylum Chordata; class Amphibia; order Anura; family Bombinatoridae; genus Bombina; species Bombina bombina. Next base: position 1,315,032,992 of record NC_069499.1, read on the forward strand.
AGATAGGATACGCAATTTACGTAAGGGGATCTGCGGTATGGAAAAGTCGCGGCTGAAAAGTGAGCGTTAGACCCTTTTTTGAGTGACTCCAAATACAGGAGGTAGCCTAAAACCAGCGTTAGGAGCCTCTAACGCTGGTTTTCACGGCTACCGCCAAACTCCAAATCTAGGCCTAAGTGTTTAAATTTCTAACACATATCTATTCATGTGTAGAAGTTTTTAAAGTGACATTCCAATCAATTTCTCTATTCATACCTAGAGGGATTAAGATATCTTATCACTTTTTACAAGCATAAAAAGTGATAAGAACAGATAAAGAGACCTAGGCGAGGGGGAGATAGACAAAAAATCCTCAAAAGTAGGGAGACTTTTTGGATCTATACCTTACACTCCTTAATCCCCCTAGGTATGAATAGAGAAATTGATTGGAATGTCACTTTTATAAACTTCTGCCCATGAATACATATGAAACACTTTGCAAAGTATATATTTCAATTATGCTTATGTGAAACTTTGCTGTTTTTAATCAGTCAACATTTGTGTTGATAAAATGTATAAACATTTAGGATAGTGATTTTGTACTGTTTTTTAGGTTTCATATGTATAGATGAATATTTCTTCTACCACTAGATGGAGTCCTGAAATCTTCAATCACTGCATGTTTGTGTAATAATTATAAAACACCTGTACAGGTACCAGACTCCTCCTATTGAGGCTTTAAATAGAGTGGTTTAATACATATGTTTATGAAACATGATTAAGGTCAGTTGGACTGAAACCTGGTGCTAAATATTTATATGATGTCCTAATAAACATTGTTGAATATTGAACCAAGTGGTGCTGCTACTTCTTGAACTTTTGGATCCTTTCCTATCCCCACCACTAGTGATGTCCCGAATAGTTAGCCGGCGAATAGTTCCCGGCAAACATAGCTTGTTCGCGTTCGCCGCGGCGGGCGAACATATGCGATGTTCGGTCCGCCCCCTATTCATCATCATTGAGTAAACTTTGACCCTGTACCTCACAGTCAGCAGACACATTCCAGCCAATCAGCAGCAGACCCTCCCTCCCAGACCCTCCCACCTCCTGGACAGCATCCATTTTAGATTCATTTGGAAGCTGCATTCTTAGTGAGAGGAGGGACAGTGTAGCTGCTGCTGATTTAATAGGGAAATCGATAGATAGGCTAGTGTATTCAGTGTCCACTACAGTCCTGAAGGACTCATCTGATCTCTGCTGTAAGGACAGCACCCCAAAAAGCCCTTTTTAGGGCTAGAACATCAGTCTGCTTTTTTTTTTTTCCTGTGTAATCTAATTGCAGTTGCCTGCCTGCCAGCATGTGTGTCAGGCTCATAGCGTATACTGTGCCCACTTGCCCAGTGCCACCACTCATATCTGGTGTAACAGTAGTGTACATTTAAAAAAAAACAACACTTTTTTGACTGTGAAATAATAGCAGTCAGTTTCCTTCACACGTGTGCGTTTCAGGGCCTGCCAGGGCACAGTGTCACACCAGTGCAACTCATATCTGGTGTAACAGTAGTGTACATTTAAAAAAAACAAAACTTTTTTGACTGTGAAATAATAGCAGTCAGTGGAAGGGGGGCAGGATCGTGGGCGGGAATGTCCGGGGCGCGCACGGATGTGCACGCATGCACGGGAGGACGGGGGCGGGTGCGTGCACGGGGAGGGAGCGGGTGGGAACCGCTACACTACAGAAAAAAGTTGGTGTAAAATTTTTTAAAAAAGGAATAAAAATTAAAAAAAAAAAGATCAGGCAGGTGGTGGGGGTAGGGTTGGTCTGTGGGGGGGGGGAAGCTACACTACAGGAAAAAAAAAAACAAACAGAAAAAACTACTTTTTTTGCAAACTGGGTACTGGCAGACAGCTGTCAGTACCCAAGATGGCCGCCAATAAGGCAGATGGGGAGGGTTAGAGAGCTGTTTTTGGGGGGATCAGGGAGGTTGGGGGCTAAGCGGGGATGCTACACCACAGCATATGTAAATATGCTAAAAAAATAAATAATTTTTTTTAAAAACCTTTTATTTTAGTACTCACAGACTTTCTGCCAGTACTTAAGATGGCGGGGACAATTGTGGGTTGGGGGAGGGAAGGGAGCTGTTTGGGTGGGATCAGGGGGTCTGATGTGTCAGGTGGAAGGCTGATCTCTACACTAAAGCTAAAATTAACCCTGCAAGCTACCTACAAACTACCTAATTAACCCCTTCACTGCGGCCTTCTAATTACCAGAAAGCAACGCCAAAGTCATAAATGTCTGCTATTTCTGAACAAAGGGGATCCCAGAGAAGCATTTACAAACATTTGTGCCATAATTGCACAAGCTGTTTGTAAACAATTTCAATGAGAAACCTAAAATTGCGAAAAATGTAAGTTTTTTTTAAATTTGATCACATTTGGCGGTGAAATGGTGGCATGAAATATACCAAAATGGGCCTAGATCAATACTTTAGGTTGTCTACTACACTACACTTAAGCTAAAATTAACTTTACAAGCTCCCTACATGCTCCCTAATTAAGCCCTTCACTGCTGGGCTTAAAACATGTGTGGTGCGCAGTGGCATTTAGCAGCCTTCTAATTACCAAAAAGCAACGCCAAAGCCATATAAGTCTGCTATTTCTGAACAAAGGGGATCCCAGAGAAGCATTTACAACTATTTATGCCATAATTACATTTATTTATTTATTTATAAAATATTTTACCAGGAAGGATACATTGAGATTTCTCTTGTTTTCAAGTATGTCCTGGGACCACAAAACATTGCATTGATACAATAGTGTACAATAAAATACAAAAACAATAATAATACACAATATATGCAGACATTTAACATAGAACTGGTAGGACATATTTAATCAACCATGACAGGCACATTCTGTTTTGAGATATGTAGAGAGGGATTTCTTAAAGGATATTAGGCTTGGGGAAGTTTTTAAAGTGTGAGGGAGGTCATTCCATAACTGTGGCGCTCTGTAGGAAAAGGAGGATCGAGCTACTTTCTTTCTGTATTGAGGCAAGCTAAATAATGTGCTGTTACTGGATCGGAGGTTATAGGAGGTGGGAATAGCCGGGGAGAGCATTCTGCTCAGGTAGGGTGGGAGCTTTCCAGAAAGGCTCTTAAACACATGGCAGGAAAGATGGAGAGTGCGTCTGGATTCCAGCGTCAGCCAGTTTAGTTCTTTTAGCATGTCACAATGGTGGGTCCTGTAGTTACATTCTAGCAAAAAGCGGCAGAACGAGTTATACAACGTATTAAGTTAATTAAGATGAATTTGCGGTGCAGGTGCATATACTATGTCCCCATAATCCATGATAGGCATCAACATTTGCTGTACAACCTTTTCCTTAACTTTAGGGCTGAGGCAGGATTTGTTTCTGTACAGGGCACCTAGTTTTGGATAAAGTTTAAATGCAAGTTTTTCTATGTGGAGGCCAAAAGATAGATTGGGGTCTAATAACATACCCAAGTATTTAAAAGAGTGGACTGCAGTCAGCGTGCAATTGGATTTTGTTTTGATGTGAAGATGGGAATTTTGTAATTTGTGTAATTTAGGTCCCGTTCCAAATATCATTGTGACAGTTTTGTCAGTGTTTAGGAAGAGTTTGTTTTTTGAGATCCATTTTTCTACCTCTGTGAACTGGTCTTGGAGCACTGCTTCAAGCTGCGAGAGATCGGAATTGTTTGCATAGATTACCGTGTCATCTGCGTACATGTGTACAGTTGAGGATTTGCAGACATTAGGTAGATCATTTATAAATAATGTGAATAGTAGGGGGCCGAGAATGGAACCTTGGGGTACACCACACGTGACTGGGAGAGGGAGGGAGTCGCTGTCAGCAATGGAGACATATTGAGATCGATCCGATACATATGATTGAAACCAGGTTAACGGACAATCAGCAATACCAGAGCTTTTTAGTTTGAGCAGTAGTATGTCGTGGTCCACTGTGTCAAAGGCCTTTGCAAAATCAAGGAAAATAGCTCCAGTTAGGTCTCCTTGTTCCATGCCAGTTTGGATGTCGTTGCAAACTTTTAGGAGGGCAGTTGTAGTGGAGTGATTTGGGGCGTAAACCGGATTGATCAGGGGTCAGATAGTTAGATTGTTGGTAATACTCACATAATTGCAAATGGACGCATTTTTCTAAGATTTTTGACAATACTGGGAGCAAAGATATAGGGCAATAATTAGAAACCAAGGTTAACTCCCCACTTTTATGGATAGGCACTACTCTTGCAGTTTTCCAAAGTTTGGATATGTATCCAGACACCAAGGATTCATTAATTAGGGTTGTGACCGGTTTAGCAATTGCCGGCGCACTGAGCTTCAACAGCATTGCTGGGATTTGATCAGATCCAGACTGGTTTTTAATTTTTAGATTATTAAGGTGTTTCTTAACGACATTGATGGGTACAGGTCTAAAATTGAACTTCTCTATATTGGGTCTTTGCTGATTTAGTGGGGCCTGATCCACATTTGTAGTTTCAGGATGCGTGTCATTTATTAGTTTGTCAATCAGGGTGGTGGAGCATCCGACAAAATAACTATTAAAGGCATTTGCTACTTCTAAGGGGAGTTGCAGGGTATGGTTGTCCACAGTGACAGTGGGGGGTTGGGAGTGGTTTGGTGGATTTTGTAAGTTATTTATGAGTTTCCAAAACTTTCTAGGGTTTGATATGTTATTGTTCAGATTTTCACAGAAATATTGGGCCTTGGCTAATTTTCTTTGTTTAGAGCATATATTTCACCATTTTCTATATACACAGTGATCATTCATAGAGCCTGTATGTTTGAATTTTGACCACAATGAATCCCGAAACTGGTACATTTGAATGAGGTCAGCTGTGATCCAATTTAGGTGTGCTCCTTTTACTCTCACTTTACGCAGCGGGGCATGTAAATTCCAAACTTCTTGGAGTTCAGACTGAAAGAATTCAACTGCAGAGTCTAGATCAGGGATTAAGTTTAATCTTTGCCAGGGTAGGTTCTGGATGTCAATTAGAAAAGATTGAAGATTTAATTTTTTGAAGGATCTGGTGATTTTAACCTTGGGAGAGGATTTAGTTGCCTTTATTTTGCACACGCAGTACACTAAGCAGTGATCACTGAAATTGTTAGGGAGAACACTTGCCTCCTGGATTCGGTCGGGAGAAGTGGAGAGAATCCAGTCGAGCAGGGTGTGATTATGGCTTTTGATGTTTATGCGAGTTGTTGAGGAGATTAATTGCGTTAGCTGCAAAGATTTAAACAGCGAGCGACAACTATTATTTTTTGGATTCAGCAAATCAATATTAAAATCTCCAAAAAACAAAATTTCACTTTTTGGGTTTTGAGCTATGGTTTCACTAAGGAGATGTGCTATATCAGAAATGGAATGCACAGGGGAGCTAGGTGGGCGGTAGATTCCTGCAACAATGATTGATTTACTGCATGGGATCTCATTTTTGCCAGAAAGGAAATCAAAGGTGACAGAAGAGCTATATTTTTGTAAGGGGGTGTACTTTATGGAAATGTCAGCATAAATTACAATGCTGCCTCCTCTCTTTGCTCTATCATTTCTATGGCATGAATACCCATGTATTGCAATGGCAGAGTCAGGTATTGTTGCGGTTAGCCACGATTCAGAGATCACAATAATTTTGGGCTTGTAATGTGAACAACAAGCTTGCAGTGCATTGATTTTTGGTAGTAAGCTCCGAATTTTACAGTGCACAAAGGTGAGGCCTTTTTTAGCTGGAAGGCTAGGAATGGTATTTGTTGCTGGACCAGGGTTAGACTCTACATCATTTGCAAAGTAACATAAGGAAAAGGAATTTTGAAATCATTTTTGTTTGGCCATATTGTGAATGTGATACTTTATAATTTTGTGAGGTGGGGGTAGGAGGGTTATTTTTAATAACCCTCAACCAGCACTCAGCAGATAAGTTACAGCAACAGAGCAGGCCACGGTGTATGATAATGTGTTTTCCAGTTTGAAATGTGTGTTTATGGTGATAATGATAGGAACAAAATTGGAGTGATAAAAGAGTTATCATGAATAACAGTATGGTCATGTTTGGATTCATGTTAGTGGTATAAGGTGTGTAGATGGGAGGGTGGGAAAAAAAAAAAGTATATACTATTGTTGTGTGATATGTAGTTATTTGTAAGAAGAGAGTGTATGTATTCTAAAGGGTTAAGCAAAAGGAAGGGTGTGTTGATTAGTCTTTGCACCTGTCATTTAATGAGAAATAAAGTAGTGTGGGAGACTATCTACAGGGAGTGCAGAATTATTAGGCAAATGAGTATTTTGACCACATCATCCTCTTTATGCATGTTGTCTTACTCCAAGCTGTATAGTCTCGAAAGTCTACTACAAATTAAGCATATTAGGTGATGTGCATCTCTGTAATGAGAAGGGGTGTGGTCTAATGACATCAACACCCTATATCAGGTGTGCATAATTATTAGGCAACTTCCTTTCCTTTGGCAAAATGGGTCAAAAGAAGGACTTGACAGGCTCAGAAAAGTCAAAAATAGTGAGATATCTTGCAGAGGGATGCAGCACTCTTAAAATTGCAAAGCTTCTGAAGCGTGATCATCGAACAATCAAGCGTTTCATTCAAAATAGTCAACAGGGTCGCAAGAAGCGTGTGGAAAAACCAAGGCGCAAAATAACTGCCCATGAACTGAGAAAAGTCAAGCGTGCAGCTGCCAAGATGCTCCTTGCCACCAGTTTGGCCATATTTCAGAGCTGCAACATCACTGGAGTGCCCAAAAGCACAAGGTGTGCAATACTCAGAGACATGGCCAAGGTAAGAAAGGCTGAAAGACAACCACCACTGAACAAGACACACAAGCTGAAACATCAAGACTGGGCCAAGAAATATCTCAAGACTGATTTTTCTAAGGTTTTATGGACTGAAGAAATGAGAGTGAGTCTTGATGGGCCAGATGGAGGGGCCCGTGGCTGGATTGGTAAAGGGCAGAGAGCTCCAGTCCGACTCAGACGCCAGCAAGGTGGAGGTGGAGTACTGGTTTGGGCTGGTATCATCAAAGATGAGCTTGTGGGTCCTTTTCGGGTTGAGGATGGAGTCACGCTCAACTCCCAGTCCTACTGCCAGTTTCTGGAAGACACCTTCTTCAAGCAGTGGTACAGAAAGAAGTCTGCATCCTTCAAGAAAAACATGATTTTCATGCAGGACAATGCTCCATCACACGCGTCCAAGTACTCCACAGCGTGGCTGGCAAGAAAGGGTATAAAAGAAGAAAATCTAATGACATGGCCTCCTTGTTCACCTGATCTGAACCCCATTGAGAACCTGTGGTCCATCATCAAATGTGAGATTTACAAGGAGGGTAAACAGTACACCTCTCTGAACAGTGTCTGGGAGGCTGTGGTTGCTGCTGCACGCAATGTTGATGGTGAACAGATCAAAACACTGACAGAATCCATGGATGGTAGGCTTTTGAGTGCCCTTGCAAAGAAAGGTGGCTATATTGGTCACTGATTTGTTTTTGTTTTGTTTTTGAATGTCATAAATGTATATTTGTGAATGTTGAGATGTTATATTGGTTTCACTGGTAAAAATAAATAATTGAAATGGGTATATATTTGTTTTTTGTTAAGTTGCTTAATAATTATGCAAAGTAATAGTCACCTGCACACACAGATATCCCCCTAAAATAGCTATAACTAAAAACAAACTAAAAACTACTTCCAAAACTATTCAGCTTTGATATTAATGAGTTTTTTGGGTTCATTGAGAACATGGTTGTTGTTCAATAATAAAATTAATCCTCAAAAATACAACTTGCCTAATAATTCTGCACTCCCTGTATAAATGAAGAAATGAGCCTGGGGTGGATGGGAGGGAAACTATCTTCCACAGGCTACCTGTTTGCATAGCAATGGCACAGCTGAGGTGAATGTCTGTCTTTTTTTTCTTATTAAGACTGGGGTGCTTTTAAATTCAAGCTGTTTGCATAGCAATGGCACAGCTGAGGTAAATGTCTGTCTGTTTTACATAAGTTGTTTGTAAATAATTTCTGTGAGAAAAAGTTTGTGAAAAAGTGAACAATTTTTTTTTATTTGATCGCATTTGGCGGTGAAATGGTGGCATGAAATATACCAAAATGGGCCTAGATCAATACTTTGGGAAGTCTTCTAAAAGAAAATATATACATATCAAGGGATATTCAGTTATTCCTGACAGATATCAGGGTTCCAATGTAACTAGAGCTCATTTTAAAAAAAAGTGGTTTTGAAATAGCAAAGTGCTTCTTGTATTTATTTCTCTATAACTTGCAAAAAAGCAAAGAACATGTTAACATTGGGTATTTCTAAACTCAGGACAAAATTTAGAAACTATTTAGCATGGTTGTTTTTTGGTGGTTGTAGATGTGTAACAGATCTTGGGGGTCAAAGTTAGAAAAAGTGTGTTTTTTTCAATTTTTTCCTCATATTTTATAATATTTTTAATAATAAATTATAAGATATGATTAAAATAATGGTATCTTTAGAAAGTCCATTTAGTGGCGAGAAAAACGGTATATAATATGTGTGGGTACAGTAAATGAGTTAGAGGAAAATTACAGCTAAACACAAACACCGCAGAAATGTAAAAATAGCCCTGGTCCTTAAAGGGACAGTAAAGTCACAAAAAATCTTTCATGATTTAAATAGGGCATGTAATTTTAAACAACTTTCCAATTTACTTTTATTATCAATTTGCTTTGTTTTCTTGGTATTCTTAGTTGAAAGCTAAATCTAGGAGGTTCATGTGCTAATGTCTTAGACCTTGAAGACTGCCTCTAATCGGAAAGCATTTTTACAGTTTTTCACCACTAGAGGGCGTTAGTTCATGTGTTTCATATAGATAACATTGAGCTCCAGCACGTGAAGCTCCTAAGAGCAAGCACTGATTGGCTAAAAATGCATGTCTGTCAAAAGAACTGAATTAAGGGGGCAAAGCAGAGGCTTAGATACAAGGTAATCACAGAGGTAAAAAGTATATTATTATAACTGTGTTGGTTATGCAAAATTGGGGAATGGGTAATAAAGGGATTATCTACCTTTTTAAACAACAAAAATTCTGGTGTTTACTGCCCCTTTAAGGGAAAGAAATTGAAAAATGGCCTTGGTCCTTAAGGGGTTAAAAAAAACTAGAAATTTGACTGTGAAATAATAGCAGTCAGTTTCCTTCACGCGTGTGCGTTTCAGGACCTGCCAGGGCACAGTGTCACACCAGTGCAACTCATATCTGGTGTAACAGTAGTGTACATTAAAAAAAAAAAAAAATTTGACTGTAATAGATTGAATAGCAGTTAGTTGTCTGCAAGCGTGTGTGTCAGGCCTACAGCGTCTACTCTGCCATCTTCTGCCAGTGCACAGTGCCACTCATATCTGTTGTCAAAGTAGCTTGCACGCATAGTACCACTAATCGAAAAAAAAAATGACAGGCAGAGGCAGGTCACCCCACAGGGGCCCTCGTGGTCGTGGTGCTGTGATTCCTTTTGGCTCTAGAATAATGCCCAGTGTTCAGAGGCCACGTACCCTGAACTCAAAAAGTTCTGAGGACATAGTTGACTGGCTAACACAGGACACCCAATCTTCTACAGCTTCCGCTCGGAACCTTGATGCACCATCCTCCTCCAGCTTAGCTTCGGGCACCTCTCAATTTACCACTCGCCCGCCTGCCGCCACTACCAACACTAGCACCACAGCCGCTTCACTTGATCTGTCAGAGGAGTTATTTACACATCAGTTGGAAGAAATGAGTAATGCGCAACCATTATTGCCAGAGGATGTAGATAACAGGGATATGTCTCAGTCAGGCAGCATTACACACATGGACGTATGGTGTGCTGATGATGATGTTGTACCCGCTGTGGAAGTTTGGTCTGTTATTGTGAAGCGGGCCTAACCCTTACACTACCTGATCGATACAACATCATACCTGATGTTTTAAAGCACGTTATTCCAAACAATTTAGGAATGTTAGGTGATTTATGCCCTTTATGGATTAAAACCAGACTCTGCATCAACTATGTAATTTTCCATGGGAGTTTTGCCATGGATCCCCCTCTGGCATGCCACACTCCAGGTGTTAGTCCCATTGAAACAACTTTTCCATCACTATTGTGGCCAGAAAGAGTCCCTGTGGGTTTTATAATTCTCCTGCCTATTGAAGTCTATGGCGGTTCGCCCGGTTCGCCTGTTCGCGAACATTTGCGGAAGTTCGCGTTCGCCGTTTGCGAACGGAAAATTTTATGTTTGCGACATCACTACCCGCCACCAATAGCCGATGCAAGAATGAACTAAATTTCTCAAATATTAAACATGAAATAAAACATCCCATCGGCAAGCATTTGTCAACATAAAAAAAGACCTTTTAATTTGCACCCCATCAATCGGAAGCTCTTTGGGTTCAATGGTAACAGTCTAAATGAAGACTTGATGTCAATTTGTGCCATCAAGGCCAATTTCCTGCTTCCTTAACCAATTTTACTGCATTATCAAAAGATTGGTATTGGACCATAGTTTCCATCCTATCGATCGCATCATTTACTGATTCACCCCTGGGGTAAGATAAATGATGGATCATCCGGTATTTTCCATTCTCTTTCTTGGGCACTACTCCTAACGGGGAAATAACCATGTCTGTCAGAGGTTTTTCCTTAAATGGCCCTGCCATCCTACCCAATGCTACCTTCTTTCCCAGTTTCTCATTCAAAATTCCTGGAAATTCACTTGCAGATTTTAAATTTCTAGCTTTAACAGTACCCACCAACTCGTTCCTTACTGGCACCACAAAACTCTTATTCAGTCCCTTAATTAGCATGCGCCTGTCCTCATTGTTGGGGTATCTAAGCAATTCTTGTGACAGCCTATCTATTTTCAATGGTGTTGTGGCCAGCTCTTATTTCCTGCCCTCTTCCTTAATTACCTTGACTCCGAAAAGGAATCCCTCCCTATTCCTCCATTGTTACCACTACCTTTTCTGCAGCCAACACCAGCATGATTTCCGCTACAATATCTACATGCATGCCTATATCCATGCATTCCCTCTGTCACATCTTTTATCTTTATACGCCCAGCACTCCCTTGTTTCCAGCTTGCTTGCTTTAACAAAACCTGTACTCCGCACAACCTTATTATCTGTTACCTTCATCAACCTTGTCTACATATCTAGTATTTTTCCACCAAATTCCTTTCTCCCTTTATCTCTCAGCTGTAAATTACCCCTCCTAATTTCAGCCTCATAGTCCTTCTACGCAAAGCCGCCATATGTTGTGTAACATTCCACGATTAATTGAATATATCCTAACATCCATTTCACTTTCTCAGGGTTAGCTGTCATAAAACACTCTGCGTATATTAACATCCTTTTTATCCATTCTGTGAAGGACTGTTTAACCTTCCTCCCTTTTACCTCATCACCTCTGGACTTTAAAGCCACAGCTTCTCTAGTAATATCACATATGTCCACATACTTCCCTTTTTGTGCTCTAATTATTACTTTACCTTAAGATGTGTTGTAAATGGCAGCAATAATGTTCCTGTTACTTTGTCATCTACATTAAAATCATCCCCTGTGTTGCTACCCTCAGCCACAAATGTTTCCTTAGCTACACCTTTACCCTTCTTGGCATAAATCTTCCTAACTATCTTCAGAATCCTTTTTTCCCATTCCCCTTCACATTCTCATCCTCAGAATCTATCTCAGATGAGCTGTCAGATAAACTACTATTACTACACATTATTCTCTTACCTTGTTTTGCTTTTGCGCCTCCCCAGCCCTCAGCATTGATGCACACTGTTTTGCCTGAGTTGCCTCCTCTGTCCCCTTCCTCTGTTGATTCAAACACAAACACAATACGCATAGGCGCTAAAAAGCAGAGTCAGACCAATTAAAGAATAAAGAGTAGAAATAAAAATTTACAATTTAATATTTCTAAAAATACATAAAATATAAAGCAATATATATATATATATATATATATATATATATACAGGGAGTGCAGAATTATTAGGCAAATGAGTATTTTGACCACATCATCCTCTTTATGCATGTTGTCTTACTCCAAGCTGTATAGGCTCGAAAGCCTACTACCAATTAAGCATATTAGGTGATGTGCATCTCTGTAATGAGAAGGGGTGTGGTCTAATGACATCAACACCCTATATAAGGTGTGCATAATTATTAGGCAACTTCCTTTCCTTTGGCAAAATGGGTCAAAAGAAGGACTTGACAGGCTCAGAAAAGTCAAAAATAATGAGATATCTAGCTTCTGAAGCGTGATCATCGAACAATCAAGCGTTTCATTCAAAATAGTCAACAGGGTCGCAAGAAGCGTGTGGAAAAACCAAGGCGCAAAATAACTGCCCATGAACTGAGAAAAGTCAAGCGTGCAGCTGCCAAGATGCCACTTGCCACCAGTTTGGCCATATTTCAGAGCTGCAACATCAATGGAGTGCCCAAAAGCACAAGGTGTGCAATACTCAGAGACATGGCCAAGGTAAGAAAGGCTGAAAGACGACCACCAATGAACAAGACACACAAGCTGAAACGTCAAGACTGGGCCAAGAAATATCTCAAGACTGATTTTTCTAAGGATTTATGGACTGATGAAATGAGAGTGAGTCTTGATGGGCCAGATGGATGGGCCCGTGGCTGGATTGGTAAAGGGCAGAGAGCTCCAGTCCGACTCAGACACCAGCAAGGTGGAGGTGGAGTACTGGTTTGGGCTGGTATCATCAAAGATGAGCTTGTGGGGACTTTTCAGGTTGAGGATGGAGTCAAGCACAACTCCCAGTCCTACTGCCAGTTTCTGGAAAACACCTTCTTCAAGCAGTGGTACAGGAAGAAGTCTGCATTCTTCAAGAAAAACATGATTTTCATGCAGGACAATGCTCCATCACACGCGTCCAAGTACTCCACAGCGTGGCTGGCAAGAAAGGGTATAAAAGAAGAAAATCTAATGACATGGCCTCCTTGTTCACCTGATCTGAACCCCATTGAGAACCTGTGGTTCATCATCAAATGTGAGATTTACAAGGAGTGAAAACAGTACACCTCTCTGAACAGTGTCTGGGAGGCTGTGGTTGCTGCTGCACGCAATGTTGATGGTGAACAGATCAAAACACTGACAGAATCCATGGATGGCAGGCTTTTGAGTGTCCTTGCAAAGAAAGGTGGCTATATTGGTCACTGATTTGTTTTTGTTTTGTTTTTGAATGTCAGAAATGTATATTTGTGAATGTTGAGATGTTATATTGGTTTCACTGGTAAAAATAAATAATTGAAATGGGTATATATTTGTTTTTTGTTAAGTTGCCTAATAATTATGCACAGTAATAGTCACCTGCACACAAAGATATCCCCCTAAAATAGCTATAACTAAAAACAAACTAAAAACTACTTCCAAAACTATTCAGCTTTGATATTAATGAGTTTTTTGGGTTCATTGAGAACATGGTTGTTGTTCAATAATAAAATTAATCCTCAAAAATACAACTTGCCTAATAATTCTGCACTCCCTGTATATATATATATATATATATATATATATATATATATATATATATATATATATATATATGTGTGTGTGTGTGTGTGTGTGTGTGTGTGAAAAGATGGATTAGCAGATTAATATAAATAAATGATAGTGGTATAGCAGATTGAGGCTACCCAAACAGTGGAGGTAATCACTATAGTCCTTAGACGTCTCCCAATTAAACAGAAAGTAGAATCAAACGATACACTCTATCGATTTTATGAACTGTAGGTTCTTTATCTTGTATTTCAGAGAGTTAAAGGGACAGTCGACACCAGAATTTTTGTTGTTTTAAAAGATAGATAATCCCTTAATTACCAATTCCCCCGTTTTGCATAACCAACACAGTTAAAATTATTTAGCAAAGAAAGAGAAAGTATACACTTCTAGCACTCCTAGGTCTAAAAAATAAATTGAATCTAACTGGATGATACAAATTATTCCCTAAGGAATAAGTGGAAGGGGAGAAAGCAGATTGCAAATTAAAATATAACTTTTATTGGGTTACGTTTAAAATAGGAATACACTTAAAATCACTCTTAAGCACCGATTTTACTGATGTCAGCAAATAAGTCCAAGTAAAGGTTATTGCTCCTAGTACTTTAGTGTTAAATGTGGGCTGGAGTAAGAGCTGCTATATACTTGTATCTGGAGATCTGATACACCAAATTATCTGTGTCCGAAGTTACTAATTCTTATGTAAGAATTAAGTATATAATGTATTCTTTATGTCTCCATAGTAATATATCTTTGCGAAGCTTAATTTGAATTGAACATTGGGTATATAATTTTAAATATTTCTGCTTGTTACCAGCTGAGATTATATATACCCAACTTATTATTTGGATTCTGAATAAAATCTCTTAACTCCGCTTTTTAGTATTAGCAGTTGCCTACCTAAAGATTGAAGAGTAGGCTGTTCCCTCCACAGTATCAAAAGCTAACTTACATAAACGCTTTTAAATTGTATCTAAATAATTGAACTGGATTATAATACAATTTTATCTTTATTGAAACAATGTATATTGTTGTTCTACTGAATAGACTTTTATGTGTTTGGTTTCTCTGCGGTTGTATATGACGACCGTTGCTGTTTGGTGTGCTCTAACTTTAATTTCACATCCTGACAAACTATTGAATAAGTGTAGGAATTAAGGTCTCATACGTTAGTAGTGCCATTGGTTTCATTTCAAACAGTTAAAATTATACACGTTTTACCTTTGTAATTACATTGTATCTAAGCCCCTTATTTCAGGTCTTTTGACAGACTTGCATTTTAGCTAATCAGAGCTGACTCCATGGTAAATTAACGTGCATGAGCTCAATGTTATCTATATGAAACACATAAACTAATGCTCTCTAGTGGTGAAAAACTATCAAAATGCATTTAGATTAGAGGCGACCTTCAAGGTCTAAAAATGTAGCATATGAACCTCCTAGGTTTAGGTTTCAGCTAAGAATACCAAGGGAACAAAGAAAAATTGGTGATAAAAGTAAATTGGAAAGTTGTGTAAAATTACATGCCCTATTTAAATCATGAAAGTTTTTTTTGGGACTTGACTGTCCCTTTAAATTAATTTTCCTTTTGTTTGGAAATAAGCCTAAAAAGGTGAGTGGATAATGTATTAGTGTAGTCAGTACTTGACTGTATATCTCCGGTATGTGTGATATATTCACCTTTTGCTTGAGAGTCAGCCTGCCGTGGGTAGTGAGTGAAAACACCTTACAATACCTCGGTTTTCAACACTTGACCCTGGTCTTCAGTACAGAGTACGCAGGATAGATTAACACCAATCTTGGATGTTAAAGTGCAAAGAGTGTCTCTTTTTCTGTGTTATGCTTGGCCAAATGATTCGATTCTCAGAGCGTGTACAAACAGTATCAGAATATCAACATGTTTCACCCACTCATGGGGCTTCATCAAGATACTTCCTGGTTGTAGCTTCAAACTTTAAATATCCCTCACAACATCCTGATTGGTTATAATTCAGCAGGTATTAATGGTTTATTAAGGTGGTATTATGACGTTTATTGTTCAGCAAGTAATAATCGGTAATAATCGCTTATAAAGGTGGTATTAAAAGATGTTTAAAAAAATATTTTCCATATACCAAATTCTTTCCAATCTGTTTTCATATTTAGAGTAAGAGTCCAGTATTGTATAGTATTATAGATGGTATTTTAGGACATTGCAAATCTATTATATTTTAATGACAACATCTCACCATATACCTTTTTTTCTTTTCCACAACCAGGCTTTAAATGAGTGATACAAATGTTTCTGTTTAAAGTCAGATTTTTGTACCCCAAGGAGCATACAACCAAATGTATTTATTGTATGTTTATACAAAAGGTTATAATAGATGTTAGGCTTACTTATCTTAAAGATAAGACTTTATAACTTAAAAAAACATATATATGAAATCGGTTCCTATACAGAATTCTTTTATAGGTATTTATCTCATTTATTAACATCTATGTTATATACAATATTCATCAGATAATTATTGAGACATCAAGTGTATATGTAGGCTTTTAAATAGAAAACAGCAATAGGTATAGATAATGAATATCAGCTATTCTATTAGGAAAGGGGATAAATCTAACTCAGAATTCAGACCATGTGGAAACAGGGTGTTCCAATTATAAATCAGTTCTGCCTCCTTATATAGGAGTCTTTTCTCAAAATCCCCCCTCTCCAATCAGGCCGTATTTTACATATACCCCAGTATTTTTTATGTTGTATATTATTAGCATGTGTCTCTTGAAAGTGGTTATATAGATGTGTGTCTAAATTACCTTTCTCAATATAACATGTGTTATCTTATCCTGTCCCTCGAGCAGCTAGTCGTTTCCCCCAAATATATAAGGTTACATGTACATTGAATCATGTATATTACCCCTTTTTTATGTATATCTGATGGTATCCTTTATTATGAATTCTTGACCTGTGTTTGTTATTATGAAATACTTATTTTTTGTGCTATATCTACAAGCATGGCAAGTGAAACAGGGGTAAAAACCTCTTACTTAATGTCCTGTTAGATCTACATCTCTCAGAGTTGTTATTTTCCTTTTAAATTCACTTAGTGCCAGACTAGTTTTTAATTTTTTTGCCTTCATATATACTATCTTAGGGAAAGGGGGGATACTATCCCCTATAATTAGGTCTGATTTAATTAAGTGCCAATGTTTCCATACAATTTTCCTTATTACATGGTGGTCACTACTATAATTGGTGATGAAAGGCACAGCTATAATGTTCTCATCTGTTTTAGTCTTCGCTGGTTTGTAACCAATTGGAGTGTTTCTATCTGTATTG
Organism: Bombina bombina; assembly: GCF_027579735.1. NCBI lineage: Eukaryota > Metazoa > Chordata > Amphibia > Anura > Bombinatoridae > Bombina > Bombina bombina. The sequence continues at coordinate 1,315,049,871 of NC_069499.1, forward strand.
TTAGTCCTATCTTTAGCGTGGTCTATAATCTCTTTTTCATATCCTCTTTCAATGAATCTCTTTTCTATTATAGCAATTTGTTGTTCATAATCAGTGATCTTTGAACAATTTTTCTTGATTCTTAAAAACTGCCCTACAGGTATATTATCTACCCATTTCTTATAGTGACAGCTTCTCCCATGAATACAATTATTGGGGTCAACGGGCTTAAAAAATGCTTCAGTTTCAAATTTTCCCCTTTCTACCATGATCTCTAGATCTAGGAAAATTATCTTTTCATGACTGAATTCATAAGTGAATTTTAGTCCCTGATCATTATCATTCATATCCTACCATGCCCCTCTCAAATACCTCCACTCTGACTGGCTCACTATACCCCCTGTTCCTGTATCCATCATACCCTTCCCTCTCATACTCCCTCCTTTGGCCTTGTACTCCCCCCAACCAAGCACTATCCCAAAATCCAAGTGGCCCCCCAGGAACATGGTTTGCATTGCTGACTGGCCCGCCGGTACCACAATGCTCCTTGTATGCCCACCTCTCTTCCAACCCATACCTCCACTGCTCACTGCCCTGCTGATGTGGCTCCCCTTCCCATCTGTTTAGCATAAAGCCTGGCTGCCTTCCGTACCGCGCCTCGTGCTCCCAATATGGCCACCACCATGAAGCCACTCCCTTTTTGATCATCATAACATCGGACTGCCCATAAATATTTCTGGTACCCTTATGCTGCCTTCCGATGCACTCGCATCATGATCGGCCTCCTCCTCTCCTCCTACCACCAAAATCTTACCTGCTGCCCTAACCACTCGCTCTAGGGGGCCCACAGGAGGAACGCTTACCTGCTGCACCACTACCAGACCAATATCTGCAGAAGGTGGATTGATTACCAATATTACCTGCACAGCCTGATGATTCTTTCTTGTTTTCTCCAGCCGCTTGAATTTCCTCTGCGCCTGAAGTGCCCTTGTCCTCCAAGCCATCTATCCATCGTTGAGGAAGTGCTTGGGAATCCTTCTGTTCTTGGGCGTCATTCTACAATTTCACAGCTTCACAGTCTTGCCTGAAAAACAGAATTTTTTTTCGTGTGGTCACTTCTTGCCCACCTTCCATTATATAGACATGCCTCCTCCCCCTTTCCATATCTCCAATAGGGAGCCACCACTTAATCACTACCTGATAACGATGCAAACCTTAATAAAAAACCCTACTCCCAAACTACATGCACATTATTAACCCTTTCCAGCCCAGCAGCCCATCCCTTATGTCGTTCCTCTCGTATGCTCTCCTTACATTTATTTAATAATGAATGCACCAGAGGCAATTTGAAACAGAAATGTTTGTATTTCTTCCATTTGCTGGCAGTAAGCCACAGTGTGATAGATCCTCAATCTGTCACGAATGTCCTCACGAGATGATCCATCACTGCTTCATCTGTGTAAGTCTGTGACTGCAACTCCCAGGCAGACTTCTTCAGGGATGAATAGTAAGATATACAGATTGTTCTGAACCTTAAGTTTAAAAGCCGGATACCGAATATGATGTAACTTCTCTGAAATGTAAAAGTAACATCTTGCATAGCCATCAATTAATAATTAAAATGTACATGTTCAGTAACTCATTTTTACATAATACAATCTAAAAAGTGCCGTTTATAAGGATTATTTCTTTCTATTACCGTTCCAAAATTAATAACATACATAATAGTTTCCAGTCTAAGATACAAAGCTTTCAGAATTAACAACTAAAATTTTAAATGCTCAAAAATAGAAAGGACCCAAACTTCAATTCACACCATCATCACATAAATCATAACATAAATGCCACAATATCCAAGTCTATATTTAGACACCTCAGCTGTAGACTATTTAATTCCTTGATTCAAAATAATTCCAGTTTTCATAAAGATATTAATCTATTGGCTCCACCTATTATTGGTGGAATCCAATCTATAACATTAATTTTTAAGTTTTGGGCATTGCTTTGATGGTATTCTTTGAAGTGGTCAACAATTCTGGGTCAGATTACAAATGATGCGCTATTAGAATTTTTCACTGAACTTTTAACATGGCCTGGTAAGCAAGTGCACTGCAAGTTAAAAGTAAAAAAGTTCATGAGCTGAACCCGATGCGCGCTATCTTCAGGAGTTCAGATTTCAGGGTTAACTTTTTCTCCCCATAGACTTCAAGAGAGTGTGCTGTTAAAAAAAAAAATATATGCATTAGACCAACTGCACTAAACCAGCAGGTAGTTATGCATATTTTACATTCTAATGTTCTTCATCACCTGTGAAGTTCAAAATGGTGCACAACAGAAAGGAAGTGTATTTCCTAGATCTAAGGATCTATAAGAAAGGTATCCAGTTAGAAACAACAATGTATCATAACTTTTTGGAGATGAACCATATGGTGAAGGATCTATGCTTGGTGTTGATTTACCACATACCCCCCTGGGGACGAGGTGGAGACAGGAAGAAGAAGTTACTGCTACTGGAGACGAAATGAATTTACACCCTGTGGACTGTCCATAATGGAGGACTTAATACAAGTGTTGACTGACACTGTTTCTTATGAGTGGAAACTGTGTTACATGGAAAGTTCACTACCATACTCCATGAAGACATGAAGTAATTTGATTACTGAGTGAGCCACTGCGGTAAGTATAAGGAGGCCTTGTGCCCCTTGATTTGCCCTTATTTAATATGTATTTGATGATGATATGCTCTTGGTGACATATACTCACTCATCTTAGTTAAAGGGCCACCGATTTAGATGTTGTTCCTACTCCTAATGGTCATATTTTTGTCCCCTACTATCACTGTATATAGCCCATCTATATTGTAAGATTCCGCTAGTTGATGAGTCTGTGTATGTATATTAATATACAGTATGTAGCATCTCTTTCTGGGGAAAATATTCCTCTTAAATTAAGGAGATGTCTTTGACTGTTTTACTATATGACTGGATGGACAATGCAGGATTTTCTACAGTCTGTGTGACACAAATATGTGCTAGGATTTTGTATTTTATTTGTGTATACTTAACTACATGAGGTTCTACTGAAACATGGGGATTGTGTTAACATATACAATCGCTGTTTCTGTTAGCTGATTGGCTTAGCCTTATGACATTTGTGACAATATGGTTTGACACACCCCCCATCTTTCAGTCTGGGCCTGTATTTTTTTTTTTATATTTTATATTCATGCACATATATGTTTGAGTAACAGTTGGGTCATATTAATATATGCTGTGATGAATTATTTGTTTTTACATACAATGTACATTTATCTTAAATATATATCTGATAGAGTGATGGGGATTGTGGCCGGGTATAGGATCGTATATACGGTCGGCTGATTGATCCTTATGTTCCATTGTATGTCGATACTGTACACCACCCCCCATCTCTCCAAATTGGCTACATTCTACCACAATGCTATAAGGTTGGATAATGGTGGCTTGTGTATACTTTGTTGATCACTTAATGTCAACATGAATGTGGATTGATCAAACTATATATAGTTTTTCAGGATAGTATGCATTGTGGCTAGACTTAGATGTGTACTGTATATGTATTTGGCGATTGCAAATCTACAAGTTGGATTTCTGTGTTTACACATAATGAATATTTGTTTCAGTACATCCAATGGAGGGATGGGGACTGTGTCTAGATACAGGATAGTGAATACGACCGGTTGATTGGTTGATTCTGACGTCTCATGGTATGACGAAGCTGGACATGCCCCCCATCCCTCAGCATCGGGTAGATTATACCATGCTGCTAAATGTTTGGTAATGGCAGTTGTGATTATGATTATTAATATGAAATTATGTAGATTGATTTATGTATAGTACTATGGGACATGAATAACTGTGGCTTGATGTGTAATGGGATAGTCTAAATGGTGTTTTTTTACACACACACATAGAAACACATAAATAAACATGTGTGTGTGTGTGTATATATATATATATATATATATATATATATACACACACATTATAGCCCTTTCCAGTCAAATACCTTATCTTACTCTATATACCTTTTAACCCTTATAAAATAATATGTTAATATGTAAATAAAATATTTTATCAAAAAGTGTATATATAAGTAGTGATGTCGCGAACCTAAAATTTTCGGTTCGCGAACCGCGGACTCGAACTTCTGGTATTGTTCGCAAACGCGTGAACCGCGCGAACCGCCATTGAATTCAATAGGCAGGCGAACTTTAAAACCTACAAGGACTCTTTCTGGCCACAATAGTGATGGAAAAGTTGTTTCAAGGGTACTAACACCTGGACTGTTGCATGCTGGAGGGGGATCCCTGGCAAAACTCCCATGGAAAATTACATAGTTGATGCAGAGTCTGCTTTTAAGCCATAATGGGTCTAAATCAACTAACATTCCCAAAGTGGCTGTCTCAAAACATCCCGGACAGAAGATAGATTGATAGTGATAGATAGGATAGAAAGATATACATAGATTGATAGTTAGATAGAATCGATAGAAGAGAAATAGATAGATTTGTTAGATATATAATTACCCTAATAAATTCTAATAATCAAACATGCGTTCTTGGACCCAACTAGCTTGTGTCAATTAGTACTTTTCTTAGCACTTTAATCCCTGTACCCCCCCTATCGGGGGAGTTCTATATGGCCTGCCAGATTACCCTGAAAAATTATAATAATAAGACATGTGGTCTGCTACCTATTTTAACGAGGTTGTGTTTTAAGTACTACCATTCTTAGCACTTTAATCTCTGTAACTCCCCCTATTTGGTGAGGTCTATACGGCCTGGATGATTACCCATACAAAATATAATAATAAGACATCTGCTCTTGGTCTGCGACCCATGGTAACTATGTTGTGTTAATTAGTAATGTCCTTCGCATTTTAATAGCTGTTACTCATACTCACCCTATCGGTGGAGGTCTATATGGCCTGCATGATTACCCTTACAAAATATAACAACCAAACATATGCTCTGGGACCCATGGTAAGTAGGTTGTGTTAAGTAGTACTGTTCTTTGCATTTTCCTACCTGTTACAACACCAAATGGTGGCAGGTCTATCTGGCCTTCATGATTAGCTGCACCCAAACACAAAAAAAAGCTGAGTGGTCTTAGACTAACACCCATGGCTAACTCTGTTGTTTCAATTAGTACTATTCTTAGCACTTTCATCCCTGTTACAGGCGGTCTACATGGCCATCATGATTATCCGAACAAAATACTACAATCCAACCTTTGCTCAGTCTTCATAGGCCCTTCATTGTCTGTATTTTGATAGTACAGTTGTCAGCTCTATATGGCCTGCATGATTAGCTGCACCCAATACAAAAATAAATCCAAGCGGTCTTGGATTAACACCCATGGCTAACTCTGTTGTTTCAAGTAGTACTATTCTTAGCACTTTCATCTCATCATCCCTGTTACTTCCAGGACTCTCGGTGGTGCTGGGCTACATGGCCATCATGATTAGCCTAACCAAATACTACAATCCAACCTTGGCTCAGTCTTCCTAAGGCCCTTCATTGGCTGTATTTTGGTAGTACTGTTCTTATTATTACATGTTGGTCTACATGGCCATCATGATTAGCCTAACCAAATACTACAATCCAACCTTGGCTCAGTCTTCATAAGGCCCTTCATTGGCTGTATTTTGGTAGTACTGTTCTTATTAGTTTAATAGCTGATACGACACCGAATGTTGTCAGCTCTATATGGCCTGCATGAATAGCCGCACCCAAAGCCAAAAAAAAGCCAAGCGGGTTTGCACTAACACCCATGGCTAACTCTGTTGTTTCAAGTTCTACTATTCTTAGCTCTTTCATCTCATCATCCCTGTTACTTCCAGGACTCTCGGTGGTGGTGGTCTACATGGCCATCATGATTAGCCTAACCAAATTCTACAATCCAACCTTGGCCCAGTCTTCCTGAGGCCCTTCATTGGCTGTATTTTGGTAGTACTGTTCTTATTAGTTTAATAGTTGATACGACACCGAATGTTGTCAGCTCTATATGGCCTGCATGAATAGCCGCACCCAAAGCCAAAAAAAAGCCAAGCGGTTTTGCACTAACACCCATGGCTAACTCTGTTGTTTCAAGTTCTACTATTCTTAGCTCTTTCATCTCATCATCCCTGTTACTTCCATGACTCTCGGGGGTGGTGGTCTACATGGCCATCATGATTAGCCTAACCAAATACTACAATCCAACCTTGGCCCAATCTTCCTAAGGCCCTTCATTGGCTGTATTTTGGTAGTACTGTTCTTATTAGTTTAATAGCTGAAACGACACCGAATGTTTTCAGCTCTATATGGCCTGCATGAATAGCCGCACCCAAAGCCAAAAAAAAGCCAAGCGGTTTTGCACTAACACCCATGGCTAACTCTGTTGTTTCAAGTTCTACTATTCTTAGCTCTTTCATCTCATCATCCCTGTTACTTCCAGGACTCTCGGTGGTGGTCTACATGGCCATCAGGATTAGCCTAACCAAATACTACAATCCAACCTTGGCCCAGTCTACCTAAGGCCCTTCATTGGCTGTATTTTGGTAGTACTGTTCTTATTAGTTTAATAGCTGATACGACACCGAATGTTTTCAGCTCTATATGGCCTGCATGAATAGCCGCACCCAAAGCCAAAAAAAAGCCAAGCGGTTTTGCACTAACACCCATGGCTAACTCTGTTGTTTCAAGTTCTACTATTCTTAGCTCTTTCATCTCATCATCCCTGTTACTTCCAGGACTCTCGGTGGTGGTGGTCTACATGGCCATCAGGATTAGCCTAAACAAATACTACAATCCAACCTTGGCCCAGTCTTCCTAAGGCCCTTCATTGGTTGTATTTTGGTAGTACTGTTCTTATTAGTTTAATAGCTGATACGACACCAAATGTTTTCAGCTCTATATGGCCTGCATGAATAGCCGCACCCAAAGGCAAAAAAAAGGCAAGCGGTTTTGCACTAAAACCCATGGCTAAATCTGTTGTTTCAAGTTCTACTATTCTTAGCTCTTTCATCTCATCATCCCTGTTACTTTCAGGACTCTCGGTGGTGGTGGTCTACATGGCCATCATGATTAGCCTAACCAAATACTACAATCCAACCTTGGCTCAGTCTTCCTAAGGCCCTTCATTGGCTGTATTTTGGTAGTACTGTCATCCTTTTGAATAAAAGATTACAGTAAAGGCATTGATTTTAGAAACCCACAGATCATTATTTGCAACCGTGAGTTTAGAAAAAAAAATTGATTACACACCCGTCACACTTATTTATGCTTAGGCCTTTTTAATACGAGGGTCCCGGAGCCTGAACCGAAACAACAGCATGAAAGAGGAGATATGTCATCCTTTTGAATAAAAGATTACAGTAAAGGCATTGATTTTAGAAACCCACAGATCATTATTTGCAACCGTGAAATTAGAAAAAAACATTGATTACACACCCGTGACACTTATTTATGCTCAGGCCTTTTTAATACGAGGGTCCCGGAGCCTCAACCGAAACAACAGCATGAAAGAGGAGATATGTCATCCTTTTGAATAAAAGATTACAGGAAAGGCATTGATTTTAGAAACCCACAGATCATTATTTGCAACCGTGAAATTAGAAAAAAACATTCATTAGACAGCCGTGACACTTATTTATGCTCAGGCCTTTTTAATACGAGGGTCCCGGAGCCTCAACCGAAACAACAGCATGAAAGAGGAGATATGTCATCCTTTTGAATAAAAGATTACAGGAAAGGCATTGATTTTAGAAATCCACAGATCATTATTTGCAACCGTGAAATTAGAAAAAAAAATTGATTACACACCCGTGACACTTATTTATGCTCACGCCTTTTTAATACGATGGTCCCGGAGCCTCAACCGAAACAACAGCATGAAAGAGGAGATATGTCATCCTTTTGAATAAAAGATTACAGTAAAGGCATTGATTTTAGAAACCCACAGATCATTATTTGCAACCGTGAAATTAGAAAAAAACATTGATTACACAGCCGTGACACTTATTTATGCTCAGGCCTTTTTAATACGAGGGTCCCGGAGCCTCAACCGAAACAACAGCATGAAAGATGAGATATGTCATCCTTTTGAATAAAAGATTACAGTAAAGGCATTGATTTTAGAAACCCACAGATCATTATTTGCAACCGTGAATTTAGAAAAAAAATTGATTACACACCCGTGACACTTATTTATGCTCAGGCCTTTTTAATACGAGGGTCCCGGAGCCTCAACCGAAACAACAGCATGAAAGAGGAGATATGTCATCCTTTTGAATAAAAGATTACAGGAAAGACATTGATTTTAGAAACCCACAGATCATTATTTGCAACCGTGAAATTAGAAAAAAACATTGATTACACAGCCGTGACACTTATTTATGCTCAGGCCTTTTTAATACGAGGGTCCCGGAGCCTCAACCGAAACAACAGCATGAAAGAGGAGATATGTCATCCTTTTGAATAAAAGATTACAGGAAAGGCATTGATTTTAGAAACCCACAGATCATTATTTGCAACCGTGAAATTAGAAAAAAACATTCATTAGACAGCCGTGACACTTATTTATGCTCAGGCCTTTTTAATACGAGGGTCCCGGAGCCTCAACCGAAACAACAGCATGAAAGAAGAGATATGTCATCCTTTTGAATAAAAGATTACAGGAAAGGCATTGATTTTAGAAACCCATAGAATTTGTTTTTAAAATGTAAATTTGAATAAAAAAAATGATTCGATGGACAGCCAGTACACCTCTTTCTCCTTAGGCCTTTTTATAAGAGGGTCCTGGACCCTCAAAAAAAACACCAGCAGGAAAGAGGACGTATGGCATCCTTTTGAACAATAGAGTACAGGTACAGCATTGATTTTACAAACCCAGAGATCATTTTGTTCAATTGTTAAATAGAAAAATAAAAATGAGTGGCCAACCAGTACACCTCTTTCTCCTTAGGCCTTTTATAAGAGGGTCCTGGACACTCAAAAAAAACACCAGCAGGAAAGAGGACGTATGGCATCCTTTTGAACAATAGAGTACAGGTACGGCATTGATTTTACAAAACCAGAGATAATTTTGGTCAAATGAGAAATTGAAAATAAAAATGAGTGGACACCCAGTACACCTCTTTCACCTTAGGCCTTTTTATAAGAGTGTCCAGGACCCTCAAACAAAATACCAGCAGGAAAGAGAACATATGGCATACTTTGGAACAATAGAGTACTGGTACAGCATTGATTTGTGAAACCCACAGATAATTGTTTATAAAAGTGAAATAGCACCAAAAACCATGCTTGGACTCCCACTCCAGGTCGTTCTCCTTCAGCTTTTTATAAGAGGGTCCAGCACCCTCAACAGAAACAACTGCAGGAAACACCACCACATATGCCATCCTTTTGCACAAGCGAGTACAGGTATGGCATCCATTTTAGAAACCCAAAGATAATTGAGAGGAACCAGGAACATTTTTCTAAAAACTGGATGGGGCACCCATTACTACAGGTCGTTCTCCTTCAGCCTTTTTATATCATGGGCCACGACCCGCAACAGGCACAACAGCATGAAACACAACATATGCCACCTTTTTGCACAATAGAGTACAGGTATGTCATAGATGGAACACAGAGATAATTTAGAGCAACCAAGAGACGGATAAAGATGCTTTGTCGGTCCTACTCTTTCAAATTTGTTGCATTTTGCGTTCAATTGAGTGGTACACCAGATATGAGTGGTGTGTAAAGTTGTACAATTCATAACAGTTTAATCACTAGTGTTATGTGCATTATTTTTTTTTATTTGAGTTTTGTACCCACAGAGATGCAGCAGAGGCCAGAAAAATTAGGAATGTACAAATGACTGAAAAATTGGGGTATTGTTGGAGCAACTGCTGTAGCAGCGGCCAGAAAAATCGATGTTTGTAAAACATTTATAAAGTGCCCTAAAAGCTTGTGGCTTGAACACTAGTTGTTGGCGGATAAGTCAAGCAAGTCCTCCGTCTTTATAACCAAAAAAAAAAGGCCAGCCTGTGTACCAGTTGTAGCCCAAGGCAGCTCATATCATCATCAGTAGTTTTTTATTCAAATGTATCGCCCAATGTCAGTCCCTTCGGGATCCAGCCCTCATTCATTTTTATAAAAGTGAGATAGTCAAGGCTTTTTTGACCTAGGCAACTTCTCTTCTCAGTGACAAAACCTCCTGCTGCACTAAAAGTCCTTTCGGACAGGACACTTGAAGCGGGGCAGGCCAGAAGTTCCATTGCAAATTGGGATAGCTCAGGCCACAAGTCCAGCCTGCACACCCAGTAGACAAGGGGTCCATCGCTCCTGAGAGTGTCGAGGTCCGCAGTTAAAGCTAGGTAGTCTGCTACCTGTCGGTTGAGTCTTTCTCTAAGGCTGGATCCCGAAAGGCTCTGATGGTGCATGGGAGTTAAAAAGGTACGCATGTCCTCCATCAACAAGACGTCAGGAAAGCGCCCGGTCCTTGCCACCATGGTTGTGGGATGAGGAGGATTAATTTCATCTCTTCCCCTGTTACATTCCCGTGGTGCTTTGACATCACCCTTATACGCTGTGCAAAGCATAGTTTTTAATTTATTATGAAAATGCTCCATCCTTTCCGACTTGCGGGAATTTGGTAACATTTCAGGCACTTTATGCTTATACCGGGGGTCGAGGAGCGTGGACACCAAGTACAGGTTGTTCTCCTTCAGCTTTTTTATACGAGGGTCCCTCAACAGGCACGACAGCATGAAAGAACCCATTTGAACAAGGTTGGATGCTGAGCTAATCATGTCGCGTTCCTCCTCCTCACTGATCTCACTGATGGTATCTTCTTCCCCCCAGCCACGTACAACACCACGGGTACCAGAGAGGTGACAACAACGAGCACCCTGCGATGACTGTTGTGCTCGGTCTTCCTCCTCCTCATCCTCCCCAAAGCCACATTCCTCCTCTGACTCCTCTTCCTCACAATCCTCTTCCTGCGTTGCTGCAGGTCCAGCAAGCAATGCTGATTCGGCTGTTTGCGGGGGTGATGGACACCACAACTCTCCCGCTTCCTCTTCACGCTCATCTACTGCCTGATCCAGCACTCTTCGCAGGGCACGCTCCAGGAAGAAAACAAATGGTATGATGTCGCTGATGGTGCCTTCGGTGCGACTGACAAGGTTTGTCACCAAAAGGAAGCATGAGCCTACAGGCATTGCGCATGAGCGTCCAGTAATTTGGCAAAAATATCCCCAGCTCCCCAGAGGCTGGCCTAGCACCCCGGTCATACAAATACTCATTAACAGCTTTTTCTTGTTGGAGCAGGCGGTCAAACATTAGGAGTGTTGAATTCCACCGTGTCGGGCTGTCGCAAATCAAGCGCCTCACTGGCAGGTTGTTTCGACGCTGGATATCAGACAAGTGCGCCATGGCCGTGTAGGAACGCCTGAAATGGCCACACACCTTCCTGGCCTGCTTCAGGACGTCCTGTAAGCCTGGGTACTTATGGACAAATCGTTGTACAATCAGATTACACACATGTGCCATGCACGGCACATGTGTCAACTTGCCCAATTTCAATGCCGCCACCAAATTACTTCCATTGTCAGAAACAACCTTGCCAATCTCCAGTTGGTGTGGAGTCAGCCACTGATCCACCTGTGAGTTCAGGGCGGTCAGGAGTGCTGGTGCGGTGTGACTCTCCGTTTTCAGGCAAGTCAACCCCAAGACGGCGTGACACTGCCGTACCCGGGATGTAGCATAGTACCTGGGGAGCTGGGGGGGTGCCATAGATGTGGAGCAAGACGCAGAAGTTGAAGAGGACTCAGCCGAGGAAGAGGTTATGGAAGAGGATGGAGTAGGAGGAGTAGAGGAGGTAGCAGCAGGCCTGCCTGCAAGTCGTGGCGGTGTCACCAACTCTTCTGCAGAGCCACGCATTCCATGCTTGTCAGAAGTCAGCAGGTTTACCCAATGCGCAGTGTAGGTGATATACCTGCCCTGACCATGCTTTGCAGACCAGCTAGACCCTTACCCCAACGCTGTGTGCCAGACATGCCATAAATTCCTTTCTCACAACAGAGTACAGGCTTGGGATTGCCTTTTGTGAAAAGAAATTTCTGCCAGGTACCTTCCACTGCGGTGTCCCAATAGATACAAATTTTTTGAAAGCATCAGACTCCACCAGCTTGTATGGTAAAAGCTGGCGGGCTAAGAGTTCAGACAAGCCAGCTGTCAGACGCCGGGCAAGGGGGTGACTTTGAGAAATTTGCTTCTTACGCTCAAACATGTCCTTGACAGACACCTGACTGTGGGCAGATGACCAGGAACTGCTACGTAAGAGAGACTGAGTGGAGGATGGTTGAGAGGGGGCAAGGAGGACAGCACTGGTTGACGTGGCTGAAGATGCTGGAGCAGGTGGAGGAGGGCGGCTTTCACTTTGTGTGCTGCTTCTACTCATGTGTTCTTCCCATCGGCCTTTGTGATGGGAGACCATGTGCCTTCGCAAAGCAGTTGTACCTAGGTGGCTGTTGGACTTCCCACGACTCAGTTTCTTTTGGCACAGGTTGCAAATGGCATCGCTGTTGTCAGAGGCAGACACACAAAAAAATGCCACACTGCTGAGCTCTGCGATGATGGCATTCTGGTGGTGGCAACAGCATGCGTTGATGGGCGTCGGCGGGCTGTCTGGCTGACCCCTGGTGACGATGCATGCTGTCTGACTGTGCCACTAGCTCCTTGAGACGACCTCCCCGTGCTTCCAAATCGTCTCCTCCTCCTCTCTGTCTCCCCATCTGAACTTTCCCCCTCTTCTTCTTCTCTTCTAGCAGGCACCCACGTGACATCCACCGACACATCATCATCAACCGCTTCACTTGTATCTGAAACATCAAGAAAGGAAGCAGCAGCGGGTACAACATCATCATCATCATCACACCGTACCTCCATGTCGGTAATGCTGCCTGACTGAGACTGATCACTATTATCTACATCCTCTGTCAATGATGGTTGCGCATCACTCATTTCTTCAAAATGATGTGTCAATAACTCCTGTGACAGATCAAGTGAAGCGGCTGTGGTGCTAGTGTTGGTGGTGGCGACAGGCGGCGGAGTGGCACTGGTCACTTGAGACCTGCCCAAAGCACAGCTGGACTTAGATGGTGCGTCAAGGTCAGGAGGACTAGCAGCGGAAGCTGAAGAAGATTGGGTTTCCTGTGTTAGCCATTCAACTAGGTCCTCCTCAGAAGTTTTTGCATCCCCCTTGGCACCCGGCGTCTGAACAATGTGCATATTTGTAGGGTCTAAAGGAATCACAGCACCACGACCACGGAACCTGCGGGGTGGCCTGTCTCTGCCTGTCATTTTTTTTAAATGGACACTAACAATACTATTACACCAATTGTAGTGGTGGCACTGTGAAAGTGGGCACAGTATACGCTGTGAGACTGACAACAACAAAAAAGACGGATGTTTTAAAAATCACAAATTGTTAATTTTTTTTAAATATTACTAGTACTGTGGCAACAAATATGATTGTTTGGCACTATTTGGCAAATGAGCCTGTCTGGCACACACGCTGGGAGAAAGGAAACTGCAATTCAATGGCACTAGGAGACTGAAGAATCACAGTCAAAACAGTTATGATTAACAAAAATTCCAATCCTGTTACAATAAATATGAGTGGTGGCACTAATTGGCTAGTTGGGACTGGCACACAGGCAGGCAGGCAGGCAGGAGGAAAATGCAATTCAAGGGCACTAGTAGACTGCAGATTGACAGTCAAAACAGTGTTGATTGACAAATTTTGCAATACTGTTAAAAGAAATATGATTGCTAGCACTAATTGGATAGTTGGGCCTGGCACACAGGCTGGCAGGCAGTAGAAAAGTGCAATTAAATGGCACAAGCAAAATGAGGATTAAGATCAACAATCAAGATTTTTTTTATTTTAATTAGTAACTATACTGTGACAACAATTAGGATTGGTGTAAATAGTTGGCAAGACGGCCTGGCACAAAAGGATGGCAGGCAGGAGGGAGATGCAAAGGACACTAGGAGACTGATTAATGACAGTCAAAACAGTGATGATTGACAATTTTTGCAATACTGTTAAAAGAAATATGATTGCTGACAACAATTGGCTAGGTGGGCCTGACTCACAGCAGGCTGCAAGGCAGGAGGAAAGTGCTATTCAATGGCACCAGCAAACTGACAATTCAAATCACAGCAACTATAACCAAAAATTTTAATTTTTAATTATTAGAATACTGTCACAACAAATATGATTGGTGTAAATATTTTTTAATTAGGCCTGGCACACAGTCTTGGAAGGCTGTAGAAAAGTGCTATTCTAGGGAACGAGCAAACTAAGGATTAAGATCATCAACAATAAAGATTTTTTTAATTGTAATTAGTAACTATACTGTGACAAAAAATTAGGATTGGTGTAAATAGTTGGCAAGACGGCCTGGCACAAAAGGATGGCAGGCAGGAGGGAGATGCAATTCAAGGACACTAGGAGACTGATTACTGACAGTCTAAACAGTGATGATTGACAATTTTTGCAATACTGTTAACAGAAATATGATTGCTGACAACAATTGGCTAGGTGGGCCTGGCTCACAGCAGGCTGTAAGGCAGGAGGAAAGTGTTATTCAATGGCACCAGCAAACTGACGATTCAAATCACAGCAACTATTACCAAAAATTTTAATTTTTAATTATTAGAATACTGTCACGAAAAGAAAGATAAGGCGTAGGACAAATGAGCATCTGTACAACATTAAAGAAAAAATGGAGAACCACAGTGTCCCAAAACATTTTTTAGACTGCCATGGGAGCAATCCAAGGCCTAGATTTAGAGTTCGGCGGTAGCCGTCAAAACCAGCGTTAGAGGCTCCTAACGCGGGTTTTTTACGCACTCCGGTATTTAGAGTTTATTTACCGCGACTCAAAATACACCTAACGCTCAACTTTCTACCGCCACCTCAGACCCAGTAGTAAACATATACCGCACAAAAAAACATCCACGAATCACAAAACAAATATTACACAAAGTACACTTACACTCATACAAACACAACACTATCTTTATTTTTCGTATTTTTTATTTTTTCTTTAAAATACAAAGGATTAAAGTTGCGAGATCTCGGGTGTTTGAAAAAAATCCACACAAATCCATTTTCCCATTGACTTACATGGACATACGGGTAAAGACCCTCATATACCTACATCTAACGAATAACATTATCACAAACATACACTCATCGATGCATACAAACAATATACACCACATTACATACACAAAATATTTATTTATTACAAAAAGAACACGATTTAGCGACTTTTTCACACAAGCTCATGACGTCACTCACTTTACGAGGAAAACCAGTCTTAGAAAAAAAAATATAGAAATCTTTGGAGCCTCCATTGACTTCTATTGGGAAGACGTGCTCGTGCACGCGAAACCCTCATTTCCCTAACGCACGCAAATAGCGTAGACTGAAAAACTCCAAATACCAGCGCTAGAAAATACATGATTTCATGCGTTAGACCCAGCT